>NC_046159.1:28069599-28369599 GCF_011064425.1 Rattus rattus | reverse complement strand
ACCCTGAAGACACATTCTCTGTGTGACTTAGTTTCATCCTGACGTCATCAAACACCACGGTGAGTCCTGGTTCCCTGGCAGCTAGCTCAAGCTTGAGTTTCAGTCAGAAATGTCACTGTTACAACTGCTGGCTCCCCGGCCTAGAGTTAGCTTCCATCCCAGGGTGGGCACAGACAGGAAGAAGGAGTGTGGCAAGAAACTAAAACAGCAGCTTCCCTTCCCTGGCTAACAGGGGGCAGTGGTGTCTACCGCCTGTCCAAAAGTCTGGGTTCTGCACTGAGACACAACGGGATACAGGCAGGTGACAAGAAGGAGGAGGGCTGCCAGCCTTGAACGCTCCCTTGTGAGCCATCAGCCAGAGGCATGGCTGGAATACAAATCTCAAAGGTGACCCCTCTGTCCTTCACCCACACCCCCTTTCCTCTTACAGCATCGCTACGCGGCAGGAACCATGCTTTCTGTGTCTCCTGGACAGGTCACCTGGACAGGTGACCCAGGGTGGGTAACTGTCTCCTGGAGCTGTTATCCCCCAGTTTCCCAGTGGTGATGGAGCTTAAGAGACAAGAACTACCTAGGGGCCCAGTGATAGGTAAGAACCGGGATATGAAAAGCACAGAGGTGGTTATTTAGTTGCCTAGGTTTCATCTTCTAGTGGCACTGTGGAGCACATTTTATGATCCTACACACACACACACACACACACACACACACACACACACACACACACACACACACACACGCTTTACTACTACCTATGTGCTTTGGGATTTCCAAAGTCCTCTGCCCAGTTGTCCACCATGTGAGCAGTAGCCAATCTGCCGGTCTGTATGGTCAGAGCCCAGGCCCATGGGATGAGATCTTGCTGAAGGTCCCAAGAAGGCCTGCAGGGACCAGGGGGCATCAGTGGGCGGCCCCTTTGTCTTTGCAGTGCTCATAGGAAGCCACAGGGGAACATTCAGTTGGTTCAGGGAGTAAAGAGACCAGAGTTGCCCCACTAGAGAGAGGAACACTATGACCAGATGCTATAGTGATCACACGAGTCAGTAGGATGTAGATGCAGGAGCACTGTCTGTCTCCAAGAGGGCGATGTGTGTCCTATGGTACCACCGATGCCTCTCTGCTCCGCCCTCCCATGCCCTGTCTGAAGGAGATGCTCCTGTTCCTTTGTGGTCCATCACCCTTGCGGGGAGGACTGAGACTCATGCCCTGTCAGCTGTCTGCACCACCCCTTCTCTGCTGTACTGTCTGCCCATCTGTCCCTCTGCCTGCTGCTACAAACAAAGCCATCATTTCCAGTGTCAGTCTGAAGCTGGGTCACAGGTCAGGAAACGTGAGAAGCAGGTGCCCCCCATTCATCCCCTGGAATGCTCCTGCCTTCTCCACCAGCTCCCACCTGCTTTAGATGCCTGTCCAGGATGCCCTAGACAGGCTTGGGAAGAAATCCTGGGAATTAACACAATCCTCAGAGTCTCATTACAACTCATTACCCTAATGGAGAGATTTTCTGGACACTTCCCAAGTTTCTTCTCTTAAAAATGTTCCATTAAGGACCTAGCCTTAATAGAAAAGGACCAATTTCTGGAGAATTCTCCAAAGTACTGATTCTCTTGTTCAGTGTTCTTTCCCAAACTAACGAAACTCAGTCATTCCGAATAAAACCAGAGCCAAAGAAGAGGTGGATGGACAAACACGGCTGGTGGAGACTCTCTTCCCGTCTTGTATCCAGCTGGTCCCTGGAGGCACTGAGCCCTTCCTGTCTAGAGAAGAGCTGTGAGCTTGGAGAAGCGTGCACGCCCTGGGAGCCGGCCAGGCTGCCAGCAAGGCAGCTGAAGTCTTGAGAAAGCTTCCTGATTGCATTAACAAGGTCACACCAGCAGGACCTAATCGAATCCCCCGGAGAGGGTGGCTTCTGTAAAGGCTGCTGCTCACACAGGGCAGAACTGGGGCCACCGGGCCCAGACGCGGCAGGAGTGAGGGTCTGTCCTGGGACCCAAGGCGGAAAGACAGAAGTCTTACTGCCTCACCCGGGCTGAAGGGGCGTGCAAACAAGGAGGCAGCACCGGATTGATGACTCAGGACCTTCTGCTCCCAGAGAGGGCCTCCTACTATGAGAAGACACATGGCTGCAGACACATGGGGCAGGTCTGGCTTCTGCACAACCATACCCACCTTATTTAGAAAGAACACCCTCTTGCACCAGGGTTCTCAACCTGGGGGTCATGACCCCCCACAGGGGCCATACATCAGGTATCTTCTACAATTCAGGGCTGAGCTGGGGTCTCCACACTTGTGAAGTAGCAGTAAAAATCGTTGTGTGGTTGGGGGTCATCACAGCGTGAGGAACTGTATTGAAGGGTGGCAGCCATTAGGGAGGCTGAGGAGCGCTGACCCAGTGCCTTGTCTAAGTCTCAATCCATCTGCACCTCCACCCAACAGAAAAAAGGCTGTGAGAACTGTGGGGGAATCCACTTAGCTTCTCTTTGACTCAGTTACCGTTACTTTATCTGTGAAACAAGAGGGATGCACTGGAATTCAAAATAAAGGGCATGCAAATCACTCCTCACCTGGTACAAGGAGAGAGAGGGGAGAGAGAGAGAGAGAGAGAGAGAGAGAGAGAGAGAGAGAGAGAGAGAGAGAGAGAGAGAGAGAGAGTTGCCTAAATTTTCTTAACACAGAAAGGAATTTCTAATCTATATTTCCCTTTGCAGTCCCTGGATATTTGAAACACACCAGACATTCGCTCATCCACAAAAGTCCAAGCGATAAACCCAAGGTTTACCCTGTGCCAATGTTTCTGAGTTTCTTCTTTAAGGACACTTTTACTTCTCCTGACAGCTCCCAGGAACCTAAGTATATTCCTAGGTTCTGGCTGTGAAAGGAAGCCAATACCAGGACAGACACAGCAGACTGGTTACTCTCTAATGCTCAGGAGTTCAGCTTGCTGTGGGTCGCCGCAGATGTCCTCAGCAGGGCTGAGCTGGGGTCCCTTTCTCTCTGCTATTCCGTGCCATGCTCCCCTGGGTTTTCTGCCTCCTGGGGTCTCTGGGATCCTCCAGCTGGCGGCTCCTTGTCTTGAAGGCCTGGGCATTTCCCTTCCCCACACCAATGGAGTGAGTGACTCTGTGTCCAGGGCTGGGGTCCAGTTGCTGGCTCACCTGAGCATTCTCTTCCCTGGTTCAGGAACTCACCTCAGCCTCCCTGGGACAGGGGTTAGGATGCCCTCCCGAGGCCCAGCATGTTCTCCTGGGACTTCAGACCCTAAGTCAGTAGCAGGGTGACCTTCTGTGTCCACTTCCCTTCCCCAGCTTCCCGGAACTGACCCAAATTAACTACCTTAAAAGGGGCCTTAAGGATGGAATCCGGGGCCTGACAAATGCCAAGCAGGTGCTGTACCACTGAGCCATGATCGTTATTTATTTATGTGTTTATCTTGCTTAAATTTTGGAGTTTATTTTAAGGCACAGCACAGAGAAGTGACTTTGTGTCTCTTCCGTGGTTGCTGAACAACGATGTTTCCTGTCTGACGGATGCTTTGAGCCAGAACACGGCCAAGTGTCTGACCTGCCCCATTGAGCCTGCCCTCATCCCAGGGCAAAATCCTGCAGTGGCCTCTCCCCAAAGGAAGGAGCTCCATCCAGATACCCAGCTGTGCCTAAGCCGTTTCCTGTGCCTCTGGTTCCTGGTTTGCCCACTTTCTTCATCTTAGCTGTGCTTTCTCTTGGTCCCCCACAACATGGGATGAAACTTAGTGGCATATCCAGTCCCCAACAGATAACCCTATCCCCGACAGATAGATACTATAAATGGATTTCCCCAACTTACACGGGCAAAAATGATCCTTAAGTTTATCTAGGCAGTGGCTTCTCCCCTTAGCAACAAATGTATGTTTTCTACCAACTTCAGCTTCTTCTCAACTCTTCAATCCTCCCTCCCTCCCTCCCTCCCTTACAGCATTAACCTACACGGCAAACATACGACTTAGAAATCTATGACTGTGATAAAACACCATGCCCAAAAGCAACCTGGGGAGGAACGTGTCTATCGTGCTCACACTTCCACACCTGAGTTTATCATAGAGGCCAGGAAGGACCTCAAGCAGGACAGGAACATGAGGCAGGAGCTGAAGCAGAGGCCATGGAGGGGCACTGCTTACTGGCTTCTTCCTCATGGCTTTCTCAGCCTGCTTTCTTAAGCCACACAGGACCAAACTCAGGAGCAGAACTGCTCCAGCCAGCTTGGCCAACCCACATCAACGGTTAATCAAGAAAATGCCCACTGTCTTGTCTACAGGCAGATCTTACGGGGGCATTTTCTCAATTGAGTGTCCCTCTTCCCAATGGCTCTGTAAGGTTGACATAATTAACCAGGACAGGCATACTCAGATGCATACACGTGCAGAGAGATACAAACACACACACACACACACACACACACACACACACACACACACACACACACACACACACACACACACACACACACACACACACACACATTTTCTTTCAAAGATATAGCCAAAGTCACAAGCTACTGACTGGGAAAATTAAACTCCTTTGTACTTTCAGCTCAACACCGGATATTCTAAATGATACATATTTTTCTTAAACAATAAACAAACATACAAAGTTCCACATAAAATGAGTGAACTCACGTTCTGCAGTCAGCCCTGGGAGTATAGGCACTAAGTAAGTGCTCTGTCTAGCAATTATTCTTGCGGTCAGTGTTCATTGTATGCCTGGGTCAGCATCCGGGGCTGGCCACAACCATCAGTCTTCAGTTTGAGGGGGCGTCTGAAGCTGAAGCCCCCATGAGGCTGGCCTTCCTCTTGCAGAGCTTGCCCTACGGCGCCATCTCGTGGCCGGTGCTGTAACTCCCAATGAGGAGACCTTCATGGGTTCCTTAGACTGCTCCTTAGAGCGGCACACAGCCTCTCTCCGACCACTGCAGCTGCTGATAATCTCACCCGAAGGTGTGGGGAAAGGGACTCACATCCCTTAATCCCTGAGGATCTAGACGGAAGGAAAGTCCTCTGAGTGCACTAATCAGGTGTGAGCTCATGTGTTTGACTACAGCTGTTCAGATACAATGCAGTCTCCCTGAGTGCATTCAGATGCACATTTGCAGGTGCTTACGTGTAACTGTACACACACTTCACTCCTTCCCTCCCACCCACACCCGGTGGAGGTACAGTGGCTCACACGGGAATCAATGCTGCTTCCGGTCCCAAAGGCAGACTTCACAGCCATGGCGTATCTCTGGTTCTGCTTATTATGTAGATAGGGAAACCGAGGGGCCTCTGTGTGCATGCCTGGCATCCGTTGCCTTGCACAAGCTGCATAGATGGCCCCAGGCCAGCTTCAGGCCTGGAAAGACAGCCCAAGGGAACAGCCACCAGGCTGGCTCCCAGTCATTGCAGCAGAGCCTCAGAAAGTACCCTACAGAGGTCAGCCTTCCAGTCTTGTGATCTTTCCGCTAACAGATGTAAATAATGTTAGAAGAGAAGGAATGGACATCCCTGGGCACAAACGACTCGGGAGCCAGGGCCAAGGCACAGGATTCCCAAGTAGTGGTGACTGAAACAGTTGCTAAGCAAGTGGGACACAGAACAAAGAGGCAGGGCTAGGGCCGTAGAGGGAGGGGCAGCTGTCCAGATGCTCCTGGAAGATGATAAGAGCTTAGATTGAGTTCTGGGGACAAAGTTGACTCACGTCCTTCAGAAAGTCTCACTGTGCTGACTAGGTTTATATCAACTTAACAAGGTATCTGAGAAGAACCCTAACGGAGAAAATGCCTCCTCCATCAGATTGGTCAGAAGGCGTCAGAACACTAAGAGAGAAAAATGCCTCCTCCATCAGATTGGTTAGAAGGCAAGTCTGTCTTTACTAAGGATGGGTGTGGGAAGGCTCATCCTACAGGGGGTGGTACCACCCCTAGGCAGGTGGTCCTGAGTTATATGAGAAAGCAGACTGGGCAAGCCATTATGTAAGCAGCACTCCTCCATGGCTTCTCTATCAGTTCCTGCCTTGACTTCTCTGGATGGTGGCCCACAAACTGTAAGATAAACAAACAATCCTCCTTTCCTATCCAAGCTACCTTTGCTCGTGATGTTTCATCACAGCCACAGAAACCCCAATCAAGAAAGTCATCACTGCTGTGGTAAAAATGTGTAAAGGGAGCAGTTCAATGCTAGGCATAAACTGCAAGGTTGGAAACACCGTGGAAGGTTGGACCACTAGCATGGCGTCCGTCTGATGGCTTTGTTCACACAGGACAGGGCAGGAGGCAGAAAAAGCCAGTCTGTGTCTTTGCAGACTCTGACTGGTGTAGATGAAGCTCTGTCCCTTCCCCATCACATGAAGGCATGCAGCCTTTTTGTATATTCTTATAATGCATTCAGTCAGAACAGATTAAAGCGTTAGTGAGAACAGCTTCTAAAATACATCTTCAGCCCGTTCCAGTAAGGCGGTCACTCCAGACTCCCAGACAAGGAGATGATGTCGGTGAGGGAACTGCAGCCGTGGCTTGGTAGCTGTGTTAGAAGTAAGTTCAGGGTGGTAAGGAAAGTGGTCACTATTCCAACTTAAGTGTCTGGAAAAGGCAAACTTTACTCTTGGCCAAGAGGGTGTGCTCCAGAGAGCCAACACAGAAAAAGGGCGTACACAAGTTTTATTCAAAGGTGCTGTGGTGATCTGAGTAAAAAAATGGTGTCCACAGGTGCACAGGGAGCGTCACTATTAGGAGGTGTGACCTTGTTGGACTAAGTGTGCCCTTACTGAGGAAGCATGTCACCTGGGGGTGGGCTTGGGGTCTCTGATGCTCAAGACACACCCGGTGTGACAGTTCTTTTCCTACTCCATGTGGACTCAGAGGTAGAGCCTTTGGCCTCTTCTCCAGCACATCTGACTGCATACTGCCATGAGCGGAGCGTGTTAAACATTTGTATGGGAATCTTAGAAGGTGGGGGAAAATAGTTTAGTTCGTTGCCCTAAGCTCTGCTGCCACCATCTTCCCTGTGGTGACGAACCGTTCCCTCCAGCCACGGGTGGAATCCTTCAAGCTGCTGCTTGTCAGATCCGTTACAAGGAGAAAAAGCACACAAGCTGATGTGGGACTCTGCGGGCTTCCAGCTGCTGTCTCTTCTAATTTCATGTCTAGATCTAGGAAAATAACCAGCACACGGGCTTCCTCACTGAGAGCCCAATCTGAACTCAAGTTCACCAATCATTTAACCTCTGTGAACCCTGACTATGACTGGTGGGCTACAGTGACATTGTGGGTCTTTTGAACGAGTCAATGTGCAGTAGTCCACAGAAAGTCTGCTCGTTTCTTTTTCCAGAGTACACTGTTCCTGGTAGAAGTCCATAGGCCCCTCTGGGAACTTGCCTTCTATGACCTGAATGTTGGTACCCCTTGGAACCCCCTTGCCTCATTGTAATCGCACTGATAATGGGTAGGACTCTAAGTGAGTAATAAGTTATGAATGTCCCAGAACAGGAGGGTGCAACAGGTGACATCATCTGTTAAGTCAAGAACAAGCTTTCTTCAGACCGAATGTGCTTAGAATCTCCCTCTGCAGACCCAAGAGAAGGACATTTCCAGTATTTGTTACTCGGTCTCAAATCATTTACCTACCATACAAGGGACAGACTGAGAGCCCTCGTTCGAAGTATTCTCAGTATATAAAGCTGCTCTGGCTTGAGAACTTCTGGTTTTAATATTAGGTTATATTTTCATTTGTTCGACAGAATTTGCATTAAAAGATCTGTTTTGATGGAATAGTAATTTGGTAGGCTTCTTACCAACATCACATGCTGGACGAGATACCATGACCAACACTATAAATCTCCCTGGCTGGAGCCCTAACCTTCCAACAGCATCAGGTCAATCTCCTGGACCAGGGACCACCCCCAGAAAGGCAGGCTTGCCTTAAACCATGCTAATGAATAGACTGAATAATTAATTCCTTGTACTAGGGGCCAACTCAGGCTTCCTGAGTCAATGATGAAGACTGCATAAAAGACTAGGTCAAAGAGAGACCAAAACTCTGCAAGGCCGATCACTTTGTAGCTCCCTCTGTCACTCTGGGGTCTTGGTGCTGTCATCTGGGTTCCAGCAGGATTGGGGAGCCTCACCTACCCAACTCTGTCACTTCTGTCACCTGTGGCCTCTCTGCTCACTCATTAGCAATACAATCCAAAAGCTTCATTTAATCCTTCCTCCGGGGACCTCACAAAGATGGTAAACAGTTATTTATCAGCAAACTGTCCCCAAATAAATCACTAGGCCGAAAATGGAAAAATAGTTTAATATTTTTATAGCACAAAATAAACCAAGACAGGAAGAAGCAATGAGTTAATTCACAAAGCCCTAAGTTTCCCATCCGTGACCCCTGACTCACTGGATGCTGTGGACGAGCGGGGATGCGGTCTTTCTATGCTGCTCCAGGCTCAGTGGGACCACACATCCCAGTCTCCTCGGGCTCTCATCATGACTGTCACAGACACTGAAGCCACCACGGCTGCAGCTCTGGAAGACACCCCTCCACTCTGGGGACTCTTCAGGTGGCCTCGGCTCCTCTTAGACTAGACTTCTGACTTCGTTTTTCCTTCTGACCCTGGATCCGGAAGAGCTTCTTCCTCAGGTCCTTCTGCCGCCTCAGCTTCTCCTCCTCCTCCTTCTGCTTCATCTTCACATGCTCCTTGTTGTGCAGGTGTCTCTGCTCTTTGGCCTTCTTCATTTTCTGACCGTGTATTGTGCTCAGAGCATCTAGCAGAGCCAAGACCTGACAAGACAAAAATGTTGAGCACAAGCCAGTCTGAGCCTGCCTGTCACCTAGTCAGGACTTCACTACAATTGGCTCGATGGTATCAAATAGACTCAATCTGAAGTGGAAATTGATTCTGTGAAAACTCACCACAGCTTGCATTTGGCATGCATGTGTTTAGCTGTATGAAGAGAATCACCTCCACTTAGCCTGTATGGAACCATAGACAACTAGAAGTGGTCCACAGACAGGGCTGGCCACGCCCTACTCCCATGCAGGGGAAAAGCAATGACGACGGATGCCACACAGCCTCCGTTTTCCCCCTAACTTCCAGTTCAAGTGCCCTGTGGAAGCCCGGCCCTTAAGCCCCTCCAATGAAGTCACAGAATACAAGGGAAACGACAAGTATGTTGTGGGGAGCACTATCTCTATAACCAAATGCAAAGGGACGTCACTGTGGACAGTACCTTCCTCTCATGAGGTTCACGTATGACCGCCGGTCTCTGCCTGTCCCTTGGCACTTTGCCAGCCTTTGCTTGGGTCTTGGGTTTATTCTTAAATGGCAGAGCCTTCTGCAAGGCTTTGGGAATGTGCAGTGAATTAAAATGTTTCTTTTGCCTCAGGATTGGCTGAAAAGGAAAAAAAGAACAGACTATGACATATTTATAGTATAACCTGTATGCACTTAAAACTATAAAAAACCTTCTCACAGATTGACTTTTCTACAAACTCAACCACACCAGCATCTGCTGCCTACCAGCAACAGGAGGGAAGTCAATCGCCATCAAATGACAGCCTGGATGGGCATCTACACAGATACGCAAAACAGAAGAGCTCACATATCACATTTACAGATCTGCTGAACCATCAACTGAGCCTACTTGAAACAGAGTGTAGCTATGGGTCTCCAACGGAGCAGAAGAACAGATTCAAAGTTCATCTCAGTAGAGAACTTGGATCATCTTTGGGAATCTGGGGGAACAAGGACAGACTAGCTTTTCATTCTACCAATCTCTCTTCCTCAGCAGCCAAAGGTTAACTCTGACTCTGACGGAAGGAAGGCAGAGTAAGATTTAATCAGCACAAAAGGCACAATTTAAACACTGAATTCTGTTTAAATTAAATAGTATTACCTAGATATTTAACCACTTCAGAAATTACTGATAAACAGCAGTTCAGCAGGAGAGAAGCCAGATGTCAGAACCAAGTATGTAGAGAACAACTCTTATGCTTCTATTTTCTCTCTAAAGACATCACCCACAGAGTCTTTCAAAATCTTGGTTAAAAAGAACTCAGTAAAAACTACCCCCAAAAGGAGGTAGAGCCTCAGTGAAGAAGGCAGGTCCCGGGAGACAGGTCTCAGTACTGGTCCCACTTTCTATCCCTCTGCTCCCACTGTGTCTGCAATGTGTCCAGCCATCTCTTGGTCTTGCTACCACGATGGACTCCATCTCTTCTTAAAATGTGAGCAAAGACCAAGCTTTCCTCCCTAAGCTGGTTCATACCAAACATTTGGTCACAGCAATGCGTTTAGTCAGTAATGGACCCGGCTGATAACCCCAGAGCACACTGATCAGCACACTACACCGAAACTGGGTACATGTGGAGCCGGGAGCGCACCCCATCTCTGTCTGACTTTAGAACACCAGAAAAGAAATGTGGATTTAAAAATGGCAGAAATAACTTTTTACCTAATGCACACAGAATAGCTAGGTGAGTTTTTGAAAATCAGATATTACATGCTGCCTAGCTAGATACAGTTGGAGTTAAGTGCACCTAAACAAACCTAAGTGAGAGAGAGGCGAGGGACAGAAAATATCTAATGCCACAGTAACCCGGAACTGACACCCACACTCTTGCTATCCACAGCCTAACCAACAAGACATCTGAAAAATAGGAAATAATAAAAACTCTCCACTTACATCATCCTGCCTGACTACTGGCAGCCTCACTAACTGACTGCCGTGTCTTATGGAGTCCACTCAAAGACCTGGCTACTGCAGCCATTGACACATCCTGGACCAACGCCCGAGCCACTCCATGCACTAATCTCTGCCCCTCAGCTGCCTTCAGCCCCACATCATCTTCCATCAACACCGGAAAAACAGATTAGGTCAGAACTGCTACAGAGGGGGCTGGATGATGGCTTATCCACTAAGAGCGCTTGCCGCTCTTCCCAAAACCCCAGGTTCAGTTCCCAACGCTACAACCATCCATAACTCCAATTCCAGGATAGCCAATGCCTTCTTCTGACTTCTGCAGGTACCAGGCACACAGATGGCAAGGAAAACACCATCCTTATAAAAATAATAAAGTAATTAAAAAAAAAAAACTGTTACAAGGAGACAAAGATACGAATGATAACGTGTAACTGACTGCCAATACAACTGTAAATACGCAGTATACCCCACATATATGCACTTAAATATATGCATGTGTCACAGGCAAGGACGGGCAAAGTCCTTAACTGAAGCCCTCAAACTCTGACACAGCTACAGGGAAGCGGCAGGTGTATCTTCAACACACTGGCATAGGCAAGTCACTCAGGACAAGACCAGTAACTGACGAGTGGGACCTCGTGAAATTTAAAGAAAACCTTTAACCAAGTGAAAAGACAGGCTACCATGGAAGAAAATCTTCGCCAGTTACACATCTGGCAGATGACTAATAGAAAAAAGAACTAAAAAAAGGGGGAGGGGGAACAACCCCTCCCACAAGAAAAGAAGCTGAATACAGACTTCCTAAAAGAAGCAATAAGTAATAAATTATTCTTAGAACTGTCCAACATCCTTAAACAGAGGGGAAATGCAAATTAAAACTACTTTGAGATCCCATGTCACCCCTTAGCACATTATCATCAAGAGGGAAAAAAGGAAGACTAAACTGTTTAGCCAGTGTGGAATTTTCCAAGAAAGTTAAGAATAGGTCTTCCATATAGATGACCCGCTATCCCATCACAGGCACACTCAGAGAGATCTCCACATACATGACCCGCTATCCCACTCATGGACACACTCAGAGAGATCTCCACATACATGACCCGCTATCCCACTCACGGGCACACTCAGAGAGATCTCCACATACATGACCCGCTATCCCACTCACGGGCACACTCAGAGAGATCTCCACATACATGACCCGCTATCCCATCACGGGCACACTCAGGGAGATCTCCACATACATGACCCGCTATCCCACTCACGGGCACACTCAGGGAGATCTCCACATACATGACCCGCTATCCCACTCACGGGCACACTCAGAGAGATCTCCACATACATGACCCGCTATCCCACTCACGGGCACACTCAGAGACATCTCCACATACATGACCCGCTCTCCCACTCACCGGGCACACGCAGGACACTCAGGGAGATCTCCACATACATGACCTGCTATCCCACTCACGGGCACACTCAGAGAGATCTCCACATACATGACCCGCTATCCCACTCACGGGCACACTCAGGGAGATCTCCACATACATGACCCGCTATCCCACTCACGGACACACTCAGGGAGATCTCCACATACATGACCCGCTAATCCCACTCACGGACACACTCAGAGAGATCTCCACATACATGACCCGCTATCCCACTCACAGGCACACTCAGAGACATCTCCACATACATGACCCGCTATCCCACTCACGGGCACACTCAGGGAGATCTCCATCAGACTACAGAGGGGCCTGTCTTCATGGTTACTGCAGCTCTCCTCACAACTGCAGGAAGAGAACACCAAGGACAGCCTGCGTGTATGATTAGAACCAAGGACGACATCTACAATCTACACTGATGTCAATTCTCAAAAATATCAGACAAAATGGAATCCAAAACTAAAAAGCATTTCTCTGACTATATGTAGGATTCATTCCTAGAATGCAGGGAAAACCAAACAGATAGTTTTGTTTACTGTTACTGGGATTTAAAAAAAAGCCACTTATGGGAAAAAGTTTATTTGGGCTCACCATTATTGTGAGGATGACAAGGTGGTAGGAACTTCAAAGAGCCACTACCCAGTCAAAAACAGAGAGCAAAGGAATACAGTGTTCAGCTGGCTTTTTCTACTCTTACACAGTTCAGGAATGTGCCATGCAATGGTGGCCTCCTCGCCGGGCAGGTCTTCCAACCTCAATCAACATAGCCAAGACAGGCCCACAGGCCAAGCTGACCTAAACATGTCTTCCCTGAGACTATCCTCCCAGGTGGTTCTGAGATTGTGTCTAGCTGACAATTAAACTAACTACCACAGTGGCAGCTAGCATTAGCAGAATAGGAGATAAAGACCCACACGGTCATCTCAACCAATAAAAACAAACCTAAGTCCAGCACCCTTTCCTAATAAGAAAGCCTCTGACTGAGGAGCCACTGGCATCTGATAGCTTTTGGGGAGAAAGAGATTGTTCTGGAGGTCTAGCCAATGGTAGGAGACAGCCTATTGCCTAGACCCACACGGATTCAATAGGCTCTTCTGTAAAATAAAGAAGAGGACATGAAGGAGGGAGTGAGATTTGTTGGAGGAGGTTCAGGGATATCTGGAGATGGATATGATCAAGATACACAATACACATATATGTGTATATACGCACACATAATTATATGTATCCTATTACTTATATACACATACATGTATATACGTTCCAAAGAATAATGAAATGTTTGGAAACTTGTACTACTAGGCTATTGTAATGAAGACAGTTTGGTATTAGAATGAAAACAGAAACACAGATCATCAGTATCGAAGTGACTACAGACACACGGTCATCTTGCTATAAGAAAAGGGCAACGAGGGGTTGGGGATTTAGCTCAGCGGTAGAGCGCTTGCCTAGGGGAAGCAAAGGCCCTGGGTTCCAATGGTCCCCAGCTCCAAAAAAAAAAAAAAAAAAAAAAAAAAAAAAAAAAAAAAGGGCAATTAGAGAGGTCAAAGGCAGCCTTGTCCATGAATACAGAAATGGTAGCTCATTAAAAGTACAAAGTAAACTCTTAGTCATACAGCTAAAGGCACTCAAAGCGGCTAAATGTTAGACCCAACCCCTAAATATTTTCCAGGAGAAAAGTACCTAGATTTTTTGGATAACGCACCAAAGAACCCAAAAGCTCTAAGAGAAATCACATTAAAGTAAAAAGCTTCTATACTACAAACCAACCAATCAATCAGCAAAAGGTAAACCTTAAATAGGGAAAGACATTTGTGAGCTGCCTACCTGTAAAGGATCAGTGACCAAAACGTAAAAAGAACTCTCAAGCAAATCACACAAAAACCAAGTAACTGGGGCAGGGAACCAGCTCAAGCTGACAGCGCTGTCACTGTGTGAAGCCCTGGCCCAGTCCCGCAAGCCTCTGGAAAACAGCCTGTCAGGACAATGGGCAAAACCCTGAGCAAGCACTTCTGCAAAGGAGACAAAGAGCACGATGGGGAGGGAACAGGGATGGAGGTCAAAGGACACGAAATGACAGAAATTCAGGCTGAGTGTGACAACACCCAGAGGAGAGACCTGTTATACACAAGAACCAGAGTTTATATCAATCTTTTGTGTTCAGGATTATTGAGGTGAAGGGGTGAGATGGCAGAAATGCTCACTGGCTTCACTCACAGTATGTCACCATATGTCATTAATAACCCTCAAACACAACGAGTTTTAATTTCATTTTTAATTCTGAAAAAAGCCACTGCCACCGTTTTTCTATGTTCCTTCCCCCAAACAGCAAACAAATACACAATTGTTCAAATTGAATATTTAGCATTAGACTTAAAAACCCACCTCATAAAAAACCTCACTCATTACACAGTGGGGGCTGACTCTGAGCAAAGCATGGAGTTCAATTCCTAACTCAGTAAAAATTGAAAACCACACAAGTAAAGCACCCGTATGATACTGTCTAGAAACACAGGCACACGTGACCTTTACCTTATACAATGAATCCTTGTTTGGCTTTAATTTGATCCCATGGGCAAGCCTCAGCTGATGCGTTGTCCGCATTCCTGACCAGGTGTCTTTCTCACCCACTGGCTTCAACAAAGATGTTACTGGATTATAGAAGGCCGGAATGGAGACAGGATACCAAGTTCGCATGAAAACAATATCTAGGAGAAAAGTTTCAAAGATTTGTATCTTAAGCAATACATACACACAGGCACAGACACACACAGGTACACACACACACACCCCAACACGTCTACCTGGCTAAACAGTGTCGAAACTTAACAGTTAGACTGTGATACTGACCATAATTAAATACCACAAAGATCTGGGTGTGAGCCCAGCCAGTACAAATACCATGTGAGCCAGGTAGATATAGGACAGTCCAACTGGACAGAGCTGGAACTGCCTGGCCTTCTGAATATGAAAACCCACTCTAATCAGCAGCAGCTGGACTCAATAATGAATGGTAACAGTGTCCTGAACACACCACAAAGGATCCTTACCACTCATTAGCAACTTGTCCTCAAAGCTAGCGCGGAAGGCCCCTTCTGGAGCCCGGAGTGCTTTCTTGATCTGTCCCCTTATTCCACTGACAGTTCGAATGACAGCACCTTCAAATTTGGCTACTTCCAACGCAGAATTAAACATTCCCTACAGGCAAAGAAATAAAAACACTCACAGACATGCATTACCACTTACAGCTTTGCTTAAAAATCAAAAACCAATTCACTAAAGGTAAAATTACATCAAAAAATATAAGGTTCAACTTCATTAACATTCGAAACCTCTCTATGAGCTCATCTGCAAGCTTGTTACAAGAGGAAAGAGGGATTTACAGGTGGGAACTGGCCTGGACAATCTCTGTATCTTCTTTCGTGCAGAGCTGAGAACCAAACTCTAGGCTTTACAAGCACTCCATCACTAGGTACCTCCCTCCACACACAAGCACCCCATCACTAGGTACCTCCCTCCACACACAAGCACCCCATCACTAGGTAGGTACCTCCCCTCCACAAACAAGCACCCCATCATTGAGCGCCATCTCTATCTTAATGGAGACTCCTTCCCAAAATAAACTTTCAAACGATCCTCTCTGAACACTGAAGGTGATTGAGTGTGAAGTCTACTGAAATCTTACTGTTTGCTACAAACTGTTTTGTCTACTTTCTATTGAACACTTAGACAAATTCAGGATTTTTTTTTCTTACTAACACAGCTTTAAAGTAATAAGAAAACCCAGTGTTGGCTCTGGGACAGTTTCACAGAGAAGTCACGCTCTGTAAGCATCTCTGCCTTTAAAGACAGGACAAATCAATTTAAAGAATACAAAAATACCAAATGTCAAGACTTCCAATACTCTTCTAAAAACTTTAAATCTATACTTTAAAAGTACAGGAAAATCTGCTACTAACCCATTTGATGATTCACAATCTAAACAAAGGCACGCTTGGACTCCTGTCTAACAGGACCCATGCCTGTGGACAGTGTCTACTTGCCACACAGAGGAACTTGTGGCTAAGACGTTGGTCTCTGCCTTGAAGACGGCCCATTACAAACAAAAGCATCTCCAAATGCAAAAAAGGAGCTCCACACTGGAAGTGCTCTTGGCTGTATTTCAGGTAAATACAGGGTCTTCCACTCTTTCTTTAACAATATCTATGTTTACAACATGAATATATGAATATACAGACCTTAATAAATGAAGTATTCTTGAATATTTTAAAAGGAAAACCGGTTAGCTTTAATTTTTTCACGATTTTTATGGATTTATCCAGATCAAGGACAACTCCAGTGGCAGCGATCCGAAACTCAGGCTAAAAGGAACCCAAAATTAAAAAATATGACTAACAGGAAAAGAAAAATTACAATTCTCTATAACGTTATAATAATGTCCTAATCCTTTTACTTAGTTAGCTATAAAAGGCAGAATTTTCATTTATATTCTCACTAGATACTTACTTGTACTTCATTTGCCTGAGAAAGGTTGAATAATAGCCTAGGCTCACCATATGTGGCAGAGGATGTCCTAGAACTCTCGTCTCCCTGCCTCCCCCACCCTGGCTGTGAACCAGGATCTTCAGTGTGCTAAGCCACTGCTGCTAACTTGAACTTTCTCCAGAGAGTGAGTTTCAGTTTCAGAATATCATCAGTTCAGAACCAAAGGAGAAGGCAAGTCCAGGTGCAACACTTAAAACGAGAGGTTAGACCTCCAGGTGATTGTCTGTTTAGCACTTTTTCCTGCGCACAGCCAATAAATGAAGCTTGTTCTGCCCAGGCAAAGACAACTCTGAAGTTACTTTGTCCACACGGTGCTACTAAAGGACAGCATCATGGCTGCAGGGTTATGAGGGATCCGCAAAATGTAGTTTAATATTGAGTATCCAGTGAACACTACTTAAATATTTTTTAAATAATTTCAAACAAGGCACAAAAATATACAATGTCATGGATGCCATTACAATCCTACCTCTCTCAAGACCCCACACTCTACTTAGGAAAGCCAGGCAGGGCCATGCCCACCAGGAATGCTAACAGTCAGATGGCTGAGGCAGGAAGACTGTGAGTCTCTACCAGCCTGGGCTACATATCCAGCCTTGTCAGAAAAAGGAAGAGAAAAAGGCAGAGGGGTGGGGGAAGGTGGACAGATGGGCAGGTGAAGGATGTGGGAAGATAAAAAGCAAGGAGAAACTAAGTATTACATATTAAAAATATCTGGCTTCCGGGGTTGGGGATTTAGCTCAGTGGTAGAGCGCTTGCCTAGCAACCGCAAGGCCCTGGGTTCGGTCCCAGCTCCGAAAAAAAGAAAAAAAAAATATCTGGCTTCCAACTCAGCTTTATGAATACAGTTTATACTCTAGTTCATCTGCATAATCGATAAAGAATGCATCTCTGATATTTACCATTGCGCCACTGACAGACTGTATCGCCAAAAACCCAGTTCCTTGTGGAGTGATAGGACCTTAAAGAAAACAGAAAAGGAAAAACCATAAACCACATATTTTACTCCAACCCTGTTTCTCAAGGAAACAAATCTTTTAAGTTGGATTTCAAAACAGGAAAAGAACAAAACTCTAGGTATAGCTTGAATAGTATAAACTGTTCTTATAATTATTATAATCAATTTACCCCAAAAAGTTGCTCCACAATGCATGTGCTGCGGGGTGTATTTTAGAAGCCTCTGTCTTCCATTGTGGTCTTCGATATAATACAGTGGGATGGTCTGAAACCTCCTCCATCCTACAGAGAAAATAACTGGGTCTCGAGACTTGAGGATTTTCTTATACCAGCGATGTTTCTTGAGGCGCATCTGGAGACATAAACATTCGATAAAACACAGTGCACATCCACATAGCCCATCTCCAAGCTTGCGGCAAAGGGCGCCTACCTGCACATATCCCACAGTGCCCTCACTGTTGCCCAAACCACCCAGAATAATCGGGTAGTGTGGGTCAAAGTTCTGCACAAATTCACAGGGGATGTTTTCGATCTCAATCCGGACATACATTCCAGGCCGAAACCCTTCATACTGAACTCTGGTTTCATCATCTTGATCTTCAAATTCAGCCTGGTTAAGCTGCAGATGAGATAAGGAGACAAAATCAGAAGCACAATAAACTAGTATTCTTAATCAACATTAAATTAAAATTTTAAAAATACAAAGAAACAAAGGACACAACAATTTAGGTTTTAGTATAATAAATTCTATCCACTCTGCTTCTGTCCTTTAACACAAATACCAACTGTGTTTTCTGTGGCTCCAAGTCACAGCCACTAGCTCCAAAAAGATCCCTGAATGGTGTCTTGGGTAACCTCCTCACTCTCCTGACTGTCAATCACTTTACACATCTCTACTCATCAACAGTCTAAGAACAGTAAATACATCCTCCCTTTTCCTCATCTTAGCCCAGGCTACCCCTGAGCTTCCAATCTTCTTGTCTCAGCCTTGAGTGCATGAATGAGTCACAGTAGTACAGCCCCGTGCTGGGCCATGGACTAAGATGAAATAACATTTACCTCTCAGTCCTCGGTCACACTTGTGCCTGGAAGGCGGCTGTGACAGCACAGGAGACATCTACAGATTATCTGACCACACCCCTAAATGCCAAACTTCCTGCTCCCAAAAATCTCCCTTTTGTTACTTTTCTCAAAACCTTCCTTTTGAGTCTTCTTTTCACCAACTGTTTTCCCTCCATTTCTCTACTTCACTTTGACCAAACTCCATGCTTCCTATGAGTCGGTGTCTAGACCATTAGCTGCTGTTCTCTGAGCCGCTTTCACACAACACCGCAGAAAGCATTTGTCAGCCACTGCAGACTTGTGCCAGCCTTATCCAATGGTCACTTCTTCCCCTAGTATAGCGATGACAGCAGTAAGATCTGGAGTAATGTATCGCTGGCTTCTAGCACGCCTACTCTCTGAAATTTCTGTCTGTTGGCCACTCTCAGCCCTATCCCCCGCCACCATTCACAAACACAGTCCTGTTCTCCTTCTGTGCTAACTTCTGAAGTTACCTTATGGCCTGGAGAATCCTGAGTCTGATGCATCAGGGCCGTGATGGAACTTAACACTGTCTGAGCAGCATTACTAACCTAATCGGCTCAAACAAAGCTGCACTAACTAGACTCCTACCCTACTGTGAGGACTGAAGTTTTCAGGGACTTCCAGGGGTATCCTTCACTCACTCTCTACCCCTACACAGTCTACCCAAAAACCTACTGTGCATCCTTTGAAAAAATTACATCTAGACCTCACCTGAACTGTTACCTCCATCCCAACCTTAACCCCCACATCCTTTCAAAAAGTGATCAAGAATGTCTCCTTCTACCCAAAATCTTCCATAGGCCCCATATAACGCAGAGGAAAGCACAAAGTCCTGTACAATGGTCCCACAAGATTTTAAACTGTAAATGACTTAAAACACAGGCTACAAAGATTATCTATGTATGTTTTAGTCACTCCTGTTCAAAGTCAACATAGACTAGTAACCCCTTCTTCACTTCTTCACACTGGAGAAGCTCTAGACTGAGCAAAGCCTGCCAACTGCACTTTCAAGTTTAAAGGGATTCTCAGTGCTTCCACCAACGAAGTGCAACTCACTCTCCATGAAGCCTGTGCACAGCTTTGCATCTGCGTCTGGGTGAAATCACCACCTCGAGCAGCCTTAGGCAGGAGCACCCCACTACCTTCCCTCTGCGTGCATTCCTCTCCAATCTGCATGTCCTTTCCATGCAGTACCCTTCTGAACATCAACCAAGATGTGTCCAACACTCTCCTGAAAAGAACTTTGTGCACATAAGCCACACAGGCCACCAATCAGCTACTCACTGAAAGCAGTAAGAGTGATCAGAATCCGAGGCTATACTTGTCCTGTCTCAGGTCAATGTGTCAGTGCCAGGAGATGCAGTCCAGCACCACTACCAGCAGCCTCTCCTTTGAAGGGCCTTCCCCTTGGGTAAGCCAGACCTTTAACTAGGCCACGGAAAAGAACTTCAGGGCAATTACAGAAAGGTTAAGCCACTGAGTTTATTAGGTATTTCAATTAAGAGTGTACAGCCACAAGTCAGTGGTGTGGATGTCTAGAGTGAGTCATGCTTAGCTGTCTCTATTATGGCAGATAACTCTCTGCACCTTTGTAAATTACATGTTTCCCCAAAGGATGTAATTTACAAGGTATCAACCTTAAAACCTGACGTTTATTTAAATGAAGATCTATATGGGCTGGCTCACGTACTCATCTTAAAGGACCCTCTTCTGTGTCTTGGGAGATGGCTCAGTGAGTGCCTGCTGTGCAGGCACAAGGAGGACCTTTGTTTGGACCCCAGAACACACATTAAAAAGTCAGCATTGCCATGCATGCCTACAACCCAGCTATGGGAGGGTAACACCGGAGGACTGCTGGAGCTTGGGGGGCACCAGCAGAGCTTCAGCAAGGGACTGTCTCCAAGGACTGTGGCAGAGATGACAGAGTGAGACACATGTTCTCTTTTGACTATGCACACAGATGCACTCATTCAGGTACACACACACATGCACACTGAGTGGGGTGGGGGGAGAAAGAGAAGGAGAAAGAGAGAGAAGCATCTTTCCTTTGTAAACAAAATTTTTAAATGGTTTTCATGGGATGCACTGTTTAGATTTATAAACGAGTACAGAGTGCTAACACATTTAAACTCAAAGTCACGACCATTTGGCCTGAAATAAACATGGTCTGAGGGTTCTTCCTTCTTGGGGTATTGTCTTTGTAGGCAGTTTCATTTCATCAGCTGTGCTGTTTCTTGACTCCTACTACAAAATGATCCCAAGATGGTGACAGCCCTTCCCACATGCCCTTAATTTCTCTCTTTCTAGCCTGTCTCGAGTGCCCGAGCTCCTCAGAAATAGAGACCATGTCTCGTCCTTACTGCTTCCCGAGCAGGCAGTGCTTGGTACAAAAGTGAAGCTGATACTTTGGTGAGACAGAAGAAGCAGCTAAGTTCTGAAGAATCCCATCGCACAATCCCAACCTGGGCGCTCAAAGGCGAGCGAGCGGGGAGCAGGTGAGCAGGTGGCACTGCCTTGGCAGGCAGGCAGGGCTGTCACTTACCTGCGCTTGTCTCTGCATCTCACCCTTAAGATCATCAAAGTATGTGCTTTCTCCTTCATCGTACTCTGCATCAAACAGCTCCTTCAGCTTTCTCTTCTTGTTCAGATGCTTTTCCCTAGCACTTTCCTCCTCAGCTGGGCCAATTTCTTCCTTCACTTCCTCTTCTTCTATGTCTTCACTCTAGAATTTCCAGATACAAGCACCGAGAAGCTTATGAAGACCTTTCCTTAGGTAAACCAAGCACATTTGTAAATAATGTTTGAGCTACGAGACTCTCTGTTATGAACACCGCAAACAGACTTGGGGCTGCTCCGGAGACAGCCGACAGCACTGTCATGTGTGAGATAGCTAGACGCTCCAAGACACTGTTCAAAGTACTGTCAGGAACAATAAGAAATTTTTTAATGATGCTTTTAAATTTCATTATTGGATGACGGCAAAAGAAACACAGTAAAAAGCATGTTGGTCAGCGACTCCAGCACGGAGGGAGGGCAGTGGGTAACCGCAGGCTGTACAGTGAAGCATTCGTCTGTGTCTACTCTTTAGGAAGCTATCTGTCCTCTGACGGGGAAGTCGGGATCTACAGTCCCTAAAGCAGATCTTGTCAGCACACGCTGACGAGAATCGAGCTAGCAGAGGCTACATCAGTCATACCTGAGTATCCGGGCCCGGTTTTCCCTTGTGCACGTCTCCCGTTTCTAGGTCTTCAAAGTCACCATAGAGCTCTTCTGCAAAAGAGCATTTAAAAGTCTGTTCTGTGACACTAGCACTGCCCAGCACTGCCGACCTGTGCTCTGCACTGCAAACCCCACCTGTGTTCCCATCACTATACACGCCAAGAGGCTTAACTTTACATTGTTTTAAAAATAAGTATTTCGTTATTTGCTTAGGGGAAGTGAATGGACACAGACTTGAAACCTCACTTAGCTAAGGGCTATCACTTAGCTCACTCAGCTTTCACGGCTAAGTAACAGACACTGTGAGAAGCAAGTGCAGCCTTGAAGGTACAACTCCAAACCACCATTGCAAAGAGTAAGAGAAAGACACAGCCTGTGTGAAGTGTATGAGAGAAGCTAACACAACTCATTATGTACGGAGCCTAGCGGAGAGGCTGAATAAGTACAGAACCTGGAACAAAATTAGGGGCTCACCGCAATGCTGAGCTCACGGCAAGGGTTCATTAATTCGTCTTTTTGTTTACTTTAAGAGCTCTGTGTTCAGCTACAGGACACCCTCTTTAAAACAGACAAGTTAAAAATGCTTTTAGGAGGGTGACATTTACTGTTATTAAGATATTCACGGGGTTGGGGGTTTAGCTCAGTGGTAGAGCGCTTGCCTAGCAAGCACAAGGCCCTGAGTTCGGTCCCCAGCTCCAAAAAAAAAGATATTCACATAACAGGAAGCTCTTATTTATAATAAAAACTATAAAATGTAAGCATAAAACTAAAACCACGGGGCTGGGGATTTAGCTCAGTGGTAGAGCCCTTACCTAGGAAGTGCAAGGCCCCAGCTCCGGTCCCCAAAGAACCAAAAAAAAAAAAAAAAAAAAAAAAAACCAAAAAACAAAAAACTAAAACCACGTTGCAAATTTACACACTAGAAAAATAAAACAGGGCTGCTGACACAGCTCAGAGAGCAGAGATGCCTGCTGCCATGCCTGAGGACCTGAGCTCAGTCCCAGGACTCACCAACTCCTAGAGGCCATCTCTGTCCTCCGCACCCAAGAGAGGGGACTTTCCTGTCACTCCCTAGAGTCCATGTAAACAAAAGCCTGGGGGCCTGCAATCCCAGTTAGGGAGGCAGATCCCTGGGTATTGCTGGGCAACCAGCCTACCACACTTAGTAAATTCAGGGAAATAAGGGATCAGGTGTAAAAATAAATAAACAAATGAGAAGGTAGCGTCTGAGGAACACCACCTCAGAAATGACAACTAACTCTGTCCCTGGTCTCCAGAGGCAATGTGCACATCAAACACACAAAGACACATGCAGCCCTTACTCACCGTCTTCCGCTAAGAGCTTGGCTGCATCTTTGTCATCTTCCCACTTCCCAGTCACAAAGCAATCTCTGATGCTGTTCATAACCTGACACAGAGAGCCAGCACTGAGTTAGTTTGAGGAGGACAGCAGACAGCAGTTTGCCTCTGACTTTTCTCAGGACATTCCAAGCTGGCCCTGGTGGCGCACACCCTAGCATCTGGGCTGTCGGGACAGGAGAACACTGGAGCTCAGCCTGGACTACACAGTGAGCTCTGTGCCGTATGCACAGGCGTACAGACAGGAAGACAGCAGCAGTCACTGGGAACGACGCTTGACAGCGTTAGCTATCTGGGAAACGCAAACAACGACATGATGACCCATTTCTAGTGTGGCTAAAATCAAAAGGTAGGCAAAGTCGTTCCTGGTGAAAACATAAACCCCAGATACTGCTGGTGGGGACGAAAACTGCACAGCTGTTTGCACAGCTTTTTATTTTAAGAATGGAGACTATGAGGGAAAACTTGTTTTCTCTAATCTCATCAACAGGCACTAGCACACCGTTCTGATAGTTTTGTTCATGACATAAATGAGATGAGCAATACACAATTTTCCTGATTTTATTCCTTCAACCAGGGGCTAATTCTCTAAGAGGAATGCCTTTATAGACATAAATAAAGAACGTGAGAGGTAGCATAGGGTGGATATGATCAAAACACATGATATACATATAGGAAATTATCAAGTAAGCACCAGGTTCCTAGCCACCTTTCCTGGAAAAAGCACCTCTTTCCCCGTCCCCACCTTCTGCCCACCGGTAGCCATCTGCAAAAGAACAAGCCTCGCTCCAGACCTGAACCCCTTCATTTGGGAAGCATCCCTGCCTGCTAAGTCTATTCTTCCCTGCCATGTGTGCAGGCCAGCTCCACGTCAACTTGACCCAAGTATCGGGGAAGAGGGAGCCTCAGTTGAGAATACCCCTACTGGAGAAGCCTGCGGGCAAGCAAGCAGTGGTGGATTGACTGGATTGACAGCTGATATGCGAGGACCCAGCCTGCTGTGGCAGTGCCACCCCTGGGCTGGTGGTCTGGGTACTAACAGAAAGCAGGCTGAGCAAGCCCTGAGAGCAAGCCCCTGGGCAGGCTGAGCAAGCCATGAGAGCAAGCCCCTGGGCAGGCTGAGCAAGCCCTGAGAGCAAGCCCCTGGGCAGGCTGAGCAAGCCATGAGAGCAAGCCCCTGGGCAGGCTGAGCAAGCCACGAGAGCAAGCCCCTGGGCAGGCTGAGCAAGCCATGAGAGCAAGCCCCTGGGCAGGCTGAGCAAGCCACGAGAGCAAGCCCCTGGGCAGTTCTCCTTCACGGCCTCTGCATCAGTCCTGCCTCCGTGTCGTGTTCCTGCCCTGGCCTCTCTGGCTAGCAGACTGTGAGCTATACGTTGTTTTATCACAGCAGGAGGAACCCCAAGACAACAAGTAAACTTGTACACACGGTTTTAAATGAGGAGGAGAAAGGTCTCAAATGTTAACAGGTCGTTCATATGTAGTAATGTCAGTAATGCACTTTTTAAACGATCCTGCTTTTGATATGTACCTTTCACTCTAAATTTTCCGTCACTACAACACCCCTACACACACACACACACACACACACACACACACACACACACACACACACAGAGTTTCTATTTACAACAAAAATCTATAGGAAGTTTCTCACTCTCCTTTAAAGTGCCAAGTTGCTTTTGATCATGGTGTTTTATTCCCACGATAGAAACCCCAAGACATGGATCCAGTCACTATCTGCAAACACCTAGGCTTGTTCTAGACCAAGGCCCAAAACACTCTTTGTTTCTGAGACACCACTGCTGGGTAAGTGGCTTCCTCCCTTTACCATCCCCCGCATCCTCCCTCCCCCCAGACTGTTACCATCTCCATTCCCACTAGACCTAGCTCCAGTCCACGGCCTTGGAGCCTGCTTTCTTCAAGAGCCATCTCTGGTGAGACACCTCCTGTCTCTGACATTTCCAACTGTCTGTGGCTATCTCTGCGTCCACAGGCCTAGCTCTTGACCATGGGTTGGGAGCCATTTTTTTCCTGGTCCAACTCAGGTCATACATCTGCCCTGGCCCAATCTAAGGAAGACCAGATTATCACTTTCAGACACATAACCAAGGAAAGAACTCCAGGCAAAATCACCCAAACAAAAGATAACATAAACGGCCATGACAGCATGTTCCCATCTAACCCAGAAGTCCTATAGAAGGACTACCTATAGAAGGTGTAGAGAACCACCTACACGGACCCCAGGACACAGAATTTAAAGCGCAATCACAAACTTTATTAAAGAATTCAAGAAATTGAAGAAGGCATGAAAACTTCATTAAACTCCCAAGGGTAGCAATAAACACCTGAGTGATGTCCAAGAAAATCCAAATACATGGGTGAATGAAAAGATAAATCACAATTTGAGAGCAGGATTCAATAAAGAGACACTGAGGTGAACACAAGCAGAAATGACAAAGAAATTAAAAAACAAAACACTTCAATATCCTGATCAGAAAGCTGAAGGGAAGCCTGGCAGGTCAAATGAATCAGCAGATGGAACGTCAGGACTCAGAGATAAAGCAGAAAAGCCGGGTGAAAGAAGCCAAGAATATGAAATGATATTAAAGCACAGGAAAGGAACATTTGGGAAATGTGGGGCACTATCAAAAGACCACATCTTCTAATTACAGGCACAAACGAGGGGACAGAATCCCATATCAATGACAGAGACCAGATCTTCAAAAAGATCACAGAAGGAAATTTCCCGCAAATTAAGGAAGGACACACCCAAGCAGATACAGAAAGCACACAGAACACCAAACAAGGCCAGAAAAGAAACACCCCACAGCATATCATGGTCAAGATACTAAGGCTATAGAACAAACGAAAAACCACTGGAAGCTGCAAGAGAGGAAAATACAAGTCTCCTATAAAGGAAAACCCGTCAAAGTAATACTTGATTTCTCAAAAGATGTTCTGATCCTGGAACAATGCACCCCGAAGACCACAACTGCCGACCAAGACCACTGTATTCAGTAACATCTGCCACGGCTGAGAGGAGAAAACTTCCCAGGATCCAAACAGCCTGGAAAAATGCATTTCCAAAGACAGAAGAAGAAAAAAGAGAGAGAGAGAAAACCTTAAACAGAATACAGAAGAAATGCTTTAAACTGACGAAGGAAATAAGCAGCCAAGAGACGCTAGGAAGAAAACAAAGCTCAAATGTAATGAGATACAAAGTAGAGCTACGAACGCAGAGTAATAGAAAAGCAGCAAACTGATGCCGGCTCCATACACCCTTCCATAACAGCTCTATCCACAGCGGGAACCTCCCAAGGACGCAGGCCGGCCGAAGGGACTAAGAAGCAAAACCCATCCATCGGTTATCTACAGGAAATCCATCTCAGCTTTCAGGACCGTCACCACCCTGAAGTGAAGGAGGGAAAGAAGTGTCCCAAGTATCTAGATGGGCCAAGAAGCAAGCAGGTACTGCCATCACATTATCTGAGAAAACAGACTTCAAACTCAAACTAAATCAGAAGAGACAAAGAAGGGCCCTTCATTCTAATCAAGGATCAATATCAGGAACAGATCACATGCAGCAAACTCTGCTATATGAGACAAACCCAGAGCCAACACTATCCTAAACAGAGAAAACCTGGAAGCAATCCCATTAGAGTCAGAAATGAGGACAGAGCTACGCACTACCCCCTTTTCAATATGGCACCTGAAGCTAGCCGGAGCGGTAAGGGAAGAGCTGGAAATTAACAAATAGAAAAGGAAGTCAAATGATTCTTATTTGCAAACAAGATATTTATTGTACATGAGATCCCAAAAATTCCACCAGAAAGCTTCTAAAACAATCAACAATTTCAGCAAAATGGCAGAGTAAAGAAAAAAATCAGTAGTTTTTCCTACACAACCAAAAAACATACCTACTGACAAAGACAGGGTTGCGCTCCATTAACCACAGCAGCAGAGTCAACAAAATATCTTGGAATAAATCTAACCAAGGAGGCAAAAGACCTCTATAATGAAAACTTCAAATCTTTGAAGAAACAGGCTAGGAAGTGAAAAGACGTCATGTGTTCAGGAATTGCTAGAGTTAATATTATGAAAATGACCATATGACCAAAAGTTACTTACAAATTCAATGCAATCCCAATGAAAATAACCACTACACTCTACTACACTCTTCACAGACACTCTTCACAGAAGTAGAAATAAAGTCTTAAGATTCCTATGGAACCAAAAAAGATCCCAGAGAGCCAAAGGAACCCTGAACTTAAAAAACCTAAAGGCAGCAATGCTCTCACACCAGTAGCTGAACATTCCTTCCTCTCCACTACAACACAAGTTCAGAGTCCGTTAGCGTCAGAACCAGTCACTGCTGGTGCAGTAAGCACTCTGATACAGGGAAACTATCTGCTACAGAAACTAGAAACAGTGACGAATATGTAATGCTGAAGCCAGACAATGCTCTTCTAAAACAGTTCTTTAGCTTCACTGCATTTGAGTGTGTATGTGAGGGAGGTAAGGGGGTGCTAGAGACTAAGTTTAGGGCGTGTAGATGCTAGGTAAGCCCTCTGCCACTGAGACACCTCCAGCCAATCCTTCCCAAAGTCAACAGGCCATTCAGTGTTACCTCCTCTAAATCCCAATCATGAGGCGCCTCCACGTGAAACCTGGAGCAGTCCAGAGAGTCGGCCTTGTGCTTACACCCTTTATCTGGCTGGCTGACACGGAACAGCCCTCCGAGCTCTTCTGAGGCATCGCCATCCTCATCTTCATTATCCTCTGTCACTAAAGAGAAGATGAGAATAAAAACTTCAGTCCTAGAGGGCTCCTTGCCCTGAACTAGTTAAATCACACTTCTTAGAATTAAAGGGATGGTGGGTCTCTGTTCATTATAGACATGTAGTATCCCTGAGCCACTCACCCACTAAAAGCCAAAAGGTCAAAAATCTACCCCCTAAGGTGTCTGGGAGACTTATCCTCTGGCAAAGCAGCAGCAGAGATCACGGAGGAGTAAAAGTACTGGAGCTGGGGAGGGGAAGCTCTCAAGCTCTTATAGAAGACCTATGCAGAGCTCCCATAGAACTTCCCATCACTAAATGTCTAGAAGCAAAATCTAAATGAAAATCAGTACAGATCACTCTCCAATTTTCTTATTTCTGCATTTTTTTCAAAAAGAACTTATAGATAAGCTTAATAAATTATAAAAATAAGAACACAGGGCTCTTGTTCTCACAGGGGGACACCTTTCATCGTTCTAACACTAAATTATTTAACGGACAAACAGAACTCATGAAGGACTTTATAAACTGACATAATGATTGTCAGTCTCATTAAAGCTGCAATATATACGACAGCAATGCACGGTCCTTGTGACATGATTATCAACACCTGAGGCCAACAAAGGCTCAGCAGGTAAGGGTGCTTAGCACACGGGCCTGGGGACCTGAGCTGGAGCCTGAAAACCCATAAAAAGGTGGACAGAGAACCAGCTCCACACATTGTCCTCTAGCCTCCTCGCATACACTTGGCGCCAGTGCTCTCCCACATCATAGATACACACGCACGCACGCATACTGCAAGTAAATAAAAAGTTTAAAATATGTTGCAAAAATGTCTGGTAAATACATAAAAGCTGAGAGCCAAAAATAACGGAGGCCAAAGTCCACTCCCAATCTTCATGTCAATGTCCTCTCTTCCTTTTCAGAAAATACTCTAAGTACCTAAACCATTTTGAGCTCTAAACTAGAATCCTTTACCTGTCCCATAAATCAGCTTTCGAAGATTCGGAGCTGCTTGCTGCTGCCTCAGAAACGCCTCCGCTGCTTTCCTGGAGAGGTCTTCCTTCCACTTGAGGGCACCTGAAGAACCAACACCTGGTTACAAATGCTCACTGCCCCCGCCTCAAACCCCAGAGCTCACCCAATCTCAAACATGCTCACGACAGTTCAGTAGTCACCAAACCCAAAGAGCAGACGCAAAAATGTAAAAGTCCTGTTAATAACAATTGGCTGAGTCCCAAATGTATACTCAGTCCAAGGACACCTGGCCCTCTGGAGGAATTACCTGACGTTTCTACAGAGCTGCTATTTTCCTCCTTGTGATCTTCTTCCTCTTTGAGTAAATTTTCAATGTCGCTGGTCTCATCATCCACGTTCTCTGACTCGGGTTTCTGTCCTCTGTGCTGCTGAGCATTTGTTCCCCCAACCTCTTTGTGTTCTGAGTCTTCTTCCTCTGAACTGAGTTCAGATTCCTCAGACTCATCTTCAGATGGAAATGCCTCTTCGGCTGTACAGTGACCAGAATCAGAAGTGGTGAGGGCTGCTTTTCTCACTGGGGAAGGCTTCTGTCCATCCGGAGGGGGCCCCCACTGGTGGGCTGCTGACGGTCTTGCCCCACGAGCTCCTCCAACAGAGCTGGCTTCCCCAGTGTCCCTCTCTCCTGTGGAGGCACCGTCAGCACTGCTTTCATCTGCTTCCTCTGCCTCCTCCTCTCCCCCAGAGCTCCTCTCAAGATCATCATCGCTATCAGCAAACGCCGGCAAATCTGCCTCACTGTCTTCTTCCTGCTCCTCAAGTTTTGGTCGTTTGTGTCCCCTAACAGTTGTGTATTTACAGCTGCTGCTTTTAGCGCCTTCTTCCTCTTCCACCTCATCATCACTAGAGCCATTTTCCATCCCGTCATCATCCGACATTTCATCTTCATCTCCTTCACTATCGTCATGTCCAGACTCTTCTTCCGTGTCTCCAAAAACGGCTTTCCGACGCACTCGGCCCGTTTCCACATCCACCTGCTTTTCCTCCTTTGGCATCCACAGCCTACATTTCAAATAAATAAAAACCAATTCAAACTGAGAAGTACGTAGCTAAGGTCAGTGCACTATGCAAAGAACTGGGCGGCGAAGACAGGAGGGTTCAAGGTTCTAGTCCTGCCTGGGCTCAGAATAAGTTAAGACTTGATGTGACTTAAGACACAGTAACCTAGTGAGACCCTGTCCCCAAATAGAAATTTAAAGAAAAAAAGGATTAGAGTCAGAGTTTGCTGGCGGAACTCTGGCCTGGTCTGCGCAGAGTCCTGTGTCCATTCCTCAGCATTTACTAAAGAAAACAGAACCATCAGAGTTCCAAAACGACAGCACAGAAAATTGATGACAAATATTTAAATAATTAATAAGCAAACTCATAGCTCCCTAATGACACACTTGCAAAGCAGTTAATAGAGAGAACATGGAGATTCTTTTAAGAAATAAAATAATTTCTATTTTAGGAAAAGTATTCAAAAGGGAAGTTAGTATTTAGTACATCTTCAAAACTGATTTCAGGTCTAAAGGACAATGTAAGCCTGGGTCCCCTGTTGTGTCAGAAAATACTATGCTCATTTGCACAGACTAATGGGGATGTGCCTAGAAGACACAGGAGACTCATCACTGAGGGTCAAACCTGGGACAACGTAGGCATCAGAGAAAAATGGAAGCAATGGGAAGGTAAAACATAAAACAAAACCAAAGTCCAGTCAATCGTGCAGGGAGAAAATCAAGGAGGGAGAAAAGGCCTTTGTTAGAGAAAGTAGCTGACCAGAGTTCAGAGTAGCTCTGTGGGTCGCTGACTCGATCTCTGTGTGTTGCTGAGTGCAGAGTATGACACGGGCTGAGGAGATGATGCCTCAGCAGTCCCGAGCACTCAGTGATCTTACCGAAGACCTGGGTTCAGGTAGCTGGTACAGAATCATTGAGATGCTAAAGCTATGAGATAAAATTAAAACAAAACAAAGCTATCCAATGTAGTCTTACATATAAAACTGTGATGCCATCAATTATAAAAATCTAAAGTATACCATAAGACAGTCCCTAGTCAGAAGCACAACAAAACAATAACTACATAAAAAAATGCATAGACAAAGAAAATGCTCACAATATTTAAATTATAGGTTATTTGTTATGTATATGTTTGTGTGTGCCTACAGAGTTTATGTATATCGTGAGCATGTATGTGGCCAAGGCTGTTGGAGGTCACAAGACCCTGGAACTGGAGTTATAGGCATTTGTGAGGCAACAAATGGGTGGTGAGCACTGAACCCAAGTCCTCTGCAGAAGCAGAAGTGCTCTTAACCAGTGAGTCGTCTCTCAAGCCCTGGGAATAGTGACCCTTAAATGTGCTCTTTAATCTTTCATATTACCATGCTAAGCAATAATGCGTATTATACTAAGCTATCCTGTACACAGTTTTATCATTTTCAGATTGGTTATGAGGCATGAGTTAGAACAGAAGTCAATGTTCAGCAAGCACCCACTGAGTGTAATGGTACCCAAGTCTACACACTCCCAGTCCAGGCTGAAAGATGAGCTGTGTCAGTAGACACCGGCCACGTAATAAAAAATAAGTATGAAAGACTTTCAGAGACAAGGCACGTGCCTTTGGACAGACCCCGAATAAACATCTAGACACTACTCTAGAATCTCAGTCACTGAAAGATATCTAAATGGTCTCCTAGAAAATTAAAAGCAATCAATAGAAAAGTTAGAATAGGATTTGAACATTACTCTTTAGACTTCTGTTAAAAACAAGTCTTGTCTTTTACTAAAAGTATTATTATATAATGTTATATAAATAAAAAACTGTCAAGAAACACTTGAATATTCACAGTAAACCAAAAATCCTGCAGTCAAATCCCATCAAAATAAAAACTGTGACAGTAGAATGGTAGGTAATATAATTTTTACTTTAACTTTTTAAAATTAAAGATTAGGAAAAGAGCCGGTACCATATGTCACCGGGTAAAAGCACTTGCTGCCAAGCCTGACTTTCTGAGTTTGAGTCCTGGAACTGACATGGTAGATAGAGAACCAACCCTAACCATCTGCGTTAATGTGCAGGCGCGCGCACGGGGTTAAAACAAGCAAGCAAGCAAGCAAGCAAAAAAACTTGGCAAAACGGTAGACTTACCCTTGATTGTCTACATCTTCTGATCCCAGAGGTCTGGAATCAGAGAAAAGTGTCACTCTGCTTGAAGCCATCTTAGCATCGATACTGGCATGGGTGGAGATGAGGCTCTGGACCAGTTCATGTGTAGGGCCTGTTTCCTCCTGTCAAAGCCAGGAAAAATGTGCATGTGAGGACAGCAAGGACACTGGAAACATACTGGTTTCATCATTCTCACCACAGGCTAACGAGAGCTCAGCAGTGACAACTGCATACTGCTCAGGCAGAAGGCCTGAGAATTCAGTTTCCAGCACAGCACCCACACCAGAAGTTCACAGCCAGCAGTAACCCCAGCACCATCCGGACCTGACATCTCTGCCTTTGTGGCCACTTGAACACACACACACATGCATCCATCCATACATACAAACAGACACACAGACACAAAAAGTAAATTTAAAAAAATTATCTTATAGTTCTAAAAACCTTTCTCACTGTCTTAAGAGGAAAGAAAATTCTCATGACAAAGCCTAAAGTTGACCCCCAACAATGTAAATGCTTCTCAAGTTCATGCAATACATCAATCCAACCTAAGCACGTAGCTGGGAAAACACCAGGTCTCAACACTGTAGGCAAAAACTACTTTAACTCAGTAAGATTACATTTCAAAACACTAACAAAAACCTAAAGTCCCTATGTCTCCCAAGACTCTGGGAACACTGTGGGATACAGGGTAGAAAGAATGGAAGACAGGAGGACAGGAGTGATGCTGTGTACCCCTCTTCTGGAGGAGCATATGGCAGGTAATGGCTGCTGAGGGGGGAATCTTTGGTTTGTTTTTACAAGTAAGGGTGTTTTGCCTGCACATTCTCACCATGCACCACTTGCATGCTTTCAGGCCTGCAGAACAGAAGAGAGCACCAGTCTCCCTGAACTGGAGTGCTAGTCACAACATGGGTGCTGGGAAGGTCCCAGATCCTCTGGTAGTGCTCTTAACTTCTGTAGTCTAGGTCAGCAAATAACTCCAAACCTACTCTCATGCAAATAACCCCAATTAAACTCAGTGGATCACTATAAAAAATGGCAGGGAAGGAGAGTGGCTATGAGGGAGGGAAGCAAATGGAGAGCAGCAAACTCCTCACGTGCATATAGGTGTCCACTAGGGGTAAGGAAGAGAAGGTAACTGGGGTGACATATCAGTTTATATAATCTACGCATACATAAAGATATCAAATAAGTATTGCAAAACAAGAAGAGTATCTCAAACTTCTTACACACACCTGGCTCCTACCTAGGGAAGTTCAACAGGAAAAGGAGGATAAATAACAAAGGATGTTTAATAAAGCCTCAAGAAATCACTATTTTATATCTACCTAAAATTATTCATAATACATACAAGTACATGTATAGATATCTTAAACACACATACACGATTAAAGATCTTAAATGAAGTATGCCACTTAATCTGACCCTATTCTTAACAAAGGTCACAGAATATCTAACAAAACCCCAATACCCAGGATGAAAAATTTCCACATGAGTGGTTGGTTGGTCAGGGGAGTCCAAGTGACTCCCACAACAATACAGGCCATTGCTGTTACCCTTGGTTGCTTCTCAGAGGTAGCAGGTCCCTATTGCCAAAGATACTGCATACTTAGGACACAGAATTCGGAGGATTCAAACTGGATCCAACCTGAAAGTTCGTTCCTGAGATCTGATTTCATAGCACCAGACAACACTAGGCAAGCCAAAGGAAGGAAGCAGTGAGCACTCATATCTGGGCAATAACCAACAGCTGCCTAACTGGACTTAAGGCCTGACCAACTGGAGGGAAGCCATGCTTGGTACTGGCAAGCTAACTAACCTGGGGCTAAGAGTCATGGATCTTAGAGGCCTTAGCACTACCACTTCACTAGACCAGCAAGATTATCAACTGCATTCTAAAACATATCCTTATCCCCACAGATAAGGGTAGCTATCACACCTCATCAAAGGAGCCTCTCTTTATACCAAAGAGAGACCATTATAGAAAGCTATAACCACCCACAATGCCAGTTCAACAGATCAACAGATGGTGGAGAGGGAGTCCAGTCCCAACAGATATATTTACAATACAACTCCTGACCTAAGGGTCAATGAACATCAAAGAAGAAGGTGCAAAAGATTTTAAGAGCCTGAGTACCAGGAGTTCTGTGGGTAAGATTCTGTTTCCTAGGAATGACAGGGAAGCTACAGCCCTGAAACCCCAACAATATGGCTGCCTAATCAAGACCTGAGCAATGACACCACCAGTAGACATGTGAAAGTTGGGTGCAGGGGAGGGGAGCGCACATCCCACCAGTACACAAAGAACTACAGGCAACTAATGACTGCTGAGGGAGAAAGAGTTAGTCTTACCTAGGGATGAGTCCCTTAATTATCCCATACAAAGTGGTCAGCCCTAAACTCAAATACAAACACCATCAAATGGACTCAGTTATATGTACATGTGTATATTTACACACGAGAATATATTTATAAGCAACAATAATAATCAAAGAAAAAGAGGTCACATATTTAGGGAAGGGGAAATGGAAGGGGTTTGAGGAAAGGGGAAGAGGAAATGTGATTTAATTAATTTTGATTTTTGTAAGTTGTAAACTAAGAATAAAAAAAATACCACCAATCACTTTACACACACACACACACACACACACACACACACACACACACACACACACACACACACTCACACTCACTCACACACACAGACACAGACAAAGACATACCAGCCAGGGCTATATAGAGAGAACATGTCTCAAAGAAAGAAAGAGACAGAGACAGAGTCAGAGACAGACAGACTGACTGACTGACTAAAGGAGCGGGCCTGCGGCCTAGCGGGCACTGCGGTCTCCTAGGAGACGAGCGCTGACAGGCACTGTGCTGGCAGTGGTGCCAACAACTGTGAACTTCCCATCTGAAGAGTGTGAAAGGCGGTATTTTTATTTCTCCTGGTACAATGGAAAGAAAACACCTTTATAATCAGCTTTTTCATCATAAACTTGGATTAAAAGAAAAAAGCTTCAGTAAGGAGAATATGAACATGATATTTGATAAGAAAAGATGTGTAGAGACTAATTCAGAAGGTAACACTTCTTACCACTGTCTGGAAGCCATGGCTGCCACCCAGGTCAACATAGACAGCATCTTTGTCATAGAGCACACCCCCAACCCCAGAGAGAGGCGCATAAACCAGCTTCTCCTTCTCATTCAAACAGCGCTTCTTTTGCTGTTCCGGAAGGGCACAGGGGTCTGGGAGAAAACTGACGTCGCTGGCGACAAAATCTCCTACACCTGGAAGACAGAACCCAGGCAGCAACTTGACAAGGAGTCAAGCATTCAAAAAACAGTGTCAATTATTGGGAAAAAATGCCTGCATTTGAAGGCTTGAGCTAGGGCACAGAAAAGGCACCACTAAGTGGTGGCCTTGCTAGCTAGATAATACGGCATTCACTCAACACTGTTGGCAGATGATGCCCAGGGTGTTTTAAAAACTCCAGAATAAGGCCCTGTCGTGTTTGGTGATGGCTCAGTGTTCCACGAGGGTGACAGACACCGAGTGCTGCACAGTACACAGTACCTGGCATGTGGATCTGGCTGTTATTCTTCAGGTAGGCTCCTCGTAAATAACCATAAAGAGACACCTTTCGGTCACACTTGATGTTTGTGCGGATATCCTCAGGGTTTGTCAGATCTTCCATCCTAGAAAAATAAAACACGATCACACGGCAGGAAGAAACATAAAAAGTACGTACACTCTTGACAACTCTTGTTCACAGACTGAGAGCATAGCTTGGTGGTTCAACACTGGCCAGTACATGAGGCCCAGAATTTAATCTCAAGCCACAAAACCAAGTCTTGCTCCTTAAGCGCATCATTCAGAAAACTAGAAAACACAGGAACAAGGACGCATGGTCCACACTGGTCCAGAGAACAAGCAGCAAAAGCACAACTGCTTCACCTGGGTCCACGTGATGCACACCACAGGGCACTTCTAAGGGAGATGATGCCCTCACTGGGTCACAGAAAAGCAGAGAACGTGCTTAGAAAAACTCTTTAGGGAAGAGTTAAGATTAGTCTGCTGGATGAGCCCTTGGGTTAGCTTGGATTCCTCTAAGGAAGGGCACTCCACGGTGAGAAAGCATGAAGAAAAAAATAAGATGGGTGCTGAGTGACTGGACCTTGGCGCAAGGACACCATCATCAAATCCCCAACATGGAAGCTGTTGTGTTGTTTTGTTAAAAAGAGAAGAAAAAAAAAGCCAAGTAGTAGTGACAATGCCTTAAAGCCCAGCACTCAGGAAGCAGAGGTAGGTGGATCCCTGAGTTCAAGGTCAGCCTGGTTATAGAGCGAGTTCCAGGACAGCCAGGGCTACACAGAGAAACCCTGTCTGGAAAAAAACAAATGAAACAATAAAGAAAAGGAAAAACAAAACAAAAGAACAATGCTAGAACTCAGCCAGAGGCTTGTGCAAGCCCTCTATGCACTGAGCTGTACCGTAAACTCTGTAAATCATAATCATTCACTCCACCTCTAAACCTTAAGAACGGTAAAAAAAAAAAAAAAACACAGAGACTGGGAAGAAAAGAAATTCACACTTGTCGTTTACCTGTCTGCCAGGATGTAAGGATGAGAAGTTTGCCATGTGAGAGGCCTAAACTTCATAACTGTGATAAATCTGCCCAGGTTGTGAATCTCTTGGTTCTGATACTCTCCATGAACCATTCCAGAAAGGTAGAACAGCTTGGCACCCTAAACGTAAAAAAAAAGAATAAGGATGAATGTCGATTCAACCTATGTCAATACCATAAGAAGCAAGGTCATTAGAAGCTGTCTGTGTTTCCAAAGCTGGCTGCCTTCCTCAGGACTTGTCACGTGAGAGCCTCACAAAGCAAACGTCTCCCAGTTAAACACTGGCATACATGGAAAAGGCATTGAGGTCCCTGGGCAGAGAAAGGATTTTGTGACCAACAGGCCATGGCAGTACGAAAAGGAGAAATGATAGGTCCTGGTCTTTAACTTCCGAAGCACCACATCAAACCACGATCAATAGCATACATTGTATGTGCACAGAAGCAAACAAGATACAAAGACCATGCAGAGGAAACAGGCCACGGGCCAGAAACACACACACAGGAAAACTCTCGAGAGTTTATGAAGAGCTCTTCATTCTGGCTACTTTCAAGGCTTAGAAGTGAGAGGACCCAGCAATAATTCCCTTCCTACCGGGTAGACTTCTGTCCAGAATCTATGCTTTAAGCGCTTCTTTGTCTTCTTAAGTTGCTTATTGTGCTTGAAGGAGTCCAAGTGGGTGAGAACTCCCATAATTTTAGGAAAGCCATGTACTTGACAAATGTTTAGAAACTCAAATGTCTCCATTTCAAACCCAAAGCTGGCATCTATAAGCATTAGCACCTAAAAACAGAACACAATTTCTCACAGAAGTGATCAAAATACTCCACCCAGACCAAGAGTCAGCAAATTATGGCCGATGGTCACATCATGCCACTCACTTGTTTTCTTAAATATTCAAAAGAATGTCACAAAGGCATCTCTAATATTCATGTTTTCAAAATCACAAAATTTTAAGTATTTTAGTCATTTTAAAAACACAAGGCTTAGCAAGCTCATTCTTCATTGTCCTAAGACTAACACTTAAATAACTCCCAAATTTAAATATATATAGGTTAGGTATATATCAGTGTAGGTTAATATGGCCAGAGAAATGGCTCAACAGTCAGAACATTTGTTCTTGCAGAAGACCCAGGTTCAATTCCCAGCACCTACATGGCAGCTTACAAACATCTATAACTCCAGTTGAACGAGCACAATACCCTCTTCTCACCTCTGCAGGTACCACACATGCACACGGTGCAGACTCACATGCTAGCAAACCATATACATAAAATAAGTACATCTCAAACGTGTGTGTGTGTGTGTATGTGTATGCACAATATATACTAATATTGTCCAGTATTTCCTCATCCTTTGCTTTTCTTCAGGTTTTAGACTGCGTTCATCAGGCACATTCCATTTTTTTGATAATATCAATGGTTACCATAATTTCAACCACTTCTGCTCTATCTTTCTTGCCTTAATAATCACAAGTCTGTCCCTGCAAATGAGATAAATAACCCATCACATTGCACACTCTCCACTGGGACCCCGGCCACCCTTACTGACTTACCAGATCTGCTACTTTAGCTAGGTCAATCATTACATTGATGTCACACCCACACTCAATAATGGTAAGTCTGCGCTTTTTACCTGTTAAGGACAGGGATGAAACTTTTACTTTTTAAAATCTTGAAAATGCTCTATCCATTAACTCTATAGTATTCATGGTTTTTACCTGTATCCAGTAAAAAAACACCATATACCTTTACAAGAAATGTAACATTTTTATGGCCGCAACTGTCAAACTGTATCAATTCCATCCTGGTTACCTTGCATTGGTTTCTCCTTAATTTTAAAATATACCAATTGCACCCAGATAAAGATATTAAAACAGTACAATTCTAGACAGAGTTTATAATCAATGACCATGATCCTACTGAGCTACAGGCCACTCTCTTTGTCTGCATCAGTTTCCTATACTCTCAATGCTAAAAACATTATCAAACCTAACATAACGGTATGTTCCTGGAACAGTCGTAAACTCCTGTACTATAACTGTAAAGACAATGTCATCAAGGACATCCCAAAGATAAGAAATGTCCTATGCCATCACTTCTTTAACAAGGCCCTTCAGTTTCTATCATTACCATTTGGAGAATTCATTTTCTCACTGAAGAACACTAATTCTAATCCCAGAACTCTGGAGCCAAAGACTCTCTGTGAGTTCAAGGTCAGCCTGGTCTATATACCAAGTTCCAGGAGAACCAGACCTACATAGAGAGACCCTGGCTCAAATACAAAAACAAAGAAAGGCACACAAATTCTCCTAAGAGTAGCTTTGAGAAGGAAAGCAGATGTGTGCGGTATATGGGAATTCATTTATTGTTAAATGAACGTGCTCACAATTACTGGACCAGTCCTAAGCCTTCCAAGAAGCACACTGACCAAGCGGTCAGGCTGAGGAGGTGCACATCAACACTGGTATGTGTAAGAAGTTACCTTTGAAGTTACAGGCCATTCAGTGAAAGCAAACATATGGTAATCGGATGTAATAATATCGGTGTTATAATTTCTCTTTGGGCAAACAGCAATCCCTCAGGCAACAATATTTTTCACACCAGTCTATGGCAGCACTCCCTACCTGACACAATTGTCACAGGGCCTCTGATCTCACTCAACTTCTGTCTGGTAAAATTCCGAATCAGGCACCGTATCAAGGTACTCTTTCCAACTTTTGGAGGGCCCATCACCACTACCACTATTGGTGGGGGCTCCAGTGGAGTTCTGTCAACCACTGGAATATGATGCTTTTTCGTCTTTAGGTCCTGAGTCCTATTTGTTTACAAAAATAAAACAAAACAGTCAGTTTACTTCCAAAACACAAAAGATCATTTTAAGTACAGATGGTATACAGAACAGACAATACAGACAATACAGGGATACAATTAACTTTAATTTAATAGGTCAAATTCTACCCCCTCTTCACCCAAAACTTATTCTTCAGTAAAGATAAAATAGACAACTAAAAAATAGTTAATAATCAAACACATCATAAATGAGACTGATTTGGCTTTAATGTTTAAGAGGCAACCATAGTGACAATGTTATAACACAAGTTGAGGTCTGGGAAAGTAAATGTTCTATCAACTGGCTGTTGAACTTGTGCCCTGAGTCTGTTTCCTTATTCACATGAGAATAACTCCTAACTTCTTCATGCCGTTGAAAGAATTCAGTTAGGGAATGTTTAAAGGAAATGGCTGGTTATATATCAGTATCTCCCTAATACAGCTACTTTAGTATTTTACATTAAATGAAAGATGGGGGGGGGGGGCGGAACCACCACCACTTTTATCGTCATGGAGATATTTAAAATTTAGGAGATTTTTCTGTGATCTAAATTTTATAAATTCTTTTTCCTCTTGGACAAGAAAGAAAGGAAGGAAGGAAGGAAGGAAGGAAGGAAGGAAGGAAGGAAGGAAACAAGAAAAAAGAAAAAAGGCACAGGGCAGACGTTAGAGAGAAAGTACTTCTTTGGCAGAGTTCTGACATGTTAGGAAAAGTCATATGGCCTTGCCTACGATGGCACCTACGTCCTTCAGACCTGAATTAGACTCACAAGGGAAATGTCATCTGACAGAGGCTCCTAGTACTTAATGAAAGACCCACTAACCCCAGGTAAAACATACCTGTGAAAGGACCGCGCCATGCGCACGGCAGACTGCACGGCAAAAGCTTTGGGGTTTCTCTTCCGGGCATCCTCCTCATCTCCAAGCTGTAGGTCCTGCAGGTGCCTTTTCTTTTTCTTCTCAGCTTTAGGCCCACTGTGCTTCTTTCTGTGTTTCTTGTGATCCGTGACCTCCATGGTGGCTATTTATCAACTACAAATAAGTCTTACCTACATGGAACAGGGTGGCACAATGGTGGGAATATATTTTTTTCATGTAAAATATGTTCCTTTAATTAGATTTTATATCTTGATTAATGAAACACAAATACTGATTTTTGTTTTGGTCACTATCACTTTTGGAAAGCCCATTTTCTAAACATAAAATATTACATATGCAGCAACTTTTAGTAGTGAAAACCACCTGTTCTTTACTTCTAAGGCAATATCTGCAGTTGTTTTCACCTGACTAGAATTTTAAAAGTAAACAGTAGAAAAGAATAAAAAGGGTTCCTTTAGATCCTATGGCTTATGCAAGTCACTGTGAGTTACCAGCAAACACTAAAGTCTTGAGAATATTCTTAATTAAAAAAATATTTTGGTACCTTAAGTATGTGTGCAATTTTATAGGCACTCTTAAACTTTTGTATTTTGTCACATCATTGAAACATATTCCTATGTGTGCATGGAAGTGTGTATGTTACAGTCATAGACTCGGAAGCATATCTGCCAACGTCAAAGGTTTCAGCGTGCTTTTAGACACAAAAAGAGCAAACGATACCTACACTGCCGAGATACAAGGATTATAAGTGAGTTCAAAACACAGTAGTATGATTGTTTGAATATGCTTGGCACATGCAGTAGATTTGTTGAAATAGGAGTGGCTTTGTTAGAGAAGTGTGTCAGTGTGGGCACGCGCTTTAAGATACTCATCCTAGCTCCCTGGAAGCCAGTCTTCTTTTGTTTGCCTTAGGAACAAGATATAGCACGCTCAGTTTCTCCCTACACCATGCCTACCTGGATGCTGCCATGCTTCCACCTGGATGATAAGGAATTGAACCTCTGAACCTGTAAGCCAGCCCCAATTAAATGCTGCCCTTATAAGAGTTGCCTTGGCCATGGTGTCTGTTCATAGCAGTAAACCCTAACTAAGACAGGGAGTACATTCTTCTCGTCAGTGCCTTGAAAACAGAATAGTGACTGTCCTTTTTATAGGACTGGGAACTAAAAACTTTTGTGGGTAGCATTTGAAATCTAAGGTACATGCATGATTTGTAGAGAGTAATTTTAGAGACAGTTAACAAAATATGTTCATTATGGGTATTTTTAGTTTTCCTTTGTCTTCTGTCCCCTGGGAATTACTCGTGATGTAAGTTATGCTTAGTAAAGTTAAGTAAATCCTAGTAAAATCTTTACATTGAAGGGAACGAAGGCTGTGATTTCTGGAAATAAAGTTGAAGTCGACTTTATATGTACCTGATATCTTTTCCAGCATTTATTTCCAGGAAATAGAAATGGAATTAATTGTTTATCAAATTTCCATCAATGATACCAGTATAGTGCTCAGAAAAATCTGATACCATTCAAAGATGTTAAGATAATTTAACCTGCTTTGATATAGCAGCAGATTTTAAATTTCAGTGTATACATTGTATACACACACACACACACTCTTACTTAAAAGAGTTCATTTTTGTGTTTGGTAAATTTGACTTCCATAAAGCCAGATGCTTTAGACAATGTGGCAAATGGCTATAAGCAAAGGATTACAATCTGTTTTTCACGTAGAGAGCAGAATCCACAGTTTAATGCCATGGTAAACCAGGATAGTTCAAGCCATATGAGTATTTTAAGAATCCCCAGTTTACTGCTAAAATTTAAACTCTAGTCTGTGCTTTGTTTTTCTGCTAGCTTAGTTCAAATCTCAACGTGTCTTGTCTGACCATGAGTAGAAGTTCTCATCCTTAGAAAAGGAGAGTTCAGGTAGGAAAGGAGATTGGTGCTCCCAAGGTTTACCTGGGTTATCTATCCTTAATTTATTATTAGCATCTCCAAAGGAGTTATACACCCAAAAGTAAAATATTTCATATTTGCCTTATCAACATTAACCCAAAGATACATCAAAGCCCAAGAAAAAGACATAATAAAAAATCAGAATATTGGCAAACTATAAGAGCATTATATTTCAAATGCTAAAAAAAAAATTGGGTGTAAACCAAAATTACTAATGAGTTTTACAGGCACTGTGTACATAATGTGCAAATGTTTGCAAAGGTTTTCTGGGATTTTTGGTGTTTTAAGACACTGTCAAATATATTTTACAAATATAAAGCTTCCTTCTCGATGGTGGGAATATATTATAATAGGGGCAACATTGGGGGGGCAGTAATTTAATAGACTTGTTTATAAGTACTGATGTATTTGTTCTCCGAATAGAGATGGAAAATGTTTAGCCACTATCTTCAGATTCACTTCTCTTTCTTACGCCATAAAGTATTAGAGTTACCAGCACCAACACTATCCTTTTTATTATGTTTTATGCTAACATCGGCAGTATTCATTTTTGTGATGACAGAAATATATTCTATCTGCGGTTCTCAATACAGTATAGCCTTGTTAACTACACGTGGTTACAGGGAATTTCAAGCGTACCTTGGGAAACTGAAAACAATCTTAAGTTTTTAATTAATTTTAAACTTAAACCGTCGCATGTGGCTAGTGCCTACCTATACCAGACAGCTCAGGTAGAAGTGGCTTTATAATTTAAACGAAAACAAAACATGAAAGTTTAAAACATCAGAACAGTGCTGGACCGACTCGTCTCGCAGCAACTGGAGGAAGCGCATTTCCCCAATCCCAGTGCGCTCCTATTTTTTTTGCTGGACTCGCAGCATAGCTGGGTAAGACCCTGCCGGCTGGAGTGACCGGATCCTCGCTACACCTCCTCATAATCCGGCAATGCACGAACCAACTCCCTCCGCACTCCCCAGAGCACCTCTCCGGCGGATGGGAAACTTGCCTTCCAGCCCAGACGCAGCTTGGGAGCAGCCCGTCAGGAGGCAAAGGACCGAACTCACCGGGAATCCGACTGACGGCACCCACAGGGCTCGCGAAAGCACTCAGGTTCACAGCAGCAACCGCTCAAGCACGCAAGCACGACAACGGAAACGGAAATTGTCCTTCGCTTGTACCCGTCCGAGGGAAACGAGAAGCAGGAGAGAGATCAAAAACCCTGTGGACGGACGACTTTTAGTGGAAAGCCGGAAGTAAGCACCCGGTTGGCTGAGAGTTGCGCAGGCGCACTTTCAGATTTCGCCTGGACTGTACTCTCCATCGAGTCCCTCCGGGGAGCCTGCCCCAGACATTCTGGAATCGGCCTCTCAGCCAGCGCGACCTGTCTTCAGAGGGTCCACGCGGCGGTGTGCCCTGGCCTGTGTATTTAAGTACCAGAGGAACGCTGGAAGGGCGCCTAAGTCATCCCCAGTCCCAACTTGAAAGCTCTGAATCCCGCTCCCCACCGGCTACGGTCCAACGGGCTTCGGCTCACTGGCTGCCAGAGCTGTCCTTATGTTTTTCAATTCTCTACTGCCCTCTTATAACGGGACGGACGAGCTAAGGAGCAGGGTGCTCCTGGAGAGAACTTTTTCTCAAGTCTTAGCTTGCCATTTTGTGTGCTTGTATGTATGTCTGTCTTCTGTCTGTGTGTTCAGCCTCGCGTTCCCAGGACTCAGTCCAGTCCCGCCTGAGGAAAAGTCCTCAACCCCCTTCCCCCACCCCACCCCCCGCCAGTCCCAGTTATTTGCCACAGCTATGCTGGACTCCAAACTGAGTTTTCATCTCAAGGAGAATAAAAAGTTTGTTTTCTTGCGCCAAATATGAGTGACTGGGGCCTGGAAATACTGATTCAGGATTCCACAAAATATCATGTTCATGCAAAACACAGCTCTCACCTCAATGAGCCAAGAGCACGAGTTCAGGTTGCCTCAAACTCCCCCGTTTTGTACCTTTTAATAACACACCAACACAAAACAGCTGTAAAGGTTCATATGGAAATTATGAAACAAAATCAAAGGTTTGGCAATTTATAGTCTGTGAGGTTGGCCCTCCTATTTCTCTCTCCCCGTCCTTTGACTACCTTTCCAGCGACTATCATAGTAGCCTTTCTACCTATTCCAGAACAACGCCCCAGTTTCTGCAGGAAGTAGTTATAGAAAAGACTACATTGCCCTTTACGATCAACAAAAGGATTGGGGTGTAAGATTTCAAACGGAGTACAAATGACTAACGGAGTGCCTATTGGACAAATCAAACCTCCCTCAGTCCCAACCTGTGACAGGGTCATCCTGGCTGGCAGAGATCCCCCTAGCTAAACTCTGCAGCCCTGGGCTGGGCTTTTCCGTTTCGGCTAAGCTGGCCCCTTGGTCTCTTAAGTCTCCTAGCTTGCTCTGGACTCTTAGTTCCTGGTTTCTCTCTTCCCACACGCAACACAACCTGGCCAGTTAGTCTGCCAGTGTTTCATCTGGACCCTTCCAGATGCCTGACTATGCTCTCCCTTATATCTATGATAAAAACCCAAACCCCTTAGGGAAAGTCACGTCCTCCTTTAATTTCTTTTTTTCTTTATTCAGTCTAATCAATTGCACTGTGTATACCATTCTATCGGGACTTTCACAGTGATCTATATTTAATCCATTCATTACAATGAACTACTTGGGATATAAAATGCTTGGGACCATTTATTATTTGTACTAAAAATGATCATAATGTAGTCATCAATAAACATCTAAAAGGGATGTTTGACAGCATGGTAATGCATTTTAAACTTTAGATTTTAGAAGATCTGTAAGATCATAGACATATGAAGTAGCTCTTCCTGTAGCTATTCAAGAGGTAATTTTTGAAACTGTTTAGAATCTTTAAAGTTTTTAGGTTTCTTATGAAAATTTTAAATAGTATCAATGGGCTACATAGTGGTGGCAAACACTTTTAATCCCATCCGTCAGGAGGCAGAGGCAGACAAATCTCTGAGTTCAAAGCCAACCTCATCTATAGAGCAAATTTCAAGACAGCCAGGGTTATACAGAGAAACCCTGTCTTGAACCTGCACACACACACACACACACACACACACACACACACACACACACACACACACACACTAATATCAATAACCAAAAATGGCCTTATCTAGTGTCTTAAATGTGACTTATCTATTTAACTAGAGATAAAAACTGTTCACTCAAAATAATTTTATTGAGGATTACATGGAACATATTCTCCAATATTTCTGTCCAAAGACAGATGCCACATCTGTCTGGCACAGCAAGCCCCAGCATGCCCAAATGTCAACATTCATACCACAGGCACCTTCGGGCACCTTAACTCCAGTGTCTCAAAATTAAAGTGGATCCCATAGCCTATGTTAAAGGCCATGTCTCTCACCCCATCCCCTTCCCCTAACTCTCAGCATCTTTGGGCATCTACCTTGTAACAGAATGTTCTGCATGAAGTGAACATGCTGAGGTCTTGTTATATGCCATCTACGGAAAATGTCCTTACTGTTTTAGAGCCCTAAGAAAAGTCTCAACTCACTAGTTGTTTAGTTACCTTTCAATGTCCAGTTCACACAGCCTAGAGTCGTATGATCATCCAAGAAGAGAGTCTCAGTTAAGCAACTGCATAGATCTGATTGGCCTATAGGTATGACTGGAGAGCTGGGCTCTTGATTCTTCATTAATTTAGAACAGCCAGGCCCACTATGGGCACCACCATTCTCTGGGCAAGTGGTCCTGTGCTGTATAAGAAAATAAGGCAAGCATAAGCATAATGGGTGAGCCAGCAAGCGCCCTATCTCTATGGTGTCTGCCCTGAGTCCCTCCAGTGTTAGACTGTATAAGAAATTTCTCATAGGCCACATTTGGTGGTTCAGTTAGGATGTTCCGGGCACAGAAAATCAAACGACATGTTCTCTCATATGTGGGTTTGTGATGGTTTGTATATGCATGACCCAAGGAGTGGCACTATTTGGAGGTATGGCCTTGTTGGAGTAGGCATGTCACTGTGGACTTTAATACCCTCATCCTAGCTGCCTGGAAGCCAGTCTGCTGGCAGCCTTCAGATGAAGATGTAGAACTCTCAGCTCCTCCCAGACCATGCCTGCCTGGATGCTGCCATGCTCCCACCTTGGTGATAATGGATTGAACCTCTGAACCTGTAAGCCAGCCCCAATTAAATGTCGTTATTTATAAGACTTGCCTTGGTCATGGTGTCTGCTCATAGCAGTAAAACCCTAAGACAGGATTATAATTTCAAATTTTCTATTACATGTATTTATTTTGGGTTACATGTGGAAGCCAGGAATCTACTAATGGGCCATTGTAGGGACTACACCCTCAGTGTAGGAGGGTAATCAATGTATTAATTTTCTATTGGTGTGCTAAAATAACACCAGCAGAGGGAACTTAAAAAGAGTGTAGTTTGGTTACACTTCAGGGGGACTTGGATCTATAATAACTGGGGAATTCTGCTGGTAGGAATGGTAAACTGAAAGGTCACATCTTCTGCACACAGGAAGCATAGACCCAGAAGTGATATGTGACTATAAATTAGCAAATGCCACTCCCAGGGAAATGCTTTCTCCGGCAAGGCTCCATATCATGAAGGTTCCACAAGTCCTAGGCAAATGGAGTCCTATTCAGAAAGTGCTTCCCTACACCGACATCATCTACTTAAGTTTTCTTCTAGTAGTTTCACATGCCAGGTTTCATACCAACGTCTTTGGTTCATTTGTAGTAAAAGTTTGTGGAAAGTGATATATACGGATCTAATTTCATTCTTCAGTCTGTGGATAACCAGTTCTTTGAAGATGCTGTTTTTTCTCCAGTGTATTTTTTTTTTATCTTGGCATGTGCCAGATGTCTGTAGTTATATGTACTCATGTCTGTGTTCTTTCCCATTGGCTTCCATGTTTGTTTTGTGCCCTTACTATAATTTCTATTACTGTAGTTTTGTACCGTATCTTGAAATCTGGGGTGGCAATGCTTCTGACATTATTCTTTTGCTCAGGATTCCTTTGGCCATTTAGGATCTTTTGTGCTTCCATAGGAATTTCAGGATTTCTTTTCTTCAATTTTTTTTGAAGAATGCTGTGGGAAATTTGACTGGGATTCTGAATCTGTAAATTGCTTTTGGTAGAATGGACATTTTCACAATATTAATTCTACCAACTCATGAATATGGGAGGCTTTTCATTTTCTGGTGCCTTTCTCGGTCTCTTTCTTTAGAGACTTAAACTTTGCATTACAAAGGTCCCTTACCTCCTTGGTTAGGTTTACTTAGTGGTGAATCCTCTCTGAGCTCCTGACAGGTCACACGTGCTCTGGGCCTGCCCAAAAGCTTGGATTCATGAATGAGAAAACACACACACACACACACACACACACACACACACACACACACACACACACACACACACTCTTTATATTTTGATATGCCTTGACTAGCTCAAGGGCTAGGCACTTCCAAACCTCCCCACGGCTAGCACACACTCGCATCCAGTATTCTTGAATTAATACTTGCTAAATGTATATTTTTTATCTCTGCTTCACCAGGCCCAATAGGGGGAGTAGTCCCTGGGGCCACTTCCCCAGATTCTTACATGTGAGCAGACTCTGAAGTCCGACCTTTCTGCTCCTTCACAACTCAAAGTCTGTCCCACACCCATCTCATGGCAGAATCCCTTCTTCTCCCTGTCTTTCTTGCCCGGGAATCCCAAAAGTCCTGCCTCTTTCACCTGCCCAGCCATTAGCTATTAGTTCTTTATTGATCAATCAAAAATCAATGGGGGACAGTGACCCTCAGTGTCTGGACACATAGATTCTCAGGCGAATTTGGGAGAAGAATTAAGACAAAGCATTAGAACCAATCCTCAACAAATGTATACCTACTTTATTTCCTTTGAAGCTATTGTGAATTGAAGTGTGCCCATGATGACACACACCCCCCCTCTCTGCCTATCTGTTGTTGGTGTATAGAAAGGCTATTGATTTTTGTAAGTTGACTGCCATCCAACAATTTCCTAAAATTTCTCCAATGTTTCTAGTGAAATTTTTGGGATCCCTTCCACATCCTCTGTGCACAGGGAGTAGTGGATTTCCCTTTTCCTATTTGGATGTCTTTAGTTTCCTTCTTATGTTGCTTATTTTTGAGATTGCTTTCCATTTTTCCCACTTAGGATGATGTTGGCTGTGGATTTCTCATACACAGGCTTTATTATGTTGAGGATTTTAGGTTCATGTTCTTCAGGGGCATCGGTCTTAGGTTTTCCTTTGGGCTGTGTCTTTCCCTGGTTTGGGTATTAGAGTTATACTGGCGTCACAGAAGGGATGCGGGGGACGGTGTCCTATTTCTGTTCTTTTGAATAACTAGTTAAGTATTAGTTATAGATCGTCCCAGAAATGCAGAATTCTCCTGGGAAACATGTAGGCCTGCAATTACTTTAGTCAGAGCCCTTTCATGGCTGGTCAGTGCTGTGGACCTGTTGAGGGTCTTCATCGTTTCTCTGTAACTTTGGGGGTTTCGATGAACCTAGAGATTTATCTATTTCTTCTAGATGTTCCAGCTTAATGGAGCACAAGTTTTTATAGTATTTGCTTATAATACAGTGAATTTCTCTGGAGTCTGGAGCAATGTTTCCTTATTCATTTCTGATGGATAATTGGGTCATCTTTCTCTTTTGGCTAGTTGGGACAAAGTTCTGTTGATTTTGTTTATCTTGCTCTTGGAACTGTTTTCCTGTTTCTATCCCATTAATTTCTGCATTAATAAAAATAGGGTCTTACAATGTGAACCTTCACAGTAAAGTGCCAGCACCTCGAAGGCATGATTTTGGTAGAGTCAGTGTCTCCTCAATGACAGCAGCTTACACTGGGAAACAGTGATCCAACGTACACCCTTGTCTGTGTGTTTCTGGACCACATTACTAAAGAAAGTCATCATTAAAAACTTTTTATTTGAGGGACTCTGCTTTCCACCAGAAAGAAGTATGGTTTTTAAAAAGCATCTTCCCCTGCATCATACGGTTAAGTGAAATTCTTCCCACAAACCACATACAGAATATTAGCACTTGGAAAAGTTATCTCTGGTATTAGCTGGAATGCCTTTAGTTCCAAGTGCCAGACAGTCCTAATAATAAACAAGAAACAGGTATTATTGAAAATAATATAAAGTCCCAGAAACCAACAAAAAGTGTTCTAAAGGGTTAACCTCCATGCCATCCTCGCTGGCTCAGCTGTTTGCGCTGTCACCACTGCCCATCCAGACCACAAACGATATGCCAGCATTGTGGCCAGGCACCTAAAAATGCATACCAAAAGGTCTGCTCTCTTTCACGTCTCTTTTGACTTCTTATCTCTTCATGTTATGACAACTTCTTCATTGAGAACAATTCCAGTATCGCATAGCATTCTCTGACCTAAATGAAACTGCCAGGGTGGAGTATCCACGATTAGCTTCGACTAATCTGGATTTATTCCACAAACCGTCTGGGGAGGGGGACAATGAGACAAAACTCAGCTCAGCAAAGGTGACGAGCGTCTCTTAAGCTACCGATCAGTGTGTTCCCAGGAGGTACTGGGAATAGAACAAGGGAGGGAGAGAGACTATACAGGCATCTCTAATTCTAAACACAGGTATGTAATTACTGAGTTACACAGCCCTGTGCTTACACATAATCATGCCTAAATAGACACACAATGAAATACCAAGGATGTAAAGTGAACATTTTATTATACACTGCCACTTTTAGATTTGTAGAGTATTACCATTTACAACTCAAGTTAAGTCATGTAAATACCATTTTTATTAACAGCATTTATATGATTGACACAGAGGTAGCTAAGAAAAACTCAGAAAAATACTGTTTGATTTCCTCGCCAAATGGGTAGTTTGGTAATAATGGCCATACTTACTCATGGTCCAGAATAATGAAAAGTCTGTGATAGTGTGCGTGTGTGCGTGCGTGTGTGTGTGTGTGTGTGTGTGTGTGTGTGTGTGTGTGTGTGTGTGACACAGAGAGAGAGAGAGAGAGAGAGAGGGAGAGAGAGAGAGAATGTCACTTGAAGCACATACTGACCAAGCTATCAAAAGACGGGTAGTATTTAGAACTGGAGAGTTCTGAGGTAATTAAGAGGCTCCACAAACCATCTTTTGGCTTCTTTACTATAGAGGCAGTTTGATGATGATGGCCGGAGCCATTCATTTATTTTAGAAAATACAAAGAGGGGTAGTTTATATTTTAAATATACCACATACTTTATATACACACAGCTTCTCTGAGAAAATCAAATGCAGACACATGGTTTATCAGTTTCCACAGTATAAATATTCTAAGGCCAAGCTATCAACGTGAGAGTAGGGATGGCATGGGGTGGGGTGGCATCTGAAGGAAATATGCAGTAGTACACCGCTCTACAGCACTCTTGGCATGTAGACCAAGGGTACACAGCAAAGACAACAGGGAAACACTGCCAAGTGTGAGGAATGACGAGTGCTACTTATTCCCTTTGCTCTCAGTATAATTTAACTGCAACCTCATGGAATATCAGACAATGATCCACAGAACTCCTACATCGTCAGCACTTTAAAGTGGTGTGAGCTGCCTTTATGACAGCACCACTGTGTGCAGCTACATGCATGCAAGTGTGTTTACACACACATACATCTAGATCACATTCACAGACATGTCCAGAAACACACAGTCCTATCAACCTATAAAGACGCTGGTGGTATTTAGGATGAAAAGTATACCATACGGTTATTAAACTAAGGGTTCATATTTCTTCCTCACATTCTTTCTGGGTTCCAACACATAAATCAAGGGTTCCCTGGACTTCTGTTACATTAACATACTCACAAAGGGTCTATAAACACAGGGTGTTCTTTACATGTATGGTTAATGCTGTAGGCCCTCATTTTTAAGTTTCATACTTTCCTATGAATACAAGTAAAATTAATATTAGTCATTATATTTAAATACAATTCTGAAACACATTTGGAAGACATTACACGATTTAATTTCTAAGGTTTTTTTTAACCATATTATTTATATGAATAATTTCCCTTCAATACAATCAAATGAAAGTTCTTAATTTCTTGAAAGCTTTCATGCATTCCAACAAAGTGGTATTTGTTAATACTCTGTGGTATTCTTTGGCAGGCTCTAAGCTCATATTTAAAATGGTACAACTGACTTGACGGGCATGCAAAAGCTAAACATTCAGGATGCTAAAAGAGCTTTTACCCTCGTGTGGATTCTCTGATGCTTGGTGAGTACTGACCTCTGACTGAAGGTCTTTCCACACACGTTACACTCGTAGGGTTTCTCGCCAGTGTGAGTTCTCTGGTGTTTAGTAAGAGCTGACTTTTCACAGAAGGTTTTCTCACACTCATTGCACTTATAGGGTTTCTCCCCCGTGTGAGTTCTCTGATGTACAATCAGGTTTGACTTCACACAAAATGACTTCCCACACTCATTGCATATAAATGGTTTCTCTCCTGTATGTGTTCTCTGATGGACGGTTAGGGCTGACCGGTGGCAAAAGGATTTCCTACATGCATTGCATTCATAGGGTTTCTCCCCAGTGTGTGTTCTTTGATGTTCAGTAAGGTTTGACTTGACACAGAACGTTTTCCCGCACTGCTTGCACTCATAGGGTTTCTCTCCCGTATGTGTCCGCTGATGGTTGGTAAGGTGTGGCTTCTGGCAGAAGGCTTTCCCACATTCCGTACATGCATAGGGTTTCTCTCCTGTGTGTGTTCTCTGATGTTGGGTAAGGTTCGATTTCTCCCAAAACATTTTACCACATTCACCACATTCAAATGTTTTTTCTCCCACGTGAGCTCTTCGGGACTGAGTGGGATGTGATTTTTTGCTGAAATTTTTCCTATTCGCATGGTATTCATAGGGTTTCCCCCCCATCTGTATTATCTGATGTTTAAAGAGAGCTGGCTTTCCCCAAGTTCTGTTACTCACTTTATACTCCTGGGAGATCTTTCTTGTGTAAGCTTCCTGATGAACAATGAAAGCTGAATGGTCACAGAAGAGCTTCTCATATTCACTTCGCTCATACGGACTGTTTCCTGAGAGAGCTCTCGGATGCCCAAACTGTAAATCCACACAGAAGGACTTTCTACAAATACTACATTCATGAGGCTCCGCATGCAAATGAGTTTTCTGAGATACACTGAGCTTCAAACTGTCAACGAAAGTTCTTCCACATTCAGTGTGCTTACGGAGAGTCTCCCCTAGCTGAGAGTTCTGACTTGTACCAAGGGCCACTCCCTCACGGAAGGCTTGTCCTGCTTCACTATACTCAAAAGGCTGGCCAGAAATTGGCCGAGTGAGACTCCGGCAAAGGTCGAGGGCCTCCCTTTCCCCATCATATTCACATGATGCTGTTCCTACAGGAATTTTCTCAGGCCTACTATCAGGGAGTGCTTGCTTATATATATCAAACTCAGTAAGCTTCTTTCTGGAATAGCTCTTCTTGCTAATAATTACCGCTGAAAGATTCTTTAAATTCATTTCACACGAGTCACATACTTTGAGCAGAAAACTTCTTGCAGAAACAGAGTCAATGTCTGCACTGGACGTTTTTCTTGTGTTACCGCCACTCCCTAGATCTGTGTTCTTGTTGGTGAGCATGAGTGGCCAAAAACGCCCATCTTGATTTTCCCGCTTGCTCTCTAAGAGGTCATCCACTTTCCATTTCCTTTCTATAAATGAGAAAAAGAATTACCACACCTCATCAATCTTAGTACTTGTCCTTTTATTAAGGAAAGGCTTTTTATTAAGGGTAGGGAAGCACACAGCAAGCACACAGAGAAAAAGGCCTTCCACAAGCCAGAGACTTGGGAAGCACATGCCCAATGGATGTGAATTTTTACAGAAATTCTTCATAGTTCTTTTGCTTAGATTTTGTTTCCTGATACAAACCGAATCTGGTAGGCTTCCTTTACTATCCTAGTTGGAAGAAAAACCACAAATGTGGATTTACAGTGGAAGCAGCTGCACATAGGGAACTGGTTATAATTTTTAAAATATTATGAACTTCAAAACACAAAAATATAAAAGGAGATTCAATTCATAGGGAATTCATTAACTGTTCCAGAAGTCACAATATTCAAAATGCTGAGTGAGCCCAGCAAACAATGAAAACCAGCCAAGCGGCAGCGAAGATCAGTAGGCAAGGGTTTCAGGGGTGAACTGCACTGGGTGGGAACAAGACACAGTGGGAGAGCCTGACACCTCAAACAGAGCACCGCAAGAGGTCCCCGTCAGAAGCCTGGCTTCCACACCGCACATGACGAACTACCTGAGAGTTCTGCAAACACCCACTTCTTCAGGTTCAAAAGAACAGTCTGGGATCTAAAGGGTTTCTGCTTTTTCTTTTCTTTTTAAATATTTATTTATTTGTATTTATTTTATGTGTATTGGGTTGTCAGCATGTAGGTCTGTGTGAGGGTGTCAGATTCCCTGGAACTGGTGTTACAGACAAGTTGTGAGCTGCCATGTGGGTGCTGGGTATTGAACCTGGGTCCTCTGGCAGAGCAGTCAGTGCTCTTAACCACTGAGCCATCTCTCCAGCTCCTGAGGTTTTTGCTTTACCTTTATCTATAGGAGTTTCCTGAGACGCTGTGGGAAAGCACACTAGAGAAGGTGAAATAAACTCCAAACTAGTAAGTGGAGGTTAGCAGATCCAAGGAACAGAACAATCACAAAGGAGCAGCTGGATAGTTTTGAAGTCACAGAATATCCGAGAAATGTAACAAAGGAAGAAGACATTTGGCAGCGTCCAAGCAAGGTTTATTCCCAGCTCATCTTATATTCTGCCTCATATGCACCTTTCCTGCCCTGTTACTCCTAAGTCCTCAGTGTACATATTTTCCTATACTGCGTACTTAAGTCGGTTTTTATTTTTAGGTTTTTCCTTTGCACACAGGTTTTTCGCTTTAACATGTAACTGTATCTGCTATTCAAATGTGGGACCCCTAAACATCATATTCTATATCTGTTACTGAGTCTTTCGATATACTTCATCATGAAAATCTTGGCTATTCTTAACTATTGGTGCTCAATGCAAGAATGTTAATAATCATATGCTTAATTAAAAATTCTACAGCACTCTACTATCCCAGAGACCAACAATTAAAGTGTATCAGAGTAAGTGTTCACCATTATACGTCTAGTCAGTGGAATATACAGAAGTACATGGGGATATGCTAGCTAAAGCAAGGCGCTCAAAGGCAACAGAGAGAAGGTGCACAATTCTTAAAGATAAAGGAAAACTAGCCAAAGAAAAAAAAGTATCTAAAATGAAGCCAACTGACTTTCGATTTACAGGTAAAAATAAATCACTCCAAAATGTCAAAACCAAAGCAAAGGCATCTCTGAACGAGAGACAGACGGAGGGGCCACCGAGCCAAGCTGTGGGTGCTGCTCTTGGGTAGTTCTAAAGGTCTGATGTAAAACAGGACTTTCTGAAAGATATTCCAAAGGTGACTGTTGTGGTCTGAATAGGAATGGTCCCCAGAGGCTTACGGAATTGAGTGCTACTTGATACATGGAGTGGCACTACTTGAGAGGGATGAAGAGGATGGCCTGTTTGGCGTAAGTGTGTCACAGGAGGTGGGCGCTAAGGTTTTAGAAGCTCGAGCCACCCAGTAGCTCCTCTCTTCCTGCTGTCTGCTGACCCAGGTGTAGAACTCTCAGCTGCTCTCCAGCAACATGCTGCCCATGTGTCACTACGCGTCTAACCATGATGGTGACAGACTAAACCTCCGAACGTAAGCCAGACCCAGTTAAGTGTTTTCCTTTATAAGAGTGGCTGTGGTCATGGTGTCTCTTCATAGTAATCAAACACTGACTAGACAGTAACCTACCTTACCCAATGATACAGATTACTTTCCCTTGCCAGTGAATTCAGTACGTACCTGGGTAACACTGGAATCCATTTTCTGGTATCCAGGGATCTTCTCCTTGCTCTATCTTGAAGATAACATCTGGCTTAGTAACACAATGCCCTGTTAAGACAAAATAACACAGGCCGGGTGCTCAATAGCTTAGCTCTGTGAAAGTCCTCGACATTCTGCAGAGAGGTGAGAATACACCATTGTCAGATCAAAAAGCAATCGGTCCTCTCACACCCTTGAATCTTAAGCCTCAAACTGGAAATTATAAGCATTCCCTCCCAGCCGGAAATGTATGTGACTGGCAGCTGACTGAGAAAAACCCCTTACCTACTGAGACAAAGTTGCTATAATTCTCCAGGATCACATCTCTGTAAAGCACCTTCTGGGCGGGGTCCAGCAAATACCACTCTTCCTTGGTGAAATCCACGCATACATCCTTGAATGACACTTGCTCCTGAAATAAAACGTTCTGTTTCTGTATAAAGTTACTAGCACTGGGCAATATAGAGAAGACTCAGCAGAACGAGTTTCCTTAGAGTCACTGAAAAATAATGAAAGGACAACCCCCCCCGCACTTTGCTACACTGTGTAGAATAAAATAAAATATTTTATACAAATTGAGATTCTGTTAAAGGCCTGGGAGTGTTTCAGTTGCTATGAATACTGCTGAGGCCAGCAAAAACACACTTCCTAGTCTCAAAAGTGCTTATGACCTGGTCAGGACAGTTATATGTGTATTTAATGGACTAAAAGCCCAGCAGTAGACTTTATTTTTCATTAGGAAGTATACTTGAGAAGATTAAGTAAATGAGGGTACTGATAAATGACAGGCTTCCACGAGAAAAGCCCATGGCTGACTGAAGTGCCTGCCCTGGTCTTACATCTGCAGAACAGAATGAGCCCTTTCTGCTTGAGGGGATTATTTTCTGGAGTCTTGTAAGATGAGTTTTGAAAGCACAGTGGTCTTATTAAACAGAGCAAATGGTTTCACGGTATGTGAACCAATGATGAACAAGAAATAAAACAAGCAATGTAAGGAGACCCACGGATGACCCGGTTATTGAAATGAGTAGGTGTGGTCTTCAAAATAAATTGTACCCAGTAATAGCCAAAATAAATTGTAGTTCAATAAAACAGGAAATTCAGGGAAAAAATAACAAAAGGATGGGAGAATTCAACAGAGGGGCGTGATGTGTGAGTTGCAGGAAAAGGATAAGAGAGCAGACCAAAGGCTGTTCTCCTCTAACGGTTCCTACTTCTTTTTCTGGGTCTCTTTTCCCACTCACACAAATGATTACACATTAGTACACAAAGCACTATTATTTGCACCCCTGTATTCTCTAAGGCTGGTACTTAAGAGATGATGATGTCAAAGATAGGTAACTCTATTTTCATAGTGTATTCACCTCTGAATAGAGAGTGCACTGCAAACAATCCCCCTGGCAGGACCAGGAAGAGAGCCCACAGGTGATGGACGGTGATGTTGTTTGCTGTACAGAAGCATTTTAGTTTCATGAGGTCCCATTTGTCAATGGTTGGCTGACAGAGCGCCCTCACAAGCACCTGTTGGTTGAAAAGTAAGACCCATTTCCTCTACGAGGTTCTGGGCATGAAGTCTTACTACACTTGATCTTAGCCAAAAGGCCGAGAAGCGATGGCATGAAGTCTTACGTTGAGGTCCTTCACCTACTTCTTATTTTGGCCTTGTATTAGATGAGAAAGAAGGATGATGTTTCATTCTTTAACACGTAGCTACTCAGGTAGACCGGTTCCACTTGTGGAAGACACTGCCACCGCCAATGGGAATTTTAGCCTCCTTTTCAAAGTCCACATGGTTGTAAAGTTTATGAGATTTTTCTCTGAGTCATCAATTCTATTCTGTTGATCGATGTGCCTAGTTTTAACACATCATTATATGGCTCTTTTTACTACAACTGTATATTTGTAACTTAAAACTAGGGAGGCTGTACTTTTATCTGTTAGCGGGATGTGGGTTTCTTGGGCCTTCTGCTCTTCCCTATGAATTTTGAAATGATTTTTTTTTTCAATTTCTGTGACTTACATCGAGTTAGTAAGTTTTTTCAAGGGTTTCTCTATGGAACAGCTCTGGCTGTCCTGGAACTCACTTTGTAGACTAGGCTGGCCTCAACTTATAGAGATCTGCCTACCTCTAACCAGTGCTGGATTAAAGGCATGTGTCAGCATGGCCAGCACGTTGAGATTTAATGGAGACTGCATTCAATCTGTAGATTGCTTTGATAGGATGGCCAGTTTCCCAATATTAATCCTATCAGTACACGGAGATGGGAGGTTTTTTCCTGCCTTCCTACATCTTTGATACTTTCATATTCAAGCTTTCGTTGTACAGGTTTTTCGATTCCTTAGGTAGATATATCCTTTAAAAGTTTTCTGAGGCTACTGTGAATGGGATCCCTTCCCTGCTTTCTTTCTTCGTGGACTCATCAGCTGCACATAAGAAGGCAACTGATTTGTGTGTGAGTTTGTGTCCTGATACTTTGCTGATTTTATCAGCTTTAAGACATTTCAGGTGGAATCTTTAGGTCTTTTAGGTATAGAATTGTATCATCTGCAAATACTGGTAATTTTGAGTTTGTTTTTTCCTTTTGTCTCCTCCTGTTTTCTTAATGCTTGAGGTAAACACTACGTTGAACAGAAGTGGATTAAGTGGACGTCTTTGTCTTGATCCTGACATAAGCAGAAATGCTTCTACTTTTCTCCATTTAGCATGATGATGACGATGCCTGTGGGCATCCTGTATATAGTCTCTATGTTAGAATATATCACTTGTATTCATAGATATTATTGTCGTTATCATGAAAAGATGTTGGATTTTGTCAAAGGCCTTTTCTGCATCTAATGGGATGATCACGTGGTTTCTGTACTTGGAATATTAATGTAGTAGATAAAATTAATTGGTTCATGCATGTTGAATCATCTCTCTGACATTGAGATGAAGTCGACTTGATCATGGCAGATTATCTTTTTGATATGTTCTTGAATTTGGTTTGCAAGTTCTTTATTGAAAAAAAAATGTTTTGTGTCTATGTTCCTCAGATCGGCCCTATAAATCTTTGTTCGGTCTGTGCCTGGTTTTGGTATCACAGGAATAATCACAGAAAGAATTTGGGAAAGGCATGGTAGTGACACCTTTAATCCCACAACGTAAAGGCAGGGCACGTGGATCTCTGTGAGTTTGCAGTCAACATGGTCTACATAGTGAATTTCAGGACAGCAAGGATGACAATGAAAACTTGTCTCAAAAAAATTTAATTGAAAGGGTTCCATCCTTTTTAATTTTTTAATTTTATGAAATAATTTGACATATACCATGTTAATTCTTCTTTGGCAATCTGTCAGAATTCTGCTCTGAACTTGTCCGGCCATGTTTTCAGTTGGGAGATTTTAAATTACTACTTCCACCTCATTGGCTGTTGTTAGTCCATAACCATCTCATCCAGATTTAACTCTGGTAGATCAAACACATTTAGAAATTCATCCATTGCTTTTAGACTTTCAAGTTGCTGGGGTATAAACTTTTAAGTATGTCCTTAATGAATCTCTCCATTTCCTTAAAATCTGTTTCAATGTCTTCCTTTTCACCTGTAATTTTACTAATGGGTTTTCTCTTTGGGAAAGTAGTTTGTTTAATGGCTTGTCAATGATCAAGTCTTTTCAAAGAATCAACTCTTTATTCTTCTTAGGATTACCCTCACTGTGCTCCACAGACTTTCCTATGGTGTTTTCATTTTCATTCAATTCTGGGATTTTCTTTTTTCCCCCTTAATTTCCTCCTTGACTACATTATCATCAAATAGTGTGTTCAGTCTGTGAGTCTGTGTATTTTCCTTGCCCTCTGTCCTAGTTAGAGTTACTATTGCTATGATAAACCATAATGAGCAAGTTGGCTTACACTTCCAAACCATAGTCCACCACTGAGAGAAGTCAAGACAGAAACTCTAGCAGGGCTGAAACCCAGAGGCAGGAGCTGATGCACAGGCCATGGAGGATTGTTGCTTACTGGCTTTCCTATCTATAGTGTGCTCACCCTGACTTCTTATAGATCCCAGGACCACCAGGGATAGCACAACCCACAATAGGCTGAGCCCACCCCATCAGTCACTAATTAAGAAAACTGCACACAGCCATAGCTTATAGAGGCATTCCCTCAACTGTGGGCCTCTCCTTTCAGATGACTCTGAATTATTTCAAGTCGACATAATACTGCACAGTGCCTTCTATTGCTGCTGATGTCTAGCCCATTTCACTGTACACATACACAATGCAGACTTTTTTCAACTTTTCTATATTTGTTAAATCTTGCTTTGTGTTTTAATATGTGGTTGACTTTGGAAAAAATTATATGTTCTGCTGAGGGGAAAGTGTATTTAGTGTCTTGGTGGAACTGTTTTACAGATCCCTGATAGATGCATTTGACACAATATTTAACTCTAAGCTTGTTTAGTTTTTGTCCAGCTCATCATCTACTGGTAAAGAGAAGAGTTTTGAAGTCGCCCATTATCTCTGTATTAGGGCTAATCTGTGGTGTTAGATCCAATAATATTTCTTTTATGAAATCAAGTCCACTGTGTTGTTGTGCATGTGTTTAAAATTACAGAGTCTTATTAGTGGGTTGTTGCTCTGGTGGGTATGAAGCCTCATTACCTCTTCTAATTAGATTTGAAGTCTGTTTTGTTAGCTATTAGAACTCTTTATTCTCTGTTTGTACCTTTGTTTCTATTTTATTAATTCTAGTCCTGGTTTTATTGCCTCTTCCCTTCTACTCCTTTGTGATCCTGTTTATTCAAATTTTCCAAGGTTTGTCGGTGCACCATCAAGTGGTTTAGATCTCTCGAACATTTTGATATAGGTCTGAGGTGCACCTTTTACTTGAAGGTAAATTGTATTGTGGATGGTGAGGTGTGTTTCTTGGAGGCAGCAAACATATCAGTACTGTTTTCTAAACCAAACTGCACGTCTGTGTCTCTTTTTTGGAGAATTGAAACCGTTAAGAGTCATTCCTGAACAATGTCTATCATTCACAATGTCTGACATTGTGCTGGAGGACTTTTAGACCTCTTTTCTTCTTTTTGGATTAACTGTTCTCAAACTGCTCCAGGCGAACTCTTGAGTGTATTTACCCCTGCCTCCGCACCGAAGTATTCTCCCAGGATCCTCTGTAGAGTCGGCTTTAGCGGACACATACCTTTCAATCTGTTATTGTGGGGAGTTCCGTTTTCTTCAGTCTTAACTGTTTTTCTGGCAGAGTGTTATTGGCCTTTCAGAACTCTGAACGCATCTTCCTAGCCCCTTCTCACTTTAACTCTTTCTTCTGAATAGTCGAGTGTTATATTGATGGGCCTGCTTTATACATGACTTTTCTCTCTTGTAGCTTGTAATAGCCTGTCATTATTCTGTGGTTTTAATATGTTACAGGGAGTCTCTTTTCTGGTTGTCTATTTGGAGCTCTATCTTTTGTGTCTAGATGGCACCTTCTTCTCTAGTTTGGAGAAATTTTCTATAATTCTATTGGAAACATTTTATATCCTATCTGTGGTATTATCTTTTTTTAGGCTCCTAGTCTGAATGTTAGGTCTTTTCATGGTGTCCCAATACTCTCCCACTTTCTGTTCACATTATTTTTAAATTTACCTCTGTCCATGACTGAATGATCCATGCTCTTCACCTGTTGTCTATCCTTGATTCTGCTTCCTACAGGATCCACTCTGCTGGTAAGGCTTTCTGCTTGTGTTTTTATTTGATTTATCGAGTTTGTTATTTCCAGCATTATTTTAGATTGGGTTTTCTTCAGCAATTCTATTTTCATAACTCAGACTCACTTCCTTATCAGCCACCTTTTTAGTTTTGTACTCCTGACGTGTGCCCTCGTTGACGCGTCTGAACGTAATCATTGTTCGAACAGGCTTATCATTTTTATGATATCCCAATGCTCTGCATGTGCTTGATAGTGTTTATGTTAACTTGGCACAAGTTGGAGTCACTTGAGAAGAAGAAGCTTGCTGAGAAAATGCCTCCATGAAATCAGGCCATAGGCAGGCTGGTACTGCACATTGTGGGTGGTGCCACCTCTGGGCTGGTGGTGCTGGGTGCTGTAAGAAAGCTATATGGCTGAGCAAGCCATAAGGAGCAGAGTAAGCAGCATCATGCCATGGCCTCTGCATCAGCCCCTGCCTCCAGGTTCCCACCTTGAGTTCCTGCCCTGGTGTCCTTTGATGATAATGCACAGTGGTGTAGAAGTGTAAGAGAAATAAATTCTCTCCTCATCAAATTGCTTTTGGTCATAGTGTTTTCATCACAGCTATAGAAACCAGTGCCTACCTTTATGTTGTTTTGGTTTCTGTGCTGGCACCTGTGCATCTGGTGGGTTTGTTGGTTGAATTATTCTCTCGTTTTCATTTTTTTAAACTTAAGTCACTTTCTTTCAGCAGTGGTGTTTCCAGTGTTCAGTAGAGAGAAGTCCTAGCAGGGCTTAGATGCCATTCTCCTTTGTAGGACTGGCAGTCAGGGCTGGAAGTTGTAGCTCAAATCTGAGGGTTTGGTATTGCCCTGTGTCAGCTAGGGCCTCTTACATGGATCTGTGGCCTTGGCAGGGAGTTATGGAGCTCTCCATGTCTGTGGTTCTTACCCAGAGTCAACTCTGGTCCCTTTCTGAGTCTGAAGCTTCACTTGAAGCCACTTGGAGAAATGTGGAACCAAAGGTTCCCCTGAAGCCACTGAGAGATATGGAATTAAGCAAGCATCAAGGCAGTGCTGGGCCTGTCCCACTCTTCATCCACAGCTTCCGTTGGAGCTGCTGGACGATGTGGGACTCCTGACCACTTATTAAATCTGGAGTGAAATCTGATCACTATCCTGGGTCTGTCCCCTAAACACCAACAGTCCTAATCCTGGTTCAGGACTGGTCCATACCCTACATCTGCTGAGAGAAAATCTTCTCTTATACATCTGACAGAGAATTCACATCTGGGATATACAAGGAACTGAAAAACTAAACGTCAAGAAATCACCCAATTAAAAGATGAGTGTGGAACTGAACAAAGCTCACAAAGAGTATGAATGGCTAATCCTTAGCTATAGAGAAATAAATATTCCACTGTACCCCAGTCAGAATGGCAATCAAGAATACAAAAGATCAATGCTAGTGTGGGTTTAGCGAAAGGGGAAGGAACCCTTATACACTGTGGGCAGAGTGCAAACTAAGCCAGCCACTTTGAATGTGTCTGGTGATTCAAGAAGGGAAAAGCCTAAAAGCAGAACTCCACTGACCCAGTTATACCATTTGTGAGCACACACCAAAGGGATCCCAAATCCTACTGTAGAGGTATTTACACATTCTGGTCCACTGTTGTTCTATTCACACTAGGGAGCAGGTAGAACCCATTTAAATGACAACCAGCTGATGAGCAGACAGTGAAAAGGTGGCAATACACACAATGGACTTTTATTCAGCTGTAAGTAAAAATAAAATCATGGCATTTGTAGAAAAATTGGTGAAACTGAAATTTTTTACACTATGTGAGGTAATCCAGGTCCACAATGTCAAAACCCAAATGCTCTCTCTCCTGTGTGAATCATAGCTTTAAATTCTTGTATTATGCATTCTTAACTTGATATGTTTATAGACTTGGAAGGAAGGAAGGGGCCTTGGCGAAAAAGGAGGCTATTCAGGAGGGTAGGGATGGCAGGACGCACATGAGAAAGAAGAAATACTGGGCATGGGAGGTTTAAACAGGAACAGGGCACTGGAGGGAAGGAGGGGAGATGGAGGAGCACTGACCAAAACTAAAGACGTTTGGAAAAGCCACACTGAAACGCTACTTCATCAGTGAATTTATTTCGTTGTCTTTTATGCATTATTAGCATGGGGTGGCGCAGGTTCTGTGCCTCTCGAGTGGAGCTTGGAGGACAATTCTGAGGAATTCTTTCCACCTTTTCCTGGGTCCTAGAGATCAAACTGAGGTCATCCAACTGGCAAACTGGCACTGTTAGACAGCAATCCGTGTTACTCCCGAGCCACCTGCCAGCCCCATTATAAATCAATCTCAACAGCGCAATAATTTTTAAAGTGTCTGAACCGTGCATGGGAGAGCAATGTCCCAAAGCCATGGGGTTGAACATGGAAATCCCAATGCCAAGTGTTAGATGCAACTTCCTAAGAGCTGTTGCCCGGTAAAGCCCCAGCAGTTCCCCCAAGCTGTACAGATGAAGCCATTGCCCTGGGTCGTCCCACAGAACTGGATGGTAGGTCCTGATGGCTGCATACGTCATGCCCGCTTGCTTTCAGAACACAGAATCCACACTGCAGTGACAAACCCCCTCCCTTCTGGCTAGCATGTACAGTCCTAGAGCTTGCGATGCAGGTAACTAGGGGAGAAAAGTCAGCAATCATCTTTCCCAGCTTTGGACATTGCATACTACAATACTAAGTAGCAAGGTAAAGTCTGCAGGGGGTGGGTGGGTGGGGTGCCAGCCTCAGGGGAGAGAGTTGGACAAAGGCCAAAAGACTGATGAGCCCTTGTAACTAACCGTAGTGGGGGCTGGAAGCTGATGGCGTCTGGAAACTTAACACTTTCTTGCTTATTCTATGGTGTTTGGCGATTAACACATGCTGTTAGGCAACAGATTTACTGCTAGAGCTCCTCAAGCCAGTCAGGAGCCCCAGCCGGCCAGGCAGAAGGCTCAGAGCTCCTTAACTCTTTGTGAACTAGGGAGGAAAGAAGTCACTCACACAGACAAGACACACAGGATAAAGCAGGTGGCTACAAACCCTTTTCATTGCTTAGTTCTCTATGTAAGAATCACCTCATACATAAAATGTTACAAAGAAAGGAAAAAATCAAAATCCTTTGTGCAGGCAAATACACACACACACACACACACACACACACACACATTCTCATCAGACCTGAACACCCATTTCATCTACTCCACAAGTGTTAGGAATACCTACACACAGACAGACATATACATATACACATTTGGTGGATGGGGCTGAGGCCCAAATACCATGCATATACATTTGGATGAATGAATGGAACAGAGCCAATCAAGCCACATCTTTATTTCTATTCTCTGGCCTTTTTATGGACAAAAGTTTGTAGAAAATTACCTCACAGATGTTATGCAAAAGGGGAGTTATAGGAGGATGTTGATATGAAATTCAAAGCAATGCTTCATTCTGTAAGCTCATTATGAGTTCAAAGCAACAGTTTCACATGACCTCATTTTATCATAGTGGACACCTGTGGCTTCATCCTTGGACCTGACCTAGAATGAATGGTTTTCCTTGATCACAAATCTGTCCAAGCCTATTTATTTATCTTCTCAGTGTAATTGTGAAGGCTCATTGTATTCCTCATCATGCAGCCTTTACTTACTACTATTTTATGAGGAATGGGCACATTCTATTCTTGATTTTAACTTTATTCTATTTTTCTCACAAAACAACTAAAACCATTTCTTAAAACTCTCTTCCTAAAATTATTTTAATCGAATCAGGATATCTATAAAATTGAATCAGGAATTCTATAAAATCATTAATTCATGTAAACAGTATTAATTCATGAAAGTTCATCTTTATGTTAATTTGCAGAAAATTTTCTCAATAGGGTAGACTAATGCCCAGGAATCCCTAGGCTGTGTAATAGTGATGGGAAAGGCATATTAGCTACAAGAAGCAATCCTGAGATGAAGTCACTTGGGACCTTGCCTCTCAAGAGTTCAAAAAGGTGGGCCAGCTCCAGGGAAGTCACCTGCTAGCCTTAGCTCCTCCTAGATGTCTCCTGGCACTGCCTACTGGTGCGATACTGGCACAATGTTATAGGATGCCAAGCCCACAGCAGGCAGTTGATCAGCACTGGGGACCTGGCCAAAGCTCCATGACCAGGAAAGTCATGCACACCAGGAGAAAACCCACTATCTTTATTTTTGGTAAAAGAACAATGTTGTCAAATATATCAACTTAAACATTTGTATTTTAAAAAATATTTACGTTTGTACCCATAGGCTAGTGTGGTCCTCAATCTTGGTCAAGCTTCTCTTGCAGCTTCTCTTAGCAATCAACAGCAGTTAGTGCATAGAGCTTCCAAGGGGCTAAGAACAAGTGACTGTTGAGTACTCTGCCTGAAACAGGACATCTATCACTTCCTCTAAGGCAGTGGCTCTCGACCTTCCTAATGCCGTGACCTTTTACTACAGTTCCTCATGCTGTGGTGAGCCCCAGCCATCAAATTATTTCGATGGTATTTCATAAATATAATTTTACTACTGTTATGAATAGTAATGTAAATAGCTATGTGGGGTATGTGACATACGATCTCCAAAGGGGTCGTGACCCACAGGCTGAGGACCCCTGCTCTAAGGCTCAACGAACACTATAAAGCGTAATCAGGAAGAAGGAAAGAGCTGGACGGTGGGAAGGAGCGCTGTACAATGCTCTTTTATAGGCATGCCACAGCCACAGCACTCACGAAGTCACAGCAGCTGTGGTTGCCTGCTGAGGTCTGCACAGACTGAACTCATGAATGTACATTCACAGGAACGGAGAGGCCTGGCAGGGAGCTGTTGGCAGGTGAGGGCTGCGTGGAGAAGGGAAGTCATCATCTGCCGTGATACACCCACTTATTCATACTTCAGATAGCTCTACACCCATTCCAAAATGTTAGCCCTGGTCAAACCCAGTAAGATCACAACACAAAAATATAACAAAATCAAAGACATAAAAGTAGGAGGAGGAAGGGCTGGTGGGATAAGGACAAGAGAACACAGGGGTATGAGTGTCTATTAAGTTATTTAAGATATTCCTCAGTTTTTAATGCACATCTATGGAAAACAAGAACATTCCAAACTCAAAATCAGCAGATGGAGCAAAACGATGAGGGCAGAAATGAAGAAACAATGGAAATTAAATTAAGACTACAAACAAAATCAGTGAACCAAGATGAGCATGGGTGATGACTCTTGAGACAAGCCAACCAAAGAGGGTAACCCAAAGGATTAAAATTAGAGATGAAAAGGGACAACAGTCAGGAATGAAATGCAGACGATCGTTGCAGCATAATCTGAAGATCTATGTTCCAATGAACTGGATCGTGTACAAGAAATGAGAACATTTCCAGAGACTTTGAGTCAATAAAAATTAAGAAAGAGGACATGCCCAACTTAAATGGACACACAATAGGCAGTGAGAGTGAAGCAGTAATAGTCTCCTGTGAAGAAAAACTCAGACTTCTACCAGATCATAAAGGAAAACTAACACCAGTGGTCCTCAAACCGTCCCATACATAGAAAGAGAAGAAGAAACGCCAAACTCACGAAGCTAATATTACTATAATAATAAAAACAGGTAAAGACACACAGAAAAGAAAATGATAGGCTAATCTATCCCATTGGGCCCATTGATTATGAGACCTCAGAGCCTGACTCCCCAGTGACACACCTCCTTCAGTAAGGTCACACCAAATGCTACTTATTAGGTAAGCATTCAATCACGTGAGTTTTGAGGGCCATACTTATTCATTCTACCACAGGGACTCAGGAAGTGAGAGAGCTACACAAGAGAACCTTGACTCAAGAGAAATGTAAGACAGCCAAAGACGCGAAGACCTCCCATGCCTCTGGATAAACAGTCACCAAAACAAAAGTGATTATACTACCAAAACTAATCTGCATTCCTTTCAGAAACAGAAAAATAAAAACAAAACCTACATTCATATGGAAGCTCCGAGGAGCCATAATGGTCAAAGAAATCGTGAGCAAAGGGACAACGCTGGAGCTGTAACAATTTCTGATGTCAAGTCCTCTCCAGAGCCATAGTAACAAAAATCCCCCGGTACTGAGGTAATGGAACAAAACGGCAGACCTTTCATAGAATGAGAGGAAGATAAAACCACATGGCAAAAGTTGTGAAAACTTTGTTTACAATGATGCCAAAAACATACCCTTAGAAAAAGCCAACCTCTTTAGTAAACACTGCTTGGAAAACTGAAAGTTCACAGGTAGAAGAACGTCATTCGCTACATCTTATTCTATGAAAATCAATTCAAAACAGACCAAAGATCCTAATACCAAGAACTAAAACATAGCATTTCACAAAATTCAAAAAGTTCATCTATAGCAAAGTAAAAAATCAAGTAAAGAGATGGCGTACAGAATGAGAAAAACTCTTTATTAGATGTGCATATGACAAAGGATTTAAGCACAGGAAATAAAAGAACTTAAAACCAAGCAACCAAATCAACAAACACATGAAAATAAATTAATTTTAAATATACAACTAAAAAGAGAACTAATAATGTCCCGGCTATACCACTTCAGAGTATGTACACAAGTTGCTGAACATGGGGAGGTTGGAGCTGGTGCCTACGTAGAACCTTCATCCCTATGTTCTAGTGTCTTTAGTAAGGGAAGGTTACCCTGCAGGCTACAAAAAGAGAAATGTAAAAACCAAGTCAGCCACAAGCCCTTTAACCTACAATCTGTCCTGCCTTCAACAGATGCTAGGGCGATGGTGGCACGGAGCTTCTGGGAGTAACCAACCAATGTCTGATCTGACTTACAGTCCACTCCATGAGATGAAACCCATACTCAACAATGTTTGGGTGACTGAGGACCAGAGACTAGATAGCCCAGAAACCGAGGGGAAAACCAAACACTACTGTTATAAGAAAATAAAGTAGTGATAAAATGACTCCTAATGATATTGTATGAAAATTCACGAGAACATGGGCACAAAAAACATTGTTGTCTCAAAAACAATGAAACAGCAGAACAGAAGGGTTTACTACTCCAAAATCAAGGCTGTGCCTGGCTAAACCAATGGTTCTCAACCTGTGGGTTGAGACAGTCTAGTCTATATGTCATGTATTTACATAACGATTCCTAACAGTAGCACAGTTACGGTTACAAAGTAGTAATGAAATAATTTTCTGGTTGGGGGGTCATCAGAACATGAGGAACTACATTAAAGGGTTATAACATTAGGAAGGTTGAGAACCACTGTTCTACACAGCAAAAGAGGAAGGCCAGGAACCTAAGAGAAAAATGGTCAAAAGATAGTAACAGACAGTTCACATTTTATGTGACCTTGACACAGGCTAGAGTCGTCTGACAGGGGGAAACCCCAACTTAGAATATGCCTCCATATGATGGTGCTGTTAAGGAAGCCTAGAAGGCAGCCATTGTGGTTGGTGCCACCCCTGAACTGGTGGTCCTGGGTTCTCTAAGAAAGCAGGCTGAGCAAGCCATGTGGAGCAAGTCAGTAAGCAGCACCCCTCCATGGCCTCTGCATCAGCTCCTGCCTCCAGGTTCCTGTCCTGCTTGGGTTCCTGTCCTGACTTCCTCCAGTGATGGACTATGGTCCTGAAGTATAAGCCAAATAAACCTTTCTTTCTTTGACTTGCTTTGGTCATGGTGTTTTACCACAGCAATGGTAACCCTAACCATTACCTAAGATAACCTAAGGTAACCTAAGATAACACCATTAGACACATGAAAAGATAAGGAACTTCACTCAGAGTACAGAAAACTGTACTGAAATAACACCTTTGCTCACAGTTCCCCCAATCCAAAAACTTCCCCACATAGCCTACCAGAAAAATCTGTGGGAAAACAAGCATTCTCATGTGCAGTCAATGAGATTATACATGGTCACTCCAAGACAGGCAGGCCACAAAGCTATCAAGTCCTGGGTATTTGTGAGCATAGTTACATGAATAATATGATAAACACTAATGCACACACGGGGAGCTATGAAAGAACAGCAGCACTCGTGTTATTGGTTTCTCTGAGGCAGGGTCTCTCAATGTAGCCTTGGCCGTCCTGGGACCAGACTGGCTTTGAACTCAGAGAAATTCACCTGTCTCTGCCTCCTGGGTGCTGGGATTAAAGGCATGTGCTATTACCAACCAGCTAGAACAGTAGCTTAATAAACTTGGATGTCAAGACAGTTGGATATTCAACCGTCATGTGTTGTGGGTGTGTGTGTGTGTGTGAGAGAGAGAGAGAGAGAGAGAGAGAGAGAGAGAGAGAGAGAGAACGATAGCAGCAGTAATCTATGCATTGTCAGAGAAACCTCTGTCACACCCTGTGAACTGAAGTAAGAAATACGGAAAATACAGTGGATAAACTTGCCCTCCAAAGGTCCCCAGAACAGCAGAACTGGATTGTGCTGTGAACGTATTAGAAATCAGAATTCTGAGGACACAGCTCAGTAGTGAAACATCTGACTGCAGAAATTCAGAGTCTGACTGGGCTTGTGGTCCACGACTGTTGTGTTTATAAAAGGATAAGGAGAGGAGGGGTTGTGTTCTATGGAGGTGTGGTGAGGTATGAGGAAAAGGGGGCGCCTCTGCATGCCCGCGCTGAGGGATCCCTTCCCTCTGAGGGACCAGCCATAGGACAGTATAGTGTAGAACAGTTTATTCAGGGCATGGGGAGGGGAGTTAAGAGGGTAGGAGGGGAGGGAAGAGGGAAGGGAAGAGGAAGGAGGGAGGAGGGAGGAGGGAGAGAGAAAGGAGAAGAGGAGTAGAGGCAGGCTATGAGCACATGGAGAGAAGCGGGGAGGGGAATGGGGAGAGAAGGGACAAAGAGGAAGAGGGTAAGAACAAGAGAGCAAGAGAGAACAAGAGGGAGCAAGAAGCAAGAGAGAGAGGAGGGGGCAAGCAGCCCCTTTTACAGTGTCAGGCATACCTGGCTGTTGCCAGGTAACTGTGGGGGTGGAGCTTAGACAGAATGCTAACAACATTCCAGCATTAGGACAGCAGAGGCAGGTCATGAGTTAATGGCCAGCCTGGGCTACACAGCAAGGCTTTGCCTTAAAATCTCAGGAGCTGGGGTGCACCTTGGTACCAGAGCACTTGTTGAATGTATTCAAGGCCTCAGATTTAATCTCTAAGGGAAAAAGGAAAAGGAGGAAAGGGAGGGGGTAGAGAAGGGAGGAAGAGAAGAAGGAATAGCAAAGAAAAGGAAGGAGGAAAACGGAAATTCAGGGTTTGGTGTACATCTCCTATCTCAGAATCCACGTTAAAGGGATGTTACAGATTCAGAGGTGCATCTTGAGAAGCCCCGAGATCAGGTTTATAAATATAAAGGGATACATAAGAAAAGCCATGCATATTTTAATTGAATAAATAATTATTTTTATTTAAGTAGCTTACAAAACTGAGTAACTATGGTAGAATGGCCATACATTTATATCTGGAATTGTTCCAAATTCTGCCAACTAACATAATTACTTATAGAATACTTTTCACGCTCAGTGGAAACGTCTGCAGAGGATTAATGTCACCACACCTACGGGACACAGAATGGGTGAAGGAGAAAGGAGAACATACTTTTGTATCTTTTGCATTAGCTTTTTCCCCTGGTTCGGATTTTAAAAAATTTTTAGAACACACTATTCTAAATGTTAGTATATTAGTAATTCCAAACCATTAAGAAAAAAAGAAAACACATGAGACCTGTCAATAAAACAAAGAATGGAAGACAGTCAAGGGTGAAAGAAATGTCTGGAGCAAAAAGAAAAGTTGCCTTCACATGGGTTAAGGAGAAATCAGATAGGTGTGTGTGTGCAGGCTTGTGCCTGTACACATGTGTGTTCAGGCTTGTGCATGTGTGTGTGCACATGTGTATATATACTTTTTGTTTTGGTATGTTTTATTTTCAATGAATTTAGTTGAAGTTTCTTTTGATTTTTTGGCGGAGGAGAAAGAACATGACGTTGGGTGAGGAGAATATGGAAAGAGTTGAGGGAGGAAAGAATATGATAAAGATACATTGTATGAAAAACAAGTTATTTAAAAATTTAAAAAGGGGGTTGGGGATTTAGCTCAGTGGTAGAGCGCTTGCCTAGCAAGCACAAGGCCCTGGGTTCCGTCCCCAGCTCCGAAAAAAAGAAAAGAAAAAAAATTTTTAAAAAGTCTTTTAAAACAGTCCATTGCCAAAACTACCAAATGCTGCTGACGGTCAAAAAAGGCAATGACAAGAACATGCTCTGGCTGGCCTGGAAGGTGACTCAGTGGCCTTTTCTAGAACTGATTTGAGTGAATGGTGGTGGGGGAGTACGGCCTTAGTTTTCAGGTTGAATGTAAACGAGAAATGCATAAACGTAAGCTGCCCACACGCAAATTTATCTAGACACAAACAAGCTGGCTAAACATTTAAGAGAGCTCCTTTGAGAATACATCTGGCTGCAGATTCTGACACCTCCTTTCAAGTCACTCCTGGACAAGGCGGGAGAGCCAGAGTGGTCTACTCCAGCCTCGGTATCGGGATCGACTCCTGACATGCACTAGTTTGTTTTCAACAAGAACTGATATAGACGACAGATCACATTCACCTCAGTGTGACTACCAGAAAACAGAAATTCCTGCCAGCTAATACTCCTGTAACTTTTAAGAGCCACCACCTAATTCTGTCAACTGGCCTACTTGAAATTTTTACTGTGGCTGTAAACTTTTGCCTGATTTACTTTTTCATTGAAAAAAAAAAACAAAACAATAAACAAAATGGGAGTAAATAAGCCAAAAAACTCACCTGGGATTTGTTCATTTTCTGCTCTGAGTGGAGGAGGGAAAGCTGAGGGAGAAGGAAGAATGATGTCAGGAGAGACTTGACCTGCCCTGCCTGCAGCTCCAAGCAAGGAGTTACTTCTTCAGGTGTGCCGCTAACATAAACTGAGTTTTGACACTTTGCACTGAACGAATGCAAACACTTGTTTCTGATTAGCACCCAACTTACAGAATTAAAAAGACGAGGCAATCTTCTTCATTCAACAAATAATAATTAATCTAAAGGAGGAAAGGCTATGAACTTGTCCCGCCTGATAATCCAGGAGGACGAGGGGGTGCGGAGTGGGAATCAAGTGGTACAGTTAATCTAACATCATTCCCTTGAAGTCGGATTAAGTCAAGAAAACTTGAGAAAACGATCGGGGATTTTAAAGGCAAGATAAACATTTCAAAATGTACTTGCTTACATTCCAAGTTGCTTTGCAATTCTCAAAACTATCGTCTGATTAAAAAAAGCTTTCACCTCAAAGAGAGAAAATGTACAACCATCTGCAGGTCTTGGCTATGTCACTAAAGACCTGCAAGATGTTAAGAGTCTCAGGACCCACCTACACTACTGCCCGATGGGCACATGTGGCCAGAAAGGCATGGCCCTTAGCATCTCCCTACATGCCACCTTTAGATGCATCAGTCTAAGGGAACGCCCCTCCACAGTCAACTAGTTAGGAGTGACGCATAAGATGTGTAGGAAGGGGCGGTGATAGCAATTCCGGACCTGTAGCTGGTGAGCCTTTCACCCCCAATCATTTTCCAAGAAATGGCATTCCATGTGCAGCCTGGTTGCACCCATCTCTCAACTCCAGCTCACCTCTCTCCTTAAATTTGTCCCAGACTTTCGGCGAGCACACAGTCTTCCATGGTTTCAGGATACTGTGTCATTACGCAAAACCCATGACAGAGTACCAAATTCAGAACTGGGATCTCGCGTGTGTGAGTGGCTGGAGGCTTGGTGGCTCCAAACACAGAACCTTAGGGACCAATCCAAAGGCCCCCAGCGAGGGTGAGCTCCCTGCGACCCTCACAAGGTATTCCCTGCGCAAGAAGTAGTAGTTGCAGCTTTAAAAAAGAAAAAGGAAGAAAACTGCAGCAAGTATTCGTAATAGTCACACTCTGCACGCACAAAAGGAAACCGAGTCTTGCGTGGGTTATTCTATCCCAGTAATTCATTCACTCGGGACCTGGCTTGCCCGCTCGCCCCCCACATCCCAGCATCTGGTCCCACCAGCCAAAGAACGCATGCGTCACCGCGTCATACTCGCGCTACGCGTGCGTCAACTCCTCACGGTCCCGCCCTACAACCCTGTATCTTCCCGCCTAGTGCGCAAAATGCGCACGCGCCGCACAACCTAGCGGCCCTAAATTAGCTCTGCAGAGGTGCGGGGCTACCCGAACCCAGCAAGCCCGAGCCCCGACGTCCTAACGCACCCCAGCACTTCCCCCAGACAGGCCCCCTCGCTGGTCCCTGGTTACTGCCAACAGCGACCTGGATGGCCCCGAGCTCCGAGAACCCTCCGCCCTTGATGCCATCTAGGGCTCACCCGCCGCTCCCTCAATGCGCGGAGCCAAAGGCTAGGAATTGCTTCCCAGGAGGGACGCGAGGAGGCCAGGGATGGACCAGGAGCAGGACTGCAGCGTGCGCATGCGCAGAGGAAGGGGCGGTGCGCCCAACTGTGCTCGGAGTGGGGTCTCCATATTCCGCGTTGGAAGGAGTGTTCCTTGGAAAACTGAGTCAGCTCTAGTATCATTCTGTATTGTAAAATGATGCTGTTGAAAGCGTCTGGAAACCAGGGTTCCGTTATGTAAGAAGTAAAGGCGTTTGCAGTGTAAACACAACCTTGTCAGACTGATTTCTCAGGATGAGACTTTTCTGGTACACCATGACAGTTTCTGTATCTTTATTACTTCTATCTAGACCCAACCTTCTGTCGGTACCCTGGAGGCTGGGAATCAAACCAGTATATTCTTTACACTCAAAAAGAAGGAAAGATGCGCTTAAATTTATGCTAGAACATCAACTGGTGTTGGAATAGTTCAGGACTTGGTCACATCACGTTTCTGAGATTTCATGGGCACAGCTTCCCTGTCCTAGCTACAAGACGCGACCTCACATCAGAATTCCTGGTCCTCTGGCTCTTTAAACCTCCACCAACTCCTCTGCAATGTTGCCTGAGCCTTAGGTGCAGGAGTTGTGTTCTAGTAGTCGGGCTGGGAACGCTACCCTCAGTTGCTCTCCTTATTTTGACAAGATGTGGCCTTCGGAAACGGTCTCCAGCTGCTGAGATCTACCCTTACCTGTGGGTATAATGATGAGTACTGGGAATGTGGTTAGGAATTAGACTGATTTAGGAAAGTTGCAATCCTATGATTCATGACCTCACTAGCTGCGTGCTATAGGCCTAGTTTTCCTCCTGGCATCCCAAGGTGAAGAGTTTCAGACAATCAACAACCAGAGAGAGAGAGAGAGAGAGAGAGAGAGAGAGAGAGAGAGAATATGAATTAGTCTTCCTCCGGGACCCCCATGAGTTGTTCTCCAATACCAGTGGTCAGCCCACAAAGCATATAGCTGCAGGCAACCCTAGAGTATTTACATGTTTGTTGATACATACAGGTGAAAAACAGGGGTTAAAGGAGAAAAGCTGTGGAGGAAGGGGAGTTGGCTATAGAGAAAAGGTAGAGAAGGGAGGACAGGTAAGGGGGCAATTATGTAATATTTTAAATAAACAAACTAGTTTATGAAGACTGTGAAGCAAATTTATATAAAATCCTGGAAAGTAATCTAAACCGAAAGTTTGTCATCACGAATGTTCTCTGGATAAAAGAGAGAGAAGTCACAAACCTAGCGCTGGACAGTATTAAAAGGACAGCTGTTTCTGCGGGGTCAGGCTTACAATACCCAGGAAGATGGAGAGTTAAGTCTTCGTCCACTACACAGCCAGTTCAAGGCCCTTATTTACATTTCAAAATGTTATCCCCTTCCGGGTTCCCCTGCCCATAAACACTTCATCCCAGCCCTCCTCTCCCTTCTTCTATGAGGGTGCTCCCCCACCTGACCACCCACCCCTTCCCACCACCCCGCCCACTGGGTGGTCAAGCCTTGGCAGGATCAAAGGTTTCTCCTCCCATTGGCGCCCAACAAGGCCATTTTCTGCTACATATGCAGCTGGAGCCATGGGTCTGTCCATGTGTACTCTTTGGATGGTGGTTTAATCCCTGGGAGCTCCGTTGATTGGAATTGTTGTTGTTGTGGGGTTGCAAGCCCCTTCAGCTCCTTCAATCCTTTAACTCCTCCATTGGGGACAGTCCAATGGTTGGCTGCGAACATCTGCCTCTGTATTGGTCAGGCTCTGGCAGAGCCTCTCAGGAGACAACTATATCAGGCTGCTGTCAGCAAGCACTTCTTGGCATCAGCAATACTGTCTGGGTTTGGTGCCTGTATGTATATGGGCTGGATCCACAGGTGGGGCAGGCTCTAAATGGCCATTCCTTCAGTCTCTGCTCCAAACTGTGTCTCCATATCTCCTCCTATAAATATTTTTGTTCCCCCTTTTAAGAAGGACTGAAGCATCCACACTTTGGTCTTCCTTCTTCTTGAGCTTCATGTGGGTCTGTGGATCGTATCTTGGGTAATTTGAGCTTTCAGGCTAATATCCACTTATCATGAGTGCATACCATGAGTGATTTTCTATTTTTGCTCCAGGAACAAACCCAAAATACCAGAAGTCCCTGAAGGCATCAAGCCTTCTTAGTCTCTCCCAGTTCAGAATGGTTTCTCCATCCTGTCTTCCCTTGCTTTGGGATGCTTGAGATGAAGCATTTCATTGCTCTTGCTGGTTTATCCAATGTTGCCTACATCAGTATGGATTTGTGTGTTTAGTTTGTCTTGATGACTGTCATTCTGTCCACTTTCCTCCCTGCCCTTCCTCCCTTTAGGCTGATTTGTTCTCTATACTAAAGGTTTACCTTTCCCAGAATTCCAAACAAATGCAAGTAGGTTTTTTTTTCTTTTTTTTTTTTAACTTTGATGCATGATGGCATTTAATGTCAGCATGAGAAGGGAGAATTATTCCTGGAAATATTACCAGTCATTGAGGTATTGAGGTCCTGGGTACCTAACTAGTTCTTTTTTTTTTTTTTTTTTTTTTTTTATTAACTTGAATATTTCTTATATACATTTCGAGTGTTATTCCCTTTCCCGGTTTCCGGCAAACATCCCCTCCCCTCCCCTTCCCATGGGTGTTCCTCCCAACCCCCCCCCATTGCCACCCTCCCCCAACAGTCTAGTTCACTGGGGTTCAGTCTTAGCAGGACCCAGGGCTTCCCTTCCACTCGTGCTCTTACTAGGATATTCATTGCTACCTATGAGGTCAGAGTCCAGGGTCAGTCCATGTATAGTCTTTAGGTAGTGGCTTAGTCCCTGGAAGCTCTGGTTGCTTGGCATTGTTGTACATATGGGGTCTCGAGCCCCTTCAAGCTCTTCCAGTTCTTTCTCTGATTCCTTCAACGGGGGTCCTATTCTCAGTTCGGTGGTTTGCTTCTGGCATTCGCCTCTGTATTTGCTGTATTCTGGCTGTGTCTCTCAGGAGCGATCTACACTTCTGCACTTCTTTGCTTCATCCATCTTGTCTAATTGGGTGGCTGTATGTATATGGGCCACATGTGGGGCAGGCTCTGAATGGGTGTCCCTTCATCTCTGTTTTAATCTTTGTCTCTCTCTTCCCTGCCAAGGGTATTCTTGTTCCCCTTTTAAAGAAGAAGTGAAGCATTCACATTTTGATCATCCGTCTTGAGTTTCATTTGTTCTAGGCATCTAGGGTAATTGAAGCATTTGGGCTAATAGCCACTTATCAATGAGTGCATACCATGTATGTCTTTCTGTGATTAGGTTAGCTCACTCAGGATGATTTTTCTAGTTCCAACCATTTGCCTCATCAATTTCATAAAGTCGTTGTTTTTGATAGCTGAGTAATATTCCATTGTGTAGATGTACCACATTTTTGTATCCATTCCTCCGTTGAAGGGCATCTGGGTTCTTTCCAGCTTCTGGCTATTATAAATAAGGCTGCGATGAACATAGTGGAGCACGTGTCTTTTTTATATGTTGGGGCATCTTGTGGGTATATGCCCAAGAGAGGTATAGCTGGATCCTCAGGCAGTTCAATGTCCAATTTTCTGAGGAACCTCCAGACTGATTTCCAGAATGGTTGTAGCAGTCTGCAACCCCACCAACAATGGAGGAGTGTTCTCTTTCTCCATCCTCGCCAGCATTTGCTGTCACCTGAGTTTTTGATCTTCCATTCTCACTGGTGTGAGGTGAAATCTCAGGGTTGTTTTGATTTGCATTTCCTGATGACTAAAGATGTTGAACATTTCTTTAGGTGTTTCTCAGCCATTCGGCATTCCTCAGCTGTGAATTCTTTGTTTAGCTCTGAACCCCATTTTTTTAATAGGGTTATTTGTCTCCCTCTTGGTCTAACTTTTTGAGTTCTTTGTATATTTTGGATATAAGGCCTCTATCTGTTGTAGGATTGGTAAAGATCTTTTCCCAATCTGTTGGTTGCCGCTTTGTCCTAACCACAGTGTCCTTTGCCTTACAGAAGCTTTGCAGTTTTATGAGATCCCATTTGTCGATTCTTGATCTTAGAGCATCGCCATTGGTGTTTTGTTCAGGAAATTTTTTCCAGTGCCCATGTGTTCCAGATGCTTCCCTAGTTTTTCTTCTATTAGTTTGAGTGTGTCTGGTTTGATGTGGAGGTCCTTGATCCACTTGGACTTAAGCTTTGTACAGGGTGATAAGCATGGATCGATCTGCATTCTTCTACATGTTGACCTCCAGTTGAACCAGCACCATTTGCTGAAAATGCTATCTTTTTTCCATTGGGTGGATTTGGCTCCTTTGTCAAAAAATCAAGTGACCATAGGTGTGTGGGTTCATTTCTGGGTCTTCAATTCTGTTCCATTGGTTTATCTGTCTGTCTCTGTACCATTACCATGCAGTTTTTATCACTATTGCTCTGTAATACTGCTTGAGTTCAGGGATAGTGATTCCCCCTGAAGTCCTTTTATTGTTGAGGATAGTTTTAGCTATCCTGGGTTTTTTGTTATTCCAGATGAATTTGCAAATTGTTCTGTCTAACTCTTTGAAGAATTGGATTGGTATTTTGATGGTGATTGCATTGAATCTGTAGATCGCTTTTGGTAAAATGGCCAATTTTACTATATTAATCCTGCCAATCCATGAGCATGGGAGATCTTTCCATCTTCTGAGGTCTTCTTCAATTTCTTTCTTCAGTGTCTTGAAGTTCTTATTGTACAGATCTTTTACTTGCTTGGTTAAAGTCACACCGAGGTACTTTATGTTATTTGGGTCTATTATTAAGGGTGTCGTTTCCCTAATTTCTTTCTTGGCTTGTTTCTTTTTTGTGTAGAGGAAGGCTACTGATTTATTTGAGTTAATTTTATACCCAGCCACTTTGCTGAAGTTGTTTATCAGCTTTAGTAGTTCTCTGGTGGAACTTTTGGGATCACTTAAATATACTATCATATCATCTGCAAATAGTGATATTTTGACTTCTTCTTTTCCAATCTGTATCCCCTTGACCTCCTTTTTGTTGTCTGATTGCTCTGGCTAGAACTTCAAGAACTATATTGAATAAGTAGGGAGAGAGTGGGCAGCCTTGTCTAGTCCCTGATTTTAGTGGGATTGCTTCAAGTTTCTCTCCATTTAGTTTAATGTTAGCCACTGGTTTGCTGTATATATTTTTACTATGTTTAGGTATGGTCCTTGAATTCCTATTCTTTCCAGGACTTTTATCATGAAGGGGTGTTGAATTTTGTCAAATGCTTTCTCAGCATCCAATGAAATGATCATGTGGTTTTGTTCTTTCAGTTTGTTTATATAATGGATCACGTTGATGGTTTTCCTCAGATATTAAACCATCCCTGCATGCCTGGGATGAAGCCTACTTGATCATGGTGGATGATTGTTTTGATGTGCTCTTGGATTCAGTTTGCAAGAATTTATTGGGTATTTTTGTGTCAATATTCATAAGGGAAATTGGTCTGAAGTTCTCTTTGTTTGTTGGGTCTTTGTGTGGTTTAGGTATAAGAGTAATTGTGGCTTCATAGAAGGAATTCGGTAGTGCTCCATCTGTTTCAATTTTGTGGAATAGTTTGGATAGTATTGGTATGAGGTCTTCTATGAAGGTCTGATAGAATTCTGCACTAAACCCGTCTGGACCTGGGCTCTTTTTGGTTGGGAGACCTTTAATGACTGCTTCTATTTCCTTAGGAGTTATGGGGTTGTTTAACTGGTTTATCTGTTCCTGATTTAACTTCGGTACCTGGTATCTGTCTAGGAAATTGTCCATTTCCTGTAGATTTTCGAGTTTTGTTGAATATAGGCTTTTATAGTAAGATCTGATGATTTTTTGAATTTCCTCTGAATCTGTAGTTATGTCTCCCTTTTCATTTCTGATTTTGTTAATTTGGACACACTCTCTGTGTCCTCTCGTTAGTCTGGCTAGGGGTTTATCTATCTTGTTGATTTTCTCAAAGAACCAACTTTTGGTTCTGTTGATTCTTTCTATGGTCCTTTTTGTTTCTACTTGCTTGATTTCAGCTCTGAGTTTGATTATTTCCTGCCTTCTACTCCTCCTGGGTGTATTTGCTTCTTTTTGTTCTAGAGCTTTTAGGTGTGCTGTCAAGCTGCTGACATATGGTCTTTCCTGTTTCTTTCTGCAGGCACTCAGCGCTATGAGTTTTCCTCTTAGCACAGCTTTCATTGTGTCCCATAAGTTTGGGTATGTTGTACCTTCATTTTCATTAAATTCTAAAAAGTTTTTAATTTCTTTTCTTTATTTCTTCCTTGACCAGGTTATCATTGAGTAGAGCATTGTTCAATTTCCACGATATGTGGGCATTCTTCCTTTATTGTTATTGAAGACCAGCTTTAGGGCCGTGGTGGTCCGATAGCACGCATGGGATTATTTCTATCTTTCTGTACCTGTTGAGGCCTGTTTTTTTGACCAATTATATGGTCAATTTTGGAGAAAGTACCATGAGGAGCTGAGAAGAAGGTATATCCTTTTGCTTTAGGGTAGAACGTTCTATAAATATCCGTTAAGTCCATTTGGCTCATGACTTCTCTTAGTCTGTCTACGCCTCTGTTTAATTTCTGTTTCCATGATCTGTCCATTGATGAGAGTGGGTGTTGAAATCTCCTACTATTATTGTGTGAGGTGCAATGTGTGTTTTGAGCTTTAGTAAGGTTTCTTTTACGTATGTAGGTGCCCTTGTATTTGGGGCATAGATATTTAGGATTGAGAGTTCATCTTGGTGGATTTTTCCTTTGATGAATATAAAGTGTCCTTCCTTATCTTTTTTGATGACTTTTAGTTGAAAATTGATTTTATTTGATATTAGAATGGCTACTCCAGCTTGCTTCTTCTGACCATTTGCTTGGAAAGTTGTTTCCCAGTCTTTCACTCTGAGGTAGTGTCTGTCTTTGTCTCTGAGGTGTGTTTCCTGTAGGCAGCAGAATGCAGGGTCCTCGCTATGTATCCAGTTTGTTAATCTATGTCTTTTATTGGGGAGTTGAGGCCATTGATGTTGAGAGATATTATGAATAGTGATTATTGCTTCCTGTTATATTCATATTTGGATGTGAGGTTATGTTTGTGTGCTATTCTTCTCTTTTGTTTTGTTGCCAAGATGATTAGTTTTTGCCTCTTCTAGGGTGCCTCCTTATGTTGGGCTTTTACCATTTATTATCCTTTGTAGTGCTGGATTTGTAGAAAGATATTGTGTAAATTTGGTTTTGTCATGGAATATCTTGGTTTCTCCATCTATGTTGATTGAGAGTTTTGCAGGATACAGTAACCTGGGCTGGCATTTGTGTTCTCTTAGGGTCTGTATGACATCAGTCCAGGATCTTCTGGCCTTCATAGTTTCTGGCGAAAAGTCTGGTGTGATTCTGATAGGTCTGCCTTTATATGTTACTTGACCTTTTTCCCTTACTGCTTTTAATATTCTTTCTTTATTTTGTGCATTTGATGTTTTGACTATTATGTGCCGGGAGGTGTTTCTTTTCTGGTCCAATCTATTTGGAGTTCTGTAGGCTTCTTGTATGCCTATGGGTATGCAAGTAGGTTTTAATGTGGCTTCTGAATTTGGCTTCTTTTATACACTAAAATTATTTCAGATCCATTTGATGTTTTAGTTCAGAGCCTGTCCTCCTACACTTTATTTCATGATATGATCTAACAATAATACGTTATTCTGACCCTCAGTATCAAACATTGGATATTGGGAGCCATTAGATCTTTTACTATATCCCTACTACTTTTTTAAAAAGATTTATTTATTTATTTTATGTATATGATGAGTCCACTGTCACTGTCTTCAGACACACCAGAAGAGAGCATCAGATCCCATTAGAGATGGCTGTGAGCCACCATGTGGTTGCTGAGAACTAAACTCAAGACCTCTGGAAGAGCACTCAGTGCTCTTAACCACTGAGCCCTCTCTCCAGCACTCCCTACTACTTTTGAAAAGCATTTCCTGACTTTCTGATATTACAAGATGGATTTTCACTATACAGTCCTAGAACCAGCCATTCCTCAAGAACTCCAGTACCTATTACTAGAGACTTTGATGACTTAAGCGCTCCAACTGTACTCAGTGCTCTAGAGCATAAGTCTGTTTAAGCTTCTAAGCAGATAGCAGTAAGAAATGTTTTTACCTATCCAAGTTAGAAACCTCTGTGTGGTTACATAAAATATTGGGAAATCATAAACTACTTGGCAACACTAAAATGTTTCTGGATGTGGGCTGGCTGATAGCTCTCCCAAGGCTCTTCCGGATTCACTTGACCATGATGTGTCAATCAAACCTCATTCATGCTCTTGGTGGTCGGCCACAGATACATCCACCATGGTCAGAACAATGTAGATGCACGGGAAGCAAGAAAGCCTTCCCGTTTGACATAACTAAGTACCTGGTGTTGGTTTAAATTGCCATGCTGAGATTAAGTTAACTAGAAATAAACTTGACATGTAGGTTAAAAATGCATGAACCGAGTGGAAGAAACAGAAAGATATGTATGAATAGTCCCTGAGAAGAAACTAACCTGGGCAGGATGACCAGCTTCCAACCCCATGACCTAAATCCTCCTTCTCAAAAATCACTGGTCTGTTTGATGTTTTAGGGATTTTGTTGGACTAGTGAAGATTTGTTGATATAAGGTGTGCTGGTTTGGATAGGTCTGGGCCCTGATAGACTCATCTGTTTGAATACTTGTCCCATGGGGAGTGGCACTCTTAGGAAGTGTGACCTTATTGGAGTAGGTGTGGCCTCGTTGAAGAAAGTGTGTCACTGTGGGGGCAGAACTTTGAAATCTCCTATGCTCAAGCTCCACCCAATGTGAAACAGTTTCCTCCTGCCTTTGGATCACGATGTACAATTCTCAGCTCCTTCTCTAGCACCGTGCCTGCCTGGACACAGCCATGCTTCCTACCATAATGATAATTGACTGAACCTCTGAACCTGTAAGCCAGCCCCAATTAAATGTTTTCCTTTATAAGAGTTGCCGTGGTCATGGTGTCTCTTCACATCCGTAAAGCCCTAGCCACGACAAAAGGCAGTAAGTTTTTCCTTTAGAATCAAATGGTAGTTATACCATTTGAGCAGTAGTCAGTTAATCTGTAGTCCCAAGAAATGTAAAAAAAAATAAATAAAAATTAAATAAATAAGAAATAAAAAAAAACCTAGAGTCCAACAGTTCTAGACCATAACTATTTCCTGACAACTTTATGCTCCCTGTATTATCAAAAGTCTGTAGGTTGGTGTAGTTAGTTGTGAGTTCTATGGATACTCTCTGGGCAGTAAAAATAGAATTCATAAGGCACTCCCCTAATTCTTACACCTGTGACGAGAGTAAGATCTGGAACCTAAGGATTTACTTTGGACCAGAGAGATATATTAAGGTAATTAAGGTAGGGTGTGCACTTCTCGTTAAATGTGACTTTGGACGGGTGGGTGTAGGGTATGTAATGCTGGTACGTTGATTGGGAGGCGGAGCTGGGCTTGGTAGGATTATATAAGCAGACTATGTGTGGTCACTAGGCTCCGAGTGGTCAGTAAAGGAGAGACTTTGGATTGGTTCCAATAGCGCGCACACAAAATAGAGGTCACGGGTGAACGTGTTAGTGGGATAGGGCACCCTGTGCAAGAGTGTGGCCAAGGACAGGGGTGAGAGGTGAGGTTCTGGAGCTGAGGAAGAGGATCAGAGAGAAGATGAGGGAGAGAAAGAAGGCAGTGGCAGGAGTATTGAAGGTTAAGGGGATGAGAGAGGGAAGATGGGAATAGGAGATTATGTTTCAGAGGGGTGCTCTGGGGCCAACGATGAGTAGTTAGGTGGACTGAAAGAAAGGGGGTGCAGTGCAGAGAGAGGAGGAAGCCTCAGATGAAGTTTGATAAGGAAGGAGACTCATCTTCCAGATCAGTTTCCAAGAGAGAATGCAGGAGAGAGAGTAGGTTTGGAAGTTCAAGGCAACAGCACCTGGTATGCAGAAATGAAGGACAGGGTAAGAACCAGAGCAGAGGGAAAAGAAGGCTTGGAGCAGAGAATCTCCACCCACTTGTCATCTTGCTGGAGGAAGTCGTTCAGGTCCCACAAGATGACTAGGTTGAATGTGCCAAATTCAGGCCACCAGGTTTGGTTGTTGAGGACGTATTGGGGAATGATCTAAATACAAGGTCAGATGAAGCAGGGGATTTTAAGGTTCCATTGAGGCATAACTGATTGGTTTTTTTAAAGACTGTGTCTCACTATGTAGATCTGTGTCCCGCGCTACGTCTCGCCAGCAGGAACGACGCGGCACACACAGGATCCTACTGCAGAAAAGCTTTAATGCGTCTTGAGAGGGAGAGCATAAGCTTACAATGCGGAGACGCCGAGTGAGGAATAACTGTCCCTTATATAGGAAACTATCCTCGCCTAGGACGTGTCACTCTCTGACTGGTCGCTGCCAATTATGCCAGATGACGTACCAAAACGTACGTGTCCCTTTGAGTAGGGAAGTTACCAGGCGCCTGCGTATTGCCCTTTTTACTAGGTGCGTTCTGCCGGACGCCGGTGCCATCTTGTAATGGAGTATGTGAGGACAGCTCCTCACATATGTGAGGACAGCTCCTCGGACAGCTCCTCACAGATCTGGCTGGCCTAGAATTTGCTATGTAGACACCAGGCCCTGCTCCTTTGATTTTTTTTAAATTAAATTTACTTTATGTGCATGTGTTTTCACCACATGTATGTATGTGCACTGTGTGTGTGCCTGGTGTCTGTGGAGGTCAGACGAGAACATCAGATCTCCTCAAACTGGAGTGGGACAGCTGTGATGCACCATGTTTGCTCTGGCAGAGCAGCAAGTGATCTTAAACACTAAGCCATCTCTCCAGCCCCTAGTCTGAAAGCTGTCTTAGCTTTCTATTGCTGTAACAAAACACCGTGACCAAAGCTTACTTTTCTGTATAAAAAGAAATGTGTAATTGGGTGTACGGTTTCAGAGTGTTGGGGACCATATTGGCAGAGCAAAGACACGGTGTCAGGAACAGCGGATCCACAAGTAGGGGGCAGAAAGACACACTAGGAATGGCACCAGTCTTTTGAAACCCCAACGCCAACCCTGGGTGACACGTCTCCTTCAGCAAGACCTAGCCAACCATTGAATCTTTTAGATAAAATCTACCCTCCAAGGTTTTACTTTTATTGTTTCAAAAATTTTGATACACATATACAACATAACTTTATCACATACACCCCTACTTCCTTCCTCTACTTCTCCCTGCCTCCTTCCAATAATCTCCCTCCCAACTTTTAATTATTTCAGAAAATAACCCATTAGTTCTAATTAGTGCTGCCCATGTGCAGATGGGTGTGAGAACATCTAATGGGACTTGGACAATCTTCCAGTGGCCACCTACACCCCCCCAAAGAAAAGTGAATCTCCCTCTCTGATATTTACTTTTAAAAGTCTGGACAAGTTTCCCTTTTTGGGTTTATTTTTGCTACACAACTTCAAGTTCTAGTTCTAGACATAAGCAAGGGCGATGATCTAATTTGAACAATATCGATTTTCATCCCTGTGGTTACTCTTGGGTAAGTAAGCTCTTCTTGTAAATCAGAATCAACCATTGGCATAAATCCTAGCCCATTCCTGACAGCCATGGACACTCCAAACCATCCCTGCAAAGCAAGAGACGTCTCCAACAACAAAAACTTGACTTACTATTTCCTTCGTGTTTCAGTACCACACACTCAAAATTTAAATTAATATATTATTTATTTGCACATTACCTGGCAGGGGACCTGGCACTGGCCAGAGTCTGTCATTCAGCTGGCTTTGTCTAGCCAGTGGTGGGTTGAGTTGGATGGGTTAAGAAATCTGTGCTCACTGACAAATGACCAGCGGGCTCACTGTGGACAGCTCATGTTTCTTCATGGTCTGGTCTCAGACTAACCCATTGTTTAGCATGATGGTAAGCTTTATCCTAAGCCAATTCAACAGTGAGCCTTTGACCATCACACTAACCAGTGGAGGGGTGTAAATTGCTGACAAAGCAAAGATGATACAAAGTGGATGGGAATAAGGGATTGTTCAAAAAAAAGCAGTGTTGAGAGAATGGTTGAGTTTTAGTATAAAAAATGTTAACACTAGACCAAGGTGTTAGCCAGTCAGTTAACTTCCGAAGAATGGACAGAATGAAAGCAAGGTTAGGCTTTCAGAAACACAGAGCTGACACAGGCCGGTGTGGCTCTGGCAAAGAGATACCTGATCAGTCACTGTCAAATCTCCTGGTTGATTTTGATCAGGTTTTGTGGTTACTGATTAATGGCTTGAGACAATACAATGGCTATGCAACAGTGTCAGGTTTGAATCTGGAGAAAAAGAGTATCATGTTCTCACCAGTTGCCTGGGAAGAATTCAAGCTTTCCAATTTGAAGAATGGCTTCTGCCCAATGGGCACTGCATTCATCCTGATATAAAGCCAATTTAAAACACTGTAAGTCCAGTCTCATCCGTGTGAAATACCGGAACACTGTTACAGGTTACCAGTCAGTGTAACTGGAGTTAGGCATTACGTTTTGTTGTTACATGACATTAGTTGAACATTAAATCGATGGAGGAGGGGTGGTGAGAGGACTCAGCAGATGAAAATACAAGCCTGATGACCTGACCTCTGATCCCCAAAACCCACAGTGGAAGGATAGAACAGACATCTAGAAGTCTTCCCCATGTGCGAGCTGGGACACACCCGTGTCCCTGCCCCCCCCAAATATATGCACACACACTAATAATAATACAGATGGCATGCTATTATGAGATAGTAAGAAAATGGTAAATTATGTAAGAAGAATTAGTCACTGACTTGGAAGAAAATAAATAAATGTCATGGGGAAAGATTAATTGAAAATTTAATTCCATTTCATTGAGACAATGTTTATTTCATATATTTGTTACATTCCATCAAGAATATGTTTTAACATAACAATTCAGTAAGTAAAAAAAAACACATTTTTTTTAGGAGAAAAATACTTCGAAACCTAGGCATTTTCACATATAAATACAATCCACAAAATAAATATACTGCACAGACATCACCCACCCATAGACTGTGGCATCACATTTGTAATCAGAACATTTTGAAGAGTGGGCTCAGGACCAGCTGCAGCGTGTGCAGCCCTGAGTAACAGAGACCTATTCGGTAAAGTGCTGAGTCAGCAATGTCTCAGGCTCTCCTAGCCATGTGGTCTGCCTCACTAGCACCGTGCGAAGGCATCACCGGCAGAATGTAATCAAACGGGTTTGTATTAGTGTTCTCAAAGTGCTTTAGTTTCAGACACGGAACTTTCGTTTTGTACAACCTTCATGGGTCACAAAATATTTAATTTTTGCAATCATTGAGGAATATAAAACTAATCTCAGCTTATAGGCTACAAAAATGGGCTGCGAATCTGGCCAATGGGCTGTGGTTCACAAACCCCTGGCCTTGTCTACTCAGGATCTGCTCCTGAGCCACCGTGGGGAGATACACAGCCAAATCAAATCAAGGCACTAACAGGAATAAGGTGGGAGATAAATTCCGGCTTGCCAACCTTTTCACTGTGTGATTTGGGAAATACAAATTAATGAGAATGCTATCTAACGTTGAGTTACTATGTTTTACAGACACTTTTCTGAGTGCTTCAAAATATCAACATATTTCAACCTCAAGGCAATTCTAGGATGTTGCTGTCATTACCCTTACAGAGGAGGAAGGTGAGGCACAGTGAAGTTACAGGCCATGTTCATGCTGGGATCCAGGTCAAGGAAGGTAGTAGGAGCCTAGAATCTCACTTTCAGCTACTGGCCTTGCTGCCTCTGCTACCCAGAATAGGAAGGAAAAGCAATGAGGTATTTTTCATACACAATACAAACACAGATGCTACTGCTACATATCTACAGTAAGAGAAGTAAATACTGCTGCCTTAGAAACAGCTCGGACTGCTCAAATGCATGTCCAAGTTCAACTCATCACAATATAGCAGAAAAAGTTACAAAGTTTCTTTTGAAGGGCCCAATTAATAACAATGTCTGAACCCATTTGTAAGTGCCCAGACATTGACAAAAAGGCGCACAAATATAAAGTCTACACAAATATAAGTTACAGTAACAATGTCACCTGTGGGAATCACTGTTGCTACAATGTGACATGTGTCCTTCCACAGCTACTGAGCTCAGAAACAATCACTATGGGTTCAAGGAGAAAGTCACACATTTAGAAATGTTTTTTAAAGAGATAAACACACACACACACACACACACATACACACACACACCTCTACATCCTACATATCAAAAGACTTCTTTGTTTAATGATGTTTCCTGGTTGCTTTTGCTCCTTTTAAAAAAGATTATTTATTTATTTTATGTATGTGAGGACACTGTCATTCTCTTCAGACACACCAGATCCCATTACAGATGGTTGTGAGCCACCATGTGGTTACTGGGAATTGAACTCAGGACCTCTGGAAGAGCAGTCAGTGCTCTTAATTGCTAAGCCATCTCTTCGGCACGTTTTTTTGCTCTTTAAATACCTTTGATATATGCAATATTAGTTGGCTTCTGTTTGTATTGTATGTTTCTTTAAGGAAGAAAATAGAACCCTGAAACTGGCAGCAGGACTTGGAGTGTAACCACTGCCTTCAGGATAAATTGATTTTAATTTTTGTGGAAGGTGTTTCAAATATTTAAAATACTTATGTAGGTCCAATTAAAGTATTAATGGAACTAACATTCCATGATGAGCGTGTTCTTGATAAGGTTCTCATATCCATTGCAATCTATGCATGTATTCCCCTCCATCCTTTTAAGATGAGTGTAACCAGCCGTGTGGGGAGACTTCTGAGTGCCTGATACTCATTGGAATTCCTCACTGTGGACTTTGCATGTAGAGTGCTAGATGCTATGACAGAAACTTCTGGAAATTCACTTACTTACTGGATTTCTGCCCCATGCTATTTCTATATGGCATCAGTGTGACTTCTAAAAAACAAAGTTTCTTTCACATTTTGTAGTTTGCACAGTTTCTGCCACCTGTTATTTCTGAAAGTTGACCCTATGGTAAAGGTCTACCTAATGTCGTTGAAGAATTTCTTTCTGCACATTTGCTGATAATTCTGTGAGGAATAAAAAACAAAACAAAACAAAAAAAACCCCATGGCTGCCATTTTCCCCCCCCATACTTAGAAGGTTCTCCTTCTGTGTGGATTACAGCCAAAGGGTGAATTCCTGCAGGGGTTCTGAACTCACACTATTTGTTTGTCTTTCCCTTCTTGGAGTGTGTCTTCTGATGTTCCGTGAGTTGTGACTTTTTGATAAAGCTTTTCCCACACTCCTGGCACTTGTAGGGCGTCTCCCCTGTGTGCTTCCTCTGATGGACGACAAAATGGGACTTCTGAGAGAAGGACTTCCCACAGATCTCACACGCATACGGCTTCTCTCCCGTGTGAATCCTTTCGTGTAATCTAAGGACTGAGTTCACGGAGAAAGATTTGCCACACTCTGCACATTCATACGGCTTCTCCCCTGTATGCTTTCTCTCGTGTTTGGTGAGATCTGATTTATAGTAAAAGTGTTTCCCACACTTGCTACATTCAAAAGGTTTCTCCCCGGTGTGAGTTCGCTGGTGCACAGTGAGGGCTGACTTCTGGTAGAAGCGGTTTCCGCACTCCTTACATTTATAGGGTTTCTCCCCTGTGTGGGTTCTCTGATGGGTTATGAGGTGTGAATTCCTAGAGAAGAGTTTCCCACACTCCTTACATTTATAGGGCTTCTCCCCTGTGTGTGTTCTCTGATGGACGGTCAGGTGTGATTTTTGAGAAAAGAACTTCCCGCATTCCTTACACTCAAAAGGTTTCTCCCCTGTGTGTGTCTTTTGATGTACCAGGAGGTATGCCTTCACATAGAAGAACTTCCCACATTCCTTACACTCAAAAGGTTTCTCCCCTGTGTGTGTTTTCTGGTGTTCTGTGAGGTGTGGTTTCTGGTAGAAGGATTTCTCACACTGGCTACATTCGTAGGGTTTCTCCCCAGCATGGATTCTCAGATGTCTAGTGAGAGACGACAGGTGGTAGAAGATTTTGTTGCATTCTTTACATGGATAGGTTTTATCTCTGGTATGAACTTTCTGATGGATTGAGAGGTCTTCGTTTTTATAGAAAGCTTGTCCACATTTGTCACATTTATAGGACTTCTTGGTATGTGTTTCCTGGTGCGCCAGGAGGGAAGACTTCTGGCAGAAGGACTTTCCACATTTGCTACAGTCATAGCTTTCATGCCGGGTGGGAGTTTTCTGGCGCTTTGCGAGTTCCCCTTTCCTAGAGAGAAAGTTCCCAAAGCATTATTAATAGGACTTTCAAAGCTCTTCTGATGCCGTGCTTTCTCTGAATACTTTTGATGATAATTTCCATAATACTGTTTGTCAGGTTCATAGGGCTTCTCCCCTGTGACACTGATGATCTACACTGTGACCAAGCACTGTATGGAAAGACGCTTCTCCTACATTCTAGTCTCAGGGTTTCTTAATGGCCAGACTGTGCTTTCTATAACGTGGCGTCCCCTAGAGCAGAGTTCAGAAGGATGAAAAGTAGCTATGAAGTTTGGCTCTCTTGACCCTACATCAAGCCCCTCAGGCAGGCATTCCTGTTTCGGGTCACATTCTTTGGGGTTTACTCATGTGCTAGTGCTATCACATTTAATTAATAATTATTAATTAGTATTAATTAATAATTATTCTCCCACCTCCAGCATTTCAAACAAGACTATCCTTCCTCACAAAGCTTCTATTCTACACATTCGTTCTTAAACTTGCCTTGCAGTCCCAGCCTGTTGCTCCTGATGTCTGGCTTTGGGGTCATGAACCGTCCGCCGCTTATCTATAAAAGAATCAAGATTTTAACGCACCATCATGGCTAAAGGTCGATTCTTAGGCTTCAAGAAAGGGTGTCAAGACGAAATCACTCTCAAATGAAATTGTCCTCTATACCATTGTGACAGTTTCCATTATTATAAAGAGAGACTCAAAGAGAGATCAGCTAGATCTGCTGACCTGTGGACATGTCTTGATTATATTAATGGATGTAGGAAAGTAATCTAAAAGTGAGAAGCACTGCTCCCTGGGTTCTGGTCTTTAATTGCATAAAAGTAGAGAAATCTAGATGAGCTGTAGTATTCATTCTCCACCCTTTACACACACACACACACACACACACACACACACACACACACACCACACCACACCACACCACACATACACAGAGACAGTACCTACATGGCAGCTCAAAACTGTCTGTAACTCCAGTTCCAGGGATCTCATACAGACATACACTCAGACCAAACGCCAAGGCACGTGAAATAAAAATACATTATTAAAAAAGTAAAAATGTCTAATAAAAGACAGATTTACATGGAGAGGTGAAAATTGGTGTGCTTTTAGATTTAAATATATGCCAACAGTATCTTCAACCATTTCTAGAACTATAGAGGATTTAGGAAGACCCCTTAACTATTTCAAAAGGCTTTCCTGACCGATATTTCAAAGGGTCACGTGGCGCAACATGATTTTTTTCTGACTCACCACCACGGCTCCTACGTAAAAATTCTGCTCCTAGTGGCCATGGCTCTTTTCCTTTCTTCAACTTGGAGATCATACTCGGCTTGACCACACGATAGCCTGTTAATGACAGAGATAAGGGAATGGCATAAATCCCTCGGAAGAGAGGTATAATTTCAGGACAGTGGAGAAGATCCCACTTATGCTTCACAAATGTATTTTTTACATGAAGCAGTTAGGAGCACACACATGCGTCTTCTGGTATTCCCAAACAGATGAGCTCTGAATTGTGAAACAAAGCATCACTGGACTTTATAGAGACCCGACATGGTCCAGCGAATGGGAGAAGAGAGGGAAACTACAGGGAGTTACAGATAGGAAAAGTCTTCTCACCCACAGAGACCAGGTGACTGTAGGTCTCCAGCATTACATTCTTGTAAAGGGACTTTTGGGCAGGGGTCAATAGCTTCCATTCTGCCTTGGTGAATTCCACAGTCACATCCCTTAGTGTCACGGGTCCCTGCAACGACAAATTGGAACTCAGTTTGCAGTGACTTCGGGAAGCACAAAAGTCGGGAGGTAGAACAACAGCAGATCACTTGCTTAGCGTTTGCAAGGCCCTGGCTCAACCCTAGACAAAAGAGAAAAAGAAAAGCTAACGCATTAAACCAGCTCTGAGTCCCCTCATTATATTCACTCTGGACAGTGACATTAAAGAAATCACACATTTAGCTTTAGCTAAATTAGCTTTTGGGAAGGAGGCAAAGCTATAAATCCTAATGTAGCAGAAGTATGTTCAAGACACACGGTATTCTGAGAGTGGTAAGCTATTGCATTGTGCAATAGATTTTATTAGATTGGATTAGATGGTCAAACCATCTAACATCAACTGGAAATAAAGTTCATGATTGACAGCAATGTGGGCCTGTGACAGACAGCACCTTCAGGGACGTGTAAATGACACAGAATGAAAATGGTGTGCAGAATTGAGTCATTCCTTTATAAAGTCAAGTAGCAGAATGCAAATAATTTCTGATGCTTTTCCTTTGATTCAATAAAATGTATTTTTTTCACATGTAACAGACCTCATGTCATACACCTCTACATATGGTACATGAACTTTTCGGAGGGAGACATGAACCAATGTCCACTCACCACAGAGAGGGAGCCAAGGATAGACCAAAGAGCAATTCTAGCACAGTCCGACTTGGGGAATCAAACCACTTTGCACATTTAAGATTATGTATATAAGAAAAAAATCGTGAGTAGTTATTCCTCAGTTTTACACCACGTTGACTGCCTTTACATTTTGATGATGTGACCCCCACTGTAGATGACAATGCAGACAACGGGAGGCGCTTATGAGACAGAGGTGAGTGGTAGAGTTATAGGAGCAGATCCGTTATCTAAAGAGAAAACTCAGACAGACAGGGCACAGGGCACACCTCTGAGCTATGAGCAGTGCACACGCCATTGCAGACTCAGGGAAACAAAGGATAACACAGATCATGTGTGTGTAATGTATGAATGTATACGTGTGTAGAGGTATGTGTGCACATGTGTGTGCATGTGATGTATGCACGTGTATGTGCTTGTGTGAAGAGGTACAAGAGGACAAGTGTGTACATGTGATGTATATGTATGTGTAAAGGTGAGCACAAATGTGTGTGTGTGTGTGTGTGTAGAGGTACATGAGGACAAGTGTGTGCATGTGATGTATATGTATGTGTAAAGGTACATGAGTACAAATGTATACATGTGATGTGTGTGTGTGTGTGTGTGTGTGTGTGTGTAGAGGTATACATGCCCATGCCCATGTGTGTGCACTGTGTAAGCTAGAGCTGAAATTGTGTCTCTTCTTCTATATTCTCCATGTGGTAACAGAATGAGAATGTCCTCCACAGGCTGTGGCATTTGAATACCTGGTCCCGTTGGTGGTGCTACTTTGAGAGGATTAGGCCATGTGGCCTTGCTGGAGGAGATACGTTACTGGGAATAGGCTTTTCAAAGCTAGTAACCATTCACAGTTTGCTGGCTGCTTCCCGCTTGGGATTCAAAATCTCCCTTGCTGCCATGATTCTCCACCGTGACAAACTCTTACCCACCCTGAACCACAAGCTCAGATAGACCCTTTTACTTATACGTTGCCTTTGTCATGGTGTTGAATCGCAGCACTAAAAACCAATAACCAACCACTCTACCTTCCTTCTTGAGACAAGGTGTCTAACTAACTAAGCCTGAGGCTCAGAGATTCGGCTAGGATGACTGGCCAGGAAGACCCAGAGATCCCTGGGTTTCTGCCTTTCCAGCACTGAATTACATCCAGCTACATCCAGCTTTTTACCACGACGTTGGGGATCCAAACTCAGGTTCCCAGGCTTGGATAGCCACACCTCACTGACTGAGCTACCTGCCCAGTCTCACGCTTTAAATTAGTTGGACATTAATAACCTCTGGGAGGAAAATAAGAACGGGTCCTATAGGGTTTGCATGGTTTGGTAGGAGGTATACTTGTTGTTGTTGTTGCTTTTTAATTTATTTACATCCCAAACGCTGCCTCCTTCCGGTTCCTCCTCACAAACACCCTCCCCAATCCCCTTCTTTGAGAGAGTAGGGCCTGCCCTGGGTATCTGCTTCCAACCCTTGGTACATCGAGTCTCTGCCAAAGCAGGCGCATCCTCTTCCTATAGTTTTAATGACTTTTTTTTAAATTTGTTGAGACAGGATCTTACTAAATAGCCCAGGCTTGCCATCCTCCCTTTTCAGACTTTTGGAGAATGGGATGACAGATGCTTGTCACCATACCCAACTCCAGTTTCTCTCATTTTGTTGAAAGAAATGGTTTAGCTAGCCGTATCTATTCCCCACAAGATCGGAAATGTAGTATTTTATTAAAGAAACCATTAGGGTACACATGCATTCTTCTTTGGGGGTGGGAAAGAGGAAAGGTACACGCAGGGTTACATCAATACAGACCCGACTGGTAAGAAACACAGAATCCTCCTGAGTCCCTCTCCTGTGCACATCCCCGTGCCTGGCTGCGATACACTATTCCTTTTTAGTTTTCTTGATTTCTTGCAAACACTTCTTACTATTTTGTTCTATATGTTTGTTTACTGCCGTTGGGAATGATTTTCTGGCCACTGCGGTTCCATCCTCTAATTACTGGCCTGCTTCCACCCTTCCTTTCTGCATCTGCTATGTCTGTTCTATGCCTTACTCAAGGCCTGGCCTTCCTCATCTCCTCCTCATGGCTGCAGGGACCTTACCTAACCAAGCTGCGCTGTGTTTTCTCTTAAATTCCGGTAAAGTTGCACTTGAAATTGAAAACCAAAACAACAAAGGAGTTATATGTCTTTTATTTTTCTCTTATTACCAGATCAGTTGGACTTTGCCTTTGGAAACTAGAGGACTTTCCCCTTTTAAGTAAGAATGGCAGTGACCCTTCAGAGGGGGGTGTTTAGAACCCACAGATCGAGGTCTTTATGGAGTTCTGAAGTTGTAGTCTCTTGGGCTGCGTGGTTTTGTGACCTGGGGACTCCACTACTCCTCTGCTTTTCTGACACTCTGGTTGTGAATTTGCTTGTGGGTGACTTGTTTGTTGTCACTTCTTTCCTCTGACATATCATGCAGTATACTTTCTTTCACGTCTCTGTTCCCCTGGGCCTGTTATATTCCAGTCATCCTTTTATCCTAGGTCATTTTCTGTTCTGTTATTTTTTCCTGAGTTAATTGATATTGTGCATTTATTTACTTTTCTGTTTTTTTTTTTTTACCATAAGCCTCTAATTTCTAAGGTTCTTTCTTATCATAATTACTCTATATTAAAGAATTACGTTACAATGTCCCTTGGTTTTTGTTTGGAGAATATTCACATCATTTGAGCACATAAGTACTCACGCTTCTGCCTCATCCTTACATTAGCATTACATGACGGTTGGCAACCTCTTTTGAGCGAGATTATGTGCAGGTCTGTGCTTGTGTGTCCCTGCAGGTTCACGTGCACATGGGTCCATCTCGTTCTGTTTTGGGGCTTGGAGGGGGGGGATTTGTTTGCTTTGGTTTTGTTGGGGTTTTTTTTGTTTTGTTTTGTTTTTGTTTTTTTTGTTTGTTTGTTTTTTTTTGCTTTTGAGACAGGGTCTCTCACGTGGGCCTGAAGTTCATTCAACTTGGCTCCCAGTTGGTGGCACCGTTTGGGGAGGGTTAGCTGGCGTAGCGTCCCTGAAGGGAGCATGTCCCTGGGGGCAGCCTATGAGGTTATAAAGCATCATCTACTTCCAGTTCGCTCTCTGCTTCATATTTGTGCTTGAGGACGCAAACTCTCAGCTTCCTGCGTCTGCCTCTACGCATGTCACTTGGTGACATACCTCCCACCGTGACAGACTTCTACTCGTCTGGAACCATAAGCCAAACTCCTCCTTCCATAGTTTCCTCTAGTCATGGTGATTTATCACGGTGATGGAAAAGTTACTAATATACCCAACCCAACCTATTAAACGGTGCTGGGGATCAAACTCAAGTCCTCGTACTTGCCTGGCAAGTGCTTTACCAACCAAACGGTCTCCCTGGGTTCTAGTAATTTATTTTATTCATGACCAAATAACAATAAGAGTGGATTCTATTATGATGCAGTATGAGAATATTGCTCAAGCGTAGGTTTAAAATTGTGTTCTTTTGTTAGCAAAGCAAGTTATATATTCCTAAAAATCCCTGGGAAGGTGGTCCTGGGGTGCATAAGAAAGCAAACTGGGCAAACAAGGAAGAGCAGGCCACTGAGCTGAGCTCTTTCATGGCCCTGCTTCAGTTCCTGCCTTCGGGTGTCTGTGTGAGCTCCTGTGCTGGCTGGCTTCCCTCAGTCACTGCGGCATGGAAGTGTAAGGTGAATACACCCTTTCCTCCTCGAGTTTGTTTTGACCAGTGTTTTTGCCTCAGCAGTGGAAAGCAAGCTAAGACGTTAGCTCCCCATGTTCATTCGTCGTGCTATGTGAGATGTGTGTGGGTGCCGGGCCATGAAGCTAGAAGAGATTAGGGAAGGAAGAGACTAGAACACACACGACCTCAACGCAGCAAGGAAGTTATGGTGCTTGGTAGAGGGGGGAAGGGTGGAGAGGTCATGGGGAAGGGGGAGAACAGGGAGTGGGGGGAAATCGCCCTAACATTTTTTTGTACGAAAGTGACAAAATGGAACCAGATACTGTGTATACTCTCTTAAAATGTAGAAACGAGCAGCATAGAATTCACCAGAGAAGATCAACATCAGATTTGAGCAGATTGAATACAGAATCTGTAAAACTGACACCACTCGAGCGGAGGACACTGGCTCAGCATTCCAGTGTCAGCGTGACTCGTAACCTGTTACTACAAACTCAACAGAGAAAAGTGACACCACCCTCTCAAAAGATCTTCTCATAATGAAAAAACTGTCCAAACCAGGGCAAGGCGACACAATGGTTTGGTTTATAAGTGCCTGTCAAAAGTCTACGGGTTCAAGTCTTGTCTGGAGCTAACAGAATCCTTAGAGGGTCTAGTTAGACATATCCATGTCACCGAGTGTGTGGTACTCAAGAGAACCGTAAAACACTGGTTCCCTTTTAGTCGTAGTATGAGGAGTTCTTCTCCACCATGACTCCTACCATGATGAGGTGATTTGTCACAGACAAATGCAACTGAGGCAGCCAACCATAGACTAGAACCTCGAAACCATGAGACCCAAACAGTCCACTTCTCCTTACCAGCTGACAGGGTATATGTGACAGCAGGTTGACACAGAGGAGACTTCCCTAATGTGATCTAAGACGTTTCTCTTATCTAAGATGTGCGCCCTCTGTAACATTCAGTGAATGACTAGCTTCTTTCCCCTTAAGGTAAAGGGAGAAAACAAAGATGTCTACTCTCAACACTCCTATTCAAACATCCTAGAGAGAAATCATAGCCAGTGCTATAAATAACAAACTAGGAGGACTATAAAAGGAGAAATAAAACCATTTCTCTTTGTAGATAGTATTCATTCGTGTGGACCATTTCAAAGAATCTTTAAAACACTTTCCATGACTGATAATAGAGTTAACTAAAGTCAGTGTTATTGAAATCTCTCTCTCTCTCTCTCTCTCTCTCTCTCTCTCCACATATCTATATGTGTGTGTATATATGTATATATATGTATGTATGTGTATATATATATATATATATGGCTATTAAATACTACTTAAGTATTAGTTCAACCAAGTATGTCTATGGCCTGTATAAAGAAAACCATGTAATAATGAAGAAAGAACTCAAAGACTCAAGCTTGGAAGGCTACCGTGTCAATCTTAGAACAATCAGTATATTTGATGTAATTCTAATCTTAGAATGCAAAATGCATCCAGTCCAAATTTAGCAGTCCCCACAGTCTTTAACAGTCCTGACTATATTCAAAAGTTCAAAGTCTCCTCTGCGACTCAAGCTAATCTTTACTGCAAGTCCTCATAACATCAAAAACAAGCACAGAGCCAGGCAGCGGTGGCACATTCCTCCCAGCACTTGGAGGCAGAGGCAGGTGGATCCCTGGAGGCCAGCCTGGTCTCCAGAGTTCCAGGACAGTCAGGGCCACACAAATAAACCTTGTCTCAAAAATAAAAGCACATACTTCCAACCTACTATGGTATGGGGTAAATGTGCGTATTCTCAGATATAAGAAGGAGGGTGTGGAGTGTAAACAGGGAAACAGATGGATGCAGACCAGTAACCTAGCAGGAAAATACCAGGTCCTCGAGCTCCACGTCTAGGATCTAGGATACCCGCAGCACACGTAAAGCCTCTCTTGAGTTGGCTCCTCCCTGTGCTTATAGTTTTTCTCAGGAGTCAACCTACAGTCTCTCCAACAGGCTGGGATCTCCATGACAACGTAGGGATCCCCTGCACAGCTTCCTGGGTTTAGGGAGGAGCCCTTTCACCACAGCATTACAGGAGACACCTGGTGATGTGTACTCACTGGGCACTGTTTGCCAGGGCTTTCCGCTGTGGCGCTATTCTTTCTTTATCATACACTATTACTTGAAAACAAAACGAAGTCTAGTTTAGTCTTCTCAAGAAGGGAATACGTCCCTTTCCTAGAGCGAACAGTATCTATACATATCGTTTGGGCTGTTCTATGAAGGAGAATCAGCTCTTCTCGTTTGCTTATTCAATCATTTATATTGAAGTGGCCTCATGTACTTATCTTATGCTTTGAATTAGAAGCAAGCATTATGGTATTTTTGGTGTTTAAATTGTTCCAGCTTTTTCGATGAGGAACTGTTTCAGGTTTGCCCCCTCCCACAACCCCCATATCCTTTTAACTTGTCCCAGTTGCTTGGTTACGTCGTTTCCATACTTCCTGATGATATGGAATTATCCGTGCTTAATGTACATCCCTTGCCTCAGTATTAGAATCAACCAAGTCTCTACAAAGAGGCAGGCAGATCCTGGTCTATACTACATAGTGAGACTGTCCTAAAAATACAAAACAAAACAACAACAACAAAAATAACCTTTTACACAGCACGAAATAAAAACCACCCTGTATGCACTCCTGTAACTGTTCACTCAGAAAAACAAGAAAACGAGAGGGAGCATGAGGATGTGGAGAACTGGATGCCATGCACTGCTAACTGGACTATTAAAGGATATGGACACAGTTGGGCAGAACTTCCTCGAAAGATTAATCGCTTCCTTGATGTCTTTACCCACTATTTCTCTCTCCTGAAGGCTGCATCCGTGCCTACTGAGAAGACCCTCATCCCTGCCTACTGAGGAATGAGTCCTTCTGTCATCAAGAGAATCAAACAATATCTGCCCTCTCCCCATGCAGGCGGTAATGCTCCACCCACAGGGAGAACCATGAAGTAAAGAGTCCAGGAAAGGCTGCATCTGTGTTAGAGTTGAACGGCTGAGCACAACCATAATATTAGAGTCCTAAGACGTTAGGAGTCCAAAGCAAATGACCTTTGTCTATCTTCAGTCTTCTTTTTTTTATTTATTTATTTATTTTTATTTTTTTTATTAACTTGAGTATTTCTTATATACATTTCGAGTGTTATTCCCTTTCCCGGTTTCCGGGCAAACATCCCCCTCCCCCCTTCCCTTCCTTATGGGTGCTCCCCTCCCAACCCTCCCCCCATTGCTGCCCTCCCCCCCACAGTCTAGTTCACTGGGGGTTCAGTCTTAGCAGGACCCAGGGCTTCCCCTTCCACTGGTGCTCTTACTAGGATATTCATTGCTACCTATGAGGTCAGAGTCCAGGGTCAGTCCATGTATAGTCTTTAGGGAGTGGCTTAGTCCCTGGAGGCTCTGGTTGCTTGGCATATCTTCAGTCTTCTTAATAGCCATTCATTTCCACCTTCGTGTCTGACCTGACATCCCTCCTTGTTAACTCCTCTAGAATGTACAGACAGACTCCAGCTTTCGCCAGTGCGGAGACCATCAGTGTCCTCAGTGTCTGAAGCCTGTGAGAGATTTCTCCACCGCACTGTGCTCTGCCCACTGATGCTTTCACTGGAGTCTTTTTAATGTACCATGACATATGACTCTTCTGTCATTACAAAGACCATTACCAAATTGGAACATGGAATTTGAGATATCTTGAGTCTGCGTCCCTAAGCCACGATCACCCATATTTTGCTCCAGAATGAAATATCTCTTCTTCCTTCTGACTTGAGTGCTACAGTTTTGCAATGGCATTCTTGACTGGAGTCTCCTCAATTATTACCTTTGAGAACAGCGTTCCCTAACACATGACCTGTTTTCCGCTTCTTTGCTTTCAAATTGATTGACTACCCCTCTGAACATAAACCAGAAACGCAAGTCAAATATTGGTGAATTCCGTAGTTGTTTTAAAATCATATTTGTTAGCAGCAGCCGTGACCTAGTCAGAAAATTCTTTACATAAGAAGTTGTCACATTCATCATGGAGGTCGTAAGATTTCCCAAGTTCTAATTTTCACATTAATCAAGTTTTAACATTAGTAATAAAGGGTGTGTGTGTGGGGGGGATTGCTAACAGTTTTCTTCCTGGAAATGACAGACTTCCTAATTTTTTTTTTTTAAAGTTTGTTTCTGGGCATGTGGTGACAAACGCCTTTAATCCCAGCACTTTGGAGGCAGAGGTAGGAGAATCTCTGAGTTCCAGGCCATCTAGGGCTACACAGTGAGACTTCGTAAATTCTGAATAGCCACAGTTTTCCTGCCAGTTCTTTCAAATATAAGAGATATCCAACGAAAAACTGATCTTTGCATAAAAATCTCCCAAGTTCTTGCCCGTGGGTACCAACCATCGCAGTTCAGGAGTAGCTTAGAACGGGAGCATCCCGTTCTCTCACACAAAATGCTCAAAAGATGTGTGCTTACGTGTCAGGGGTTAACTAAGTTAATAATGTTTACTGTGGCATTCAGGATGGATGTGGATTAAAGTATGATAAGTGATCGGGAAAGGCCAGCCATTAGTACTGTTATTATTTTTTATTTATTTTATATATATATGATGAATATGCTATAGCTATCTTAAGACACACCAGAAGATGACATGGGATCCCATTAAGGATGGTTGTGAGCCACCATGTGGTTGCTGGGAATTGAACTGAGGACCTTTGGAAGAGCAGTCAGTGCTCCTAACTGCTGAGCCATCTCTCCAGCAGTCCTGTTATTATTATGAGCGGATTCTCATTACCTTTCAATCATCCCGAAAGTAGCTTTCACTGTTCCATGGAGGACAGTCTGAAGGAAGTGCAAAAACCCAGTGACAATAATGTCACTGTCATGCTTTGTGCAGGCTCTACACTCTCATGCTACTTTGAAAGTTTTATATGAATCAAAGTCACTGTATGGCTTTAAAGCAATAGTTCTCAACCTGTGGGTCGAGACCCCCTTGGGACCATCAAATGACCCTCTCACAGGGGTTGCCTAACGCCATCAGAAAACACAGATATTTACATTGCAGCTCATGACAGCATCAAATTTACAGTTATAAAGTAGCAATGAAAATATCTTTATGGCGGGAGTCACCACCACAAGAGGAACTGTATGAAAGGGTTGTAGCATCAGGAAGGCTGAGAACCACGGCCTTCAAGAATTGTTCTTAGTTCAGAGCAGAAGGCTGACTTATTTACTGTGATGCAAATATTTTATGAAGAGCGTATCCAAGATGAAATGTCAGCAAGGAAATAGGAAAGGACTTTAGTTCTTCCGCAATACAGCTAATATGCCAACACTGTACCATGAATACCCAAAACGTACAACAGTACATTTCACATGTAAACGTAACTCACAAGCTCTGCTGCTCAACTGTGCCATCTTTCCTCAGCTGCTCCCCACCATCACTCCATTGTTTTAAGTCATGCAGGACAGCCATCGGTCTATATCATTGCTCCTGCCATCAGTACAGATGCAATTTGCTCATCGATAGATAGCATGATCTTTGTTGGTGCAGAATCCCTTGAAAGGGTCTGGAGGGCCCCCAGGGTTCTTCAGACAGTACTTGGATGGCTTAAGCCAGTCATACCTTCCAGGTTTAATACAGACATTCTCTTTCTGTTTAAAGATTGCTTTATTTTATTATTTCATGTGTATGAATGTTTTGCCTACATGTATGCATGTGTTCCATGTAAATGCCTGGTACCTGTGGGGGTCAGAAGAGGACATCGACTCTCCTGGGACTGGAGTAACAGATTGTCTCAGTTAGGGTTTTACTGCTATGAACAGACACCATGACCAAGACAAGTCTTATCAGGGACAACATTGAATTGGGGCTGGCTTACAGGTTCAGAGGTTCAGTCCATTGTCATCAAGGTGGGAACATGGCAGAATCCAGGCAGGCATGGTGCAGGAGGAGCTGAGAGTTCTACATCTTCATCTGAAGGCTGCTCATGGAAGACTGACTTCTAGGCAGCTAGGATGAGGGTCTTAGAGCCCACACCCACAGTGACACACCTACTCCAATAGGGCCACACCTTCTAACAGTGCAACTCCCTGGGCCGAGCATATACAAGCCATCACACAGATGGCTTTGAGACACCATGTGGGTGCTGGGAAATCAAACCTGGGTCCTCTGCAAGAGCAACAACTGCTCTCAACTACTGAGTCTACTCTCCAAATCCCTAGATTCTCTTTCAAAAACCTTCATTGAACACATGTGTGTAGAGAGTTAAACAAATTAAGGTACTCACCTTGAACTTGGTCATTTTCTGCTGTGCTTTTAGAGCCGGGTTCCACCCTTTAAAGTCGGAAGAGTGAAGTCCTAGGAAATCATATGCCACAGCTCCAGGTCCCCTGTGAGAAATTTCCACACAACATTTCAGTACTATATACTGAGAAGCTGTCCTTTCCACCCAATCAGAAGGATCATGAGGAAGCACTACTGGCCTCTTTATAGAGAGTTCCCATGCAATCTTGGCGAGCCTGGGATATTTTTTCTTTAACTAAATCTAAACATCTCTACTCTCTGTCTGTAAAGCATGTGTCTGCTTACCGACTAACACAAAAGAACTCAGCACCAAATAATACACACCAAATAAAGCCAAATAACAGACTGGTTTCAAAGTGGGTGTGACATATGCAAACAGGGGGCCTTAGGTGTCTATGCTGGAGGTAACCTTGTTTTCTGTTAATATCACAATTCCCCAAAGTTTAGAAAGTCGTTTCAAAGCTTTCAAACACCAGGCATTTCTTCTCCCTAAATTACAATTTCTTAAAGCCAAAAGAAAATGAAACACTTCTTCAAAGAACCTTACATATGGCCCATTTTCTCTTACATATGATATATTTTCTCTTACATATGATCCGTTTTGCCTTTGGTTCTGTTGCAATGTTTGCTACTTGAATTTGGGACTTACAATGCTATTATTATTAAAATGAAAGGAATTAGATCACAGTGAATAGCCCTCCATGCAGCCTCCAATCAAGTCTTGACAGACACACAACAGGTTCAGATCCTTGTAATTGGCTAGCCTCTCAAAGCAGACTGAAATGGGGGTGGGGTGAAATTTAATTACATCTTAATGAACTTTTGCATGGCTGCCAAATCTACCCTCAAAAATAGCAATTCGAAGCCACATGGAGTGAGGCACACTTTTAGCCCCAGCACTGTAAAGGCTGAGGCAGGAGGATAGTAAGAGTGAGGCTGGCTTAAGCTATAGATGGAGAGCTAGACCAGCTTGTACTACTTAGGGAGACCTTATTTCAAAAAAAGGCATTAATTAATCAGACAACAGTTTAGTACCATATTCCCTAAACAGGCATATCATGTATACAGTTTAAAAAAAAAAAAAAACCACAAAATCCAGATGCAGATGCTCAATTTTAGCTAGCTGGTGCTTACCAAAGGCCTAATGTATAAGGCCAGACACAAATGATTCAATCATCAGCCTTAGGAAATCTCCTTCTTAACAGAGAACATAAACGGACAACCGTTCTCATCTTTAAGATCTGCCTCTGCTAGACAGGGTGGCACACGTCTGTAAATCCTGCACTCGGGAGGCTGAGGCAAGGGGCTCAACAGCTGCTATCTAGTCTGGAGCTCCAAGGCCAGACCCTCCCGCCCAAGTTTGTCTCAGGTCTATTTCCTTAGAGGGTGTATATAATTCTCAGTTTCTCAGTAAAATTTAATATTAAAAGGTATTTTTAAAAAGCAATCCTGTACTTCCAAATAATTGTTCAACAGTCTAACAAAGGCTGGACGAGGGATATGGGGAGAACCTTAATTAATCTTTCACACTAAGGGATCCAGAGGAGGCTCGGAGAATTTTTAGAAAGAGAAGACTTCGGGTATGATCAAGTATGCTTCAAGGCTATGTCCTCAGCCGCCGCTTTGCAGAAAGCAGACAAGACTTCAAGGGAGAGACAACAACCACAGAGTTAAACAATAGAGGATTAAGGCCACCCGCAGGTACTGGGTAAACCAAATAGCCTCTGTGAACAGCCTTGAGGGGCCCAGATGAAAGGACCTGGCTCTGGTAGAAAAGAAGCACCCCGCCCTGCTAATTCTACAGAACTCTGCATGACTGCCCTGCTCCGTGCGTCCAGAGCGGCTCTCACCTCGGTGACAGCGGTTTTAGGGAGGCCTCCGCTGCAGATGCCGGGGATGGGCTGCGGGCGGACGCCGACGTGGCGGGCTGACAAGGCGAGTGGGTGCCACGTCACCCGGGCGGTGGCTCAGACTGGCCTCCCTCCCGCTGATCTCCCCTCCTCTTTTCTTCTCTCCCTTCCTCTTTTCTACTCTCCCCTCCCCTCCCCTCCCCTCCACGACCCGCCCAGCGCGCCCGGCCGGCCGCTGCCCAACAGGATCCCGCGCTAGCAAGCTCGCCCACTGCAATCGGAGACCCTCCCAGGTCAGGGGATGCGGCGGGGCTCAATGTCCCCCCCCCCTTGAAGAAGGACAAAAGTTCCACAGCTGACAGATGGGCTCTGCCCATGCGCCTAACGGCCCTCCTTTCTGGACTACGCTTTCCAGAAGCCTCTGCGACGACTCCATTTGTGATCACATTATGAAGTTTGGCGCTGAGTACCTCACTGATGAGTGCCGTGCCGCTTCCCCGCAGGCCTGGTCTTAAGGGATGACTGAGCTAGCAATAGGCACCCTGGGGAGGAAGACAGATCGCTGTCTGAGGACGTGCAGTGTGCACCGAAGGATAGCCTAAATACTTGAAACGAAGTGTAATTTTACATCCAAAGAGCTTACAATTTTGTCTTAGGACTGCTACCTTTCAAAACTATGTAAACGATAACACGAAACGTGAAAAAAAGTGTAGTATATACAAACCAAAAGAGCAGACACGAGTAAAGTGCCATACATGTTAGTTTTCCCCCCAAAATTTTAAAGTTTTATCCTATCCTACTGATGCAGAATGTCACTCTTACCATCTCACTAAGAACAGTAACCTGAATATGTAAAACAACTTGTCCCTGGCCAGAACTTGAGTCACATTGTACGAACCTTAGAAACATGGAAATATTAAATTCTTCCTAAGAGAGTTACGAGTAATAAAATGTACACCTATAGTATGTGGTGCCGAAGCTTTTAAGATCAACGGCTGAGCTGGGGCAACCTTAAGAAGCCAGGCTCACCCACTGGTCCTCAAAAGGCCAACTTAAGAGACGTTGCGAGCAAGAAGCCAGTAAGATTCAGGGTAAAGGTGTTGCTGACATAGAAACACAGCTCTTGCCCATAAGAGGATAACAAAGAAAGGTTATTTTGGATCCGAATATAGTGATCGTGGTCCTGGAACATGGATTTAGGTCACCCAACCTAAGCTTTCCAACGCGGAAGCTGCTTCACGGAGCTAGTTTATGTTTATGGGTGTTTTGCCTGCAGGTCTGCCTGTGTACCACGTGTGAGCCCTGTATGATGAAGCCAGAAGGAGGCATCTGATCTCCTGGAACTGGAGTTATGAGCAGTCGTGAGCCATAATGTGGCGCTGGGAACTAAAAGCTGGTCCCCTGGAAGAGGATCCAGTGCTCTTCGCCTCTGTCCCTTCTCTCTAGTCCCTTCACAAAGCCTTTATAGGAATAGAGCAAAAGAAGTCATAAATCAGGACACTTAAACACATTGGTGGAAACATTAGATGGGTAGTGTTAGCATTCTGTCCAAGCTCCACCCCCATAGTTACCCAGCAACACAGGTATGCTCCGCCCCACAGTTACCTGGCAACAGCCAGGTGTGCCTGACACTAAGAAAGCGGCTGCTTGCCCCTTCCTCATCCTTTTGCTCCCTCTTGCTCTTGCTCTCTTGCTCTTACCCTCTTCCCCCTTGTCCCTTCTCTCCCCATTCCCTTCCTCCCTTCTCTCCACGTGCTCATGGCTGGCTTCTACCCCTCTACTCTTCCATTTCTCTCCTCTCTTTCTCTGCCTTACTGCCCTCTTAACTCTCCTCCCGGCCCCTGAATAAACTCTATTCTATAGTACACCGTTGTGTGGCTGGTCCCTCAGAGGGAAGGGATGCCTCAGCATGGGCCCGCTAAGGCACCCCCTTTCTTCGGACCTCCATAGAACATATCCCCCCTTTCTTTGTCTTTTTAAAAACACATCGGGTAGGTTAAAACAAAATGGGAAAGTCTTTGCTAAAAGCCTCAGGTGCTGTCTGATGACACTCAGAGGCTTTGGTTGGTGAGGGATATGTTCCCAGCCACACTGGCCATCTGTTTGCAGACTCCAAATAATTTACCTGATAGTCAGAAAGATGTCAGCTCACAGACAGAGGGGAGCGATAAACGGCTGTGAGGAGCGCTAACGTTGCTGGGTGTAGAGTGGGAGAGGATGGAGGTGGCACATGCCTTGAGCTCCAGCACTTTGGAAGCAGGCAGATCTTTGGATGTGCGGCCAGCCTGGTCTGCATAGCAAGTTTCGGTCCAGCCAGGGCTGCATAGTGAGAACCTGTTGGTCAGGAGCACGTGTGTGTGTGTGTGTGTGTGTGTGTGTGTGTGTGTGTGTGTGTGTGTGCGCGCGCGCACACTCACTGAAGATGGTCCACAGTAACTTGACTCTGAACTTCTGAACTTGTAGCATTCCAAATTCTCTATAACCATGGAGGTTCTAATTAGCTCAGTAGCCTTGCAAAAGACTTAATGAAAGATATGATGGCTTTTATTCATAGTCTTTTTTAAACAAATCTATTTCCTTTTTCTTAAAAAGATTTGTTTATTTTATGTATTTGAGTACACTGTCGGTGTCTTCAGACACACCAGAAGAGGGCATCAGATCCCATTACAGATGGCTGTGAGCCACCATGTGGTTGCTGGGAATTGAACTCAGGACCTCTGGAAGAGCAGCCAGTGCTCCTAACCACTGAGCCATCTCTCCAGCCCTCATTCATAGTTTTACCAGCCTGGAATTAATATAATTTTTAAAAATAAAGAACAGACACTGTACGAGGAGATTCAGTGGACAACTTCTCAGGGGTCAGAGAGTGAATGGCATCCCTAAGAGGAGATGGGGTCATTTTAAAGTTAGTTGCCTGCTTTGCCTCCAAGGCTGGTGTGGGGAATGGGTTTGAATGAGGTCAAGAGGCAGCTCAGGAATGGGGTAGTAAAGTTCAGAATTCAACCTGTCCTCCCTGAGACTGGCCACTTGGGGTGAGATGTCTGAGCCGTTAGACCCTAGCTGTTCTGTGGAGGCTTCCCAGGCTGCTGTCAGGACCCCAGCAGTCAGGCCCTGGCTGCTGGGTGGTGAGTCTGGCTTCTTATTTTCAGCCCTTTTAGTTTTGTCCTTTTGTCTCTACAAGTAATAGTGACAGAGCAAAGAAAGGAACTTCATCCGGTGTGACCATGTTGAGGAGAGGAACAAAGAAGGCCACTGTCCAGATCTCCTAAAGTCCACTGTCACGGTACTCAAATGCGGTTAGGTTTAGATACGATACAAGAGGGGTGCGACGCTACGTAGTCTTAGTCTACGTGTGGTCCTGCAGCTTTGACCAGCATCGGTTTCTGCTCCTGGCCAGGGCTCCGAGTCTGTAATGCAAATTGGGAATCCTGTGTAATATCCTTCTCTTGGTAGGCACCAAGGTCCAGCATTTTCTTTCTCCTAGAAAAAAATTCCAACTCATTGTTGTGTCTATTCTGCGGATAGTCTGGTAGTCTAAGGGAGGAGGGGGAGGACAAGTGTCTCTTTTTAGTATATCTCTGATTTGCCAGGACAGTTACACATATATCCAATATCGAGTAAAAAAGCTAAAAGTCAAAACAAAACCCACATTTTAACACACAGAGACTTCTTGTAGCCTCAATGTTTGTTGAGGCCTTAAACACACATTTAGAAACTAACCCTGTTGGGCTGGAGAGATGGCTCAGTGGTTAAGAAACTTCATTCTTGCTAAGGACCCAAGTTCAATTCCCAGGACCCACACGGCAGTTAACAACCGTGTGATTGTAGCTCCAGGGAGTCTGCTCCCCTTCTCCAGCCTCTGAGAACAGAGTGCTTGTGGTGTGCAGACATACAGACAGACAAAACACTCACCCTCATAACATTTAGAAGATTAATATGCATTTTTAAATAAGCTCACCCAAAATGGTCGAATCATAGCTAATCTCAGGAAAGACAACTGGTGCAGACTCCACAAATGGCTTCACCTATGATCTCACCTTCAGCTGCTAGAAATACCTCCGATCCCTCTCAGCCATTGGAGGCGATCCATCCTCAGAGAGCTCACTTGCTGTGGCTGTACCACACTGTACTTACTAATGGTTTACGTCTGCCTCTTTTCTTTTTTTTTCTTTCTTTCTTTTTTTTTTTTTGGTTCTTTTTTTCAGGGCTGGGGATTGAACCCAGGGCCTTGCGCTTCCTAGGCAAGCGCTCTACCACTGAGCTAAATCCCCAACCCTTCGTCTGCCTCTTTTCTAAACTTTTGTAAATCCATGACAGCGACTGCATCTCTGACCTGTCGTCAGCCTCACTGCACGGTGCACTGGCTTGTACTCATACTTACGTAATGTGCACATTACAGGTGCGTGGTACCTTTCTGGATGTCAGGTGTTAGGAAAAGAGTTAAGAATAAAGCTTCCCACCAACCCAGAAACTACCTCCCACAGATGACCCAAGATACAACGGCTTTATTTCATTTTAAAAGTGGATAATCACAGGTCATCCATCCACTGATGAGTTTGCAAGGACACGGTTTCCCAGACACGTGCAACTCGTCACACGTTCTCAAGACAAAAGATAGCCTCCTCAAATGAAAGGGCCAAAGGATACCTATTTGCTGTAGCTAATTTCTCTTAAGTTTTTTGGATACCCGAGGCAGCCATCTGTATTAATTCACTGCTGTGTCCAACCCCAAGTGAAGCTTCTTAAATTGCATGTGACTGGAACTGCAGCAATGGGGCGCAGGCCTCAGACAGGCCCACACAGCCTCCGGCAGTAGCCTGAGGGAGTTCTCCAGGGACCTCTACTCAGGTAAAGATGGGATTCTTGACTTCACCAGAGAAAAGAGGATTTCAGGATGAGGCAGTATGAAACACAGTGGAAGGTTTAGACAAGAAAACGCGAAATAACTAAACATATCTTTTCCATTAAATGTATATACTAGGAGCATACGCTCACCCATCGACCCATCTTTGCCCTCTCTAGCCTACACTTCCTCTGTTTTGCATCTACACAGATAGCATCCATGCAGCTAGGATTTTATATCTTTATGTAAAATGTAAGGCCCACGACTAAGAGAAAATATACAATATTTGCCTTAATATTTGCACACCTATGATAAGTTGACTTGGAGGTTTGGGGGTAACTACTCAGGAGTCATATGAATATGGAAGGTCAATTTTAGTTTTTTTTTTTTTTGTTGTTGTTGTTGTTTCACGGCAGAGTTCCATAATGGCCGGGGTTGTTTCCATTCCTACCAGCAGCTGTCATGGTTGCCCAATGCCCACATCTTCACCAGCACTTTCTGCTCTGTTTCCTTAATGGCTGGAATGAGATAGAACGTCACGGCAGTTTCAGTTATAATCCCCTTGCCTAGTGACATTCAATGACCATTTCTCCCTCACCTGTGAGAACTGTCTGCACAGCTCATTTGCCCATTTATTGATTTATTGCCCATTTTTTCTATAATCCCGATATCGATTCTCTGTTTCATGAATATCCAGCAAAGATTGGTTTTCCCCCCTATTCTGTAGGCTCCCTGTAGCAGGAATGCAAAGGCTACCTCTATGTAAACGCTGGGGGCCCTGCAGCTGCAGAAACATCTCCTGCAGGAGGACCTAATTGAGTACTGCCTGGGAGGGCAAGGATTGCTAGTGCAAATAATACCAGCCAATCAGGAACTGCTGTTTAGAAGAGATACTTTCCTGGGACCAACAGGGGTGTGGGCAGAGGGTATTAAAGGAGCTTGCAGCAGTGCTCAGATGAGCCTCCTGCAGGATTTCTCCCCTGTTTCCGGAGTCTGTGTCTTTGACTCTGCCCCAACTCTCCCTCGACCCCCAAGGGGCAGGTAGGGTCGGGCAGAGGCTGCCCAGGGTACAGGTAATAGCTCCCTCCACTTGCTTAGCTATTTCCCTTGCTATACAGAAGCAGTTAAATTTTATACGGCCCTGCTTTGTCAATCGTTAGCCTTATTTCTTGAATGACCAGTACTCAGGAGGCAGAGGCAGGAGGATCCCTGAGTTCAAGGCCAGCCTGGTCTACATAGCAAGCTCCAGAACAGCCAGGGCTACACAGAGAAACCCTGCCTCAACCAAAACAAAACAAAAACAACAACAAAAAGACAAATAGGAAAGGAAGAAGTTAAAATGTTTTTATCAGCAGGTGTTATTCTGCAGACCCTAAGGACTCCATAAGAAAACTTTTCCTAGATGTTAGTGGAAATGCTTTGAGATTGTCTCCATTTTGTATAACAGTGGTCATAAGCTTTTCATATGTAGACTTTATTATGTTAAAATATGTTCCTTGCATTCCTAGTGTCTTTGGGGCTTTTTTTCATTGATGGAAATTAGATTTTCTCAAAAGCCGTTTTTTTTTTCATACATTGACATAACCATTTGAGTCCTTGAGTAAATGTGACAGATTACATTTTTTAACTTGTCTATCTTGAAATATCCCTGCATCTTTGAAATGAGGCCATCCTGATCATGCTGAATCGTCTTTTCCTGAGTTCAGCTTGCAGGTACTTTATTGAAAAGTTTTGCATCTGTGTTTCTCAGTAGCACTTATCTTTAATTTTCTTTGCTGTCATGTTTGTATATGGTTCTTTTGTTTTGTTTTGTTTAAGGTCATGTGTCGCCCTGGCTGTCCTGGAACTCACTCTGTAGACCAGGCTGGCCTCGAACTCATAAAGATCCACCTGTGTTTTCCTCCTATGTGCTGGGTCTAAAGCTGTGTGCCACCCGCGCCTGGCTTTCTGTGGTTTTGGTATGAAGGTAACTGTTTTTACAGGGCTCTGTGGAGCTCTTTGAGTCATTACAGTTCTCATTTCCGGTGTGTCAGGCTGATTTTTTTTCAATCTCTTTATTGTATTCTGCATTCAGACTGCATTGGCCTCCTTGTTCCATCCAGCTCCTTGTGTTCTATTGAAATCCATCCAGAAGTTCGTGTTTCCTTTGATTTCTGTAAATACAACTATAATCACTCTTCGAATCTTTGGGATTTCATCTGATTTGCTTCAGCTAGAGGTCGTTCTGGTGGAAACTATTATTTTCTAAGCTATCGTGGAACCTTGTTTTTTAACGTCTTGTGTTTTTCTCTTTGAGTCCTGTGTATGTGGGCTAAGGCACTGGTTGGATTTTTTTAAATCATCTTTATTGTTCCTCTGAAATATCTGCAATATTTGAGGGGGACTAGATTGTGGTAGGGTTGAAGTATTACACATACTTGTCGGCCACACTGTGTTCACCTCAGTAGCTATGTTCTCAGCCCATGTGTTTATGTTCAATCCTCAGTTCTACACTGAGAGAAGAGCCATCTGCATAAAATACGACTGTAAGGGTGGTCCCATCAACATAGTTCTAAACGAAAAAATTACTACTTCAATTCCAATTGTTGTGTGCCTTAAGATACTTAACGACTGTTGGTATGTATGGAAAGGAGACAGCAAAATAAGACTAGTAACTGCTATGATAGAGAAAAAATGCAGCATGGAGAAGTTACTGTCACTTTGATACAGGATGTCATGTGACTCAGGCTGCTCTTGGAATCCCACATAGCTGTGGATCATTGGGAACTCCTGCTCCTCTTAACTTTGCCCCCTAAATGCTTTATTTATAGGCACACACCACCTCGCCAGCCTAAAATTATATTTTAAATTAAAGTGATTTTTTAAAGAAGGCTGTTGTATGGCTTAAGCTTGCCTGGAACACATTCTCACCTGCCATGGCCTCTCAAATCCTCTGAGTAAGGAAGAAGGGCTTTTTAGAGGATTCGACAGATAACTCTTCTGGGGAAGTAATCATGAAATAAAGGGAACTAAAAGTATTCAAAGATACATGAGAGAAAAGTGTAGCTAGCAAATGCATCTTTTAAGATGGAGAAAAGTTAAGTAGAACACACGTTATTGCAAGACTTGGAGCTCCAGAAAAGAATGTGATACCTCTGGACTAAGAAAGTATATCAGTATTTTCCAACTTGGAGAGAAACTTTTTATCTTTATTAAATTAATTTCTTATTTACATTTCAAATGTTATTCCTTTTCCCGTTTCACCAACATCCCCTAACCCCCCTCTATATGGGTTTTCCTCCCTTTTTCCCATTAAACAATCACGCTTACTGGGGTTCAGTCTTAGCAGACAAGGGCTTTGGTGCTCTGGCTATTTTGCTAAAGGTTGGAGCCATCTCCATTATAGTCTTTTAAGATATCATAGTCTGTTGGACATTGTTGTTCATAAGGGGTCTCACACTCTTCAGTCCTTTCTCTGAATCCTTCAACGGGGGTCCCGTTCTCAGTTCAGTGGATTGCTGCTGGCATTCGCCTATGTATTTGCTGTATTCTGGCTGTGTCTCTCAGGAGAGATCTACATCCGGTTCCTGTCAGCCTGCACTTCTTTGTTTCATCCATTTTATCTTGTTTGGTGGCTGTATATGTATGGGCCACATGTGAGGCAGGCTCTGAATGGGCGTTCCTTCTGCCTGTGTTCTAAACTTTGCCTCCCTATTACCTCCCAAGGGTACTCTTGTTCCCCTTTTAAAGAAGGAGTGAAGCATTTGCATTTTGGTCATCCTTCTTGAGTTTCAAGTGTTCTGTGCATCTAGGGTAATTCGAGCATTTGGGCTAAATCCATTATCAATGAGTTACCATGCTATGTGATTAAGTTACCTCACTCAGATGATATTTTCCAGTTCCATCCATTTGCCTATGAATTTCATAAAGTCATTGTTTTTGATAGCTGAGTAGTATTCCATTGTGTAGATGTACCACATTTTCTGTATTGAGAGAAACTTTTAGGGGTTAATAATTCCCAGAAATAGCTTGTCACTTGTAGACTATTTTCTCTTTGTTATCACAAACGTCATAGATGTGGGCAGACAGTTTCTTCTATATTTAAACTTTTATCTCTTTAGTAGCAATTAAGATATCATAGTATGTTGGACTGTAGTGGCACACACACCTTTGACCCCAGCACTTGGGAGGCAGAGGCAGGTAGACCTCTGTGAGTTCAGGAAGCCAACAGAAAGAGTTCAGGACAGCCAGGGCTACACAGAAAAAAACCTTGTCTCAAACAAAGAAAGATTTCATAGTATTCTGTCGTCCAGTTATGCTAAAGCCATCGGTTGCTATGGGTAATGGCATTTGCTCCTTCCTTATGTCAGTCTTTATAATCTCCCCTATTGGAAATGAAAACTTTGTCTTATCATAATTATCCTTTCCCTTTTTATCACACACCCACGAAATAGGGGAAAATGTTCCCATGTAATCATTTATATTCTTGAAAACTGGAGGAAAGAAAGCACAGTGGACTACGTCAGGATTTCTGTAGCAAACTGTCATTTCTTAATAAGAGGTGTAATCATGTTCACGAGGGACGGTTATTCGGTCATATTTCTAGCACTTTGCAAAGTTGAAGGACAGGATCCATGAAAGCCAACCTAAATATTCATAATTCACCAATAACAAATGCCGACTGAAGAATGAGGTAATGCAGTAGGAAAACAACTCAACCCGATGTTAATGCTTTTCCTTCCACAAAATCACTCTGTGAGTGGGATTTGGAAGGAATAAATTCTAATTCAGAATGTGTTATTAGGAAACCATACTTAAGAAAAAAAATCCTAGTGAAGTTAATGCCTATGGAAAATTATTACTCAACATTAAATGTGAAAAAAATTGTTTTAGAGATCAAAGTGGGGTTTTAAAACATAGGGCTACAGCCAGCGGTCATGGGACTCCTGCTCAGTGCAAAGGCTGAAGCTGTAGAACAGAGCTTTGAATATACTGTATGCAGGAGGCCATCCTGGAGGATGATCATCTCACAAGATGGTGAGTGCATAGGACAAGTGGCTGTGAGTGAAATGAAGACAGGAGACTCTTCTTCAATGGCTTGTTCCTTTGCCTCCTCAGACATCTTTCTCTGAAGATAATCCCCATGAAGTCAGCAACTGTGACTGTATATGATGTCTGCTGCTTCTAAACATGATGGTAGGCATATGGAACATTGCACCCATACTAAAATTGAAAACAATGCTAGGAGTGAATTATATCTCTCCCAACTTCAGAACACTCATAAAGGAGAGAAATGCTTTGTGTGTAAGGAATGTGGCAACGCTTTCTTGGAGAAATCACATCTCACGTGTGGTACATACAGGAAAGGAAATCTTCCACTGAAACATTGTGGGAAAACCTGGGAGAAGTCAAACACACGAAACATTAGAGATCACATACACAAACCCCATGAATCCAGTCAGTGTGGGAAAGGCTTTAGCTACGTCAGCTCTCACATTACACTAGAGAACACGCACAGGTGAGACACCCTATCAGTGTGCTACACGTGAGAAAACATTTTATCAGAAGTCAGATCTCCCAATCATCAGAGCACACACACAGGGTTGAAACCCTATGAATGTCACACACGTGGAACATTATTTTGTATGAGTTCACACTTTAGAGCACATGAAAGGGCACACACGTGTGAGAAACCCTTTCTATGTCCAGATGGTGGCGAATCTTTTGGTCAAAACCCACACCTTACACAGCACCAGAGAATTCAAAAAGGGAACAGGACCCTATGTTTGTAAATTGTGTGGGGAAAATTTCGATCACAAAACACTACTCACCAGGCATCAGATAATTCACACAGGACTGAAACCTTATGAATGTTGTGACTGTGGGAAGAACTTCAGTTTCCAGTTAGACCTCACAGCACATGAGAGAACTCACACAGGGGAGGAACCCTTTATGTATCCAGAAGGTGGGAAATTCTGCAGCCCTAAGTAGACACTCTCTTAACATGTGAGAACACATACACAGGAGAAACCACATGAGGGTCATACGCGTGGAGAAATACCTTACAATGAACCATACCTGACTAAACATAGTAGGACACACACAGGGGAGAAGCCACATGAACTCAGTGAGGGCTGGAAACACTTCTGCCACAAGTCACAGCTCTAGAGCACAGAAGTAGAGGACTCACAAGGGAGAAACCCTATGAATGTACTCAGTGTAAAAGAGCATTCTGCATAAGTCAGCGTCAACTGCATAGCAGAGAATCCACACAGACAACTGTGAGACGCCCAGTGTGGGTGCTGAGAGCCAAACTCTCTCTGAAAGAGCGACAAGCACTGTTAACCACGGAGTCCTCTCTCCAGCCCCTGAACATCACACTCAACAACTCAAATATAGACGTGTTCTCACTGAAATCAGGGACAAGGCAAGGATGTCCCTTTCACCACTGCCTCTCATCAGCTTTCTCAGAGCCCCAGTGGGCGCAGTAAAACACGTACGTTTTAATAGATCCAACAGTTTTGAAGGTTTGGAGGATTCTCATGAGCCAGCCCAGCTCCTCATCCCACAACAGGCAAATTCAGTTGAGAGACAAAGAGGCAGGAAGGTAAGAAACTATTCCAAAACTTGGCTAAAGATGAGGGCTCCCGTCATAAAGCCCATCTTGTCCAGGAGCTGACGGGAGTGGTGATGCTCCTGACGCGTTTCAGTCAAGTTCTGAAAGCAAAGAGCGCTGTTCCCTCAGTTGTGTCTGTCACCAGTTTGTTATATTTTGTTCAGTGGACATGCCAGGGTGGGTGATAGCGGCCCATGGCCTTTCTGCTGCTTCTTAGGTAAATGTGAACCACCCCACTGCAGACTTGCCCTTCTCCTGCTGAGTGTGTCTCCCGGTGTTAGACTACAGTCCAGAGGGCTTTGTGTCAGCCCTTCAGATCTGTTACTTACTACTTAGTGGGGAACCCACAAGGGGAAGAGTGCAGGACCCGACCTGATGGGACATGAGTACATCTGTCTTCTAAAACTTAATAAATTTGTTAATTAAAAAGTTCAAAGGCAAACTAAATGAATGTTCTCTAAATAAAACTTCCCAATGATAAGCTGGAATTTTAGCCCCCCAGGTCCTTACCCCATGCCAAGCAGTAAATGACCCGACTGAGGTCCATGTGGCTATTAGAGTCCTCCAGGGTGAAGACAATTTATCTTATACTAGATTAGATTCTAATCAATCCTAGAAGGCCAAATGAGTCGCTGGGCCCACTTAGCACGGTCTGCTTCCAGAGGAGGCTCCCTGACCAAATTGGGTTCCCCAAGTCATCTGCATGCTGTTACTGTTTTCAAACATGCCCTTTCTGATACAGTTGAAGCTGATCAATGCCTCCTAGGTACTATTCTATTAAGTACAAGAGAACTAGGCCAGGGAGATGGCCCAGTTATGAAGTGATTGCCACATAAACATGTGTATCTAAGTTTGGTCTATAAGCAGCCATGTAAAAAGCCAGGCACGCGACTATAGAGTACACAATTATAACCTCAGCGCTTCCTCTTGATGTTTCTACGGCCGTGATAGGACACCAGAGCCAAGTCACGGGAGGAGGGCTTCACTCCATCTGACAGTTTCTAGTCCTTCCTGAAGGGAAGTCGGGGAGGTCAGGGAAGGAGCTCAAGGCAGAACCTGGAGGCAGGAGCTGAAGCAGAAGCCATGGAGGGGCACTGCTTACTGAGAAATATTTTTAAAATGTTCAAATCCTTAGCCACCAGGGAAATGCAAATTTAGAATTCTTGGAATCTCATCGTACAGTTAGAGTGGCTAGGACAGAAGAAGAAAGATGTTAAATACTGGTATTCATAGAGGGAAAAGGGACTTACTCTCACTGTTGCTGGGAGTGCAAACTGCTAACAGCTAGGAGGGGTTCCTCACAAAGCTGGAACTAAATCCACATGACGCGGACACCATTTAGACACACACCCAGAGGCCTCTGTATCCTACTGCAGAGATAATCACCCATCTTTTTTCATTGCTACATCGTTAACAACAGCCAGGAGACGGTAACAGCCCAGACGTCCATCAATAGATAAAGAAAACGTGGTATGTTCATACAATAGAATGGTATTGGTTTGTTAAAAATGGAATTATGAAATCTGTAGGTTAAAAAAGACGAAATTAGGGGTTGGGGATTTAGCTCAGTGGTAGAGCACTTGCCTAGCAAGCGAAGGCCCTGGGTTGGTCCCCAGCTCGAAAAAAAAAAAAAGAAAAAAAAAAAAAAAAAGACGAAGTTAGGAATGATATTTTGAGGGAGGCAAACCAGACACAGAGAGACAAAAGTTGTGTTCTTTCTCATTCGTGGATGTTAGCATTAATCTGGTATGTGTGTCCTATTAGGAATACCCACAGCTTAAGAGCTTAGTAAGGGGCCATTTATGGGAAGCGGTCCTCAAGGAATAAGAGGTAGAAAGGGGAACAGCGGAATAGGAAGTGTTAAATTCGGGTGGGAGCAGGAGAGCAGGGTAGAGGCTGGACTATGCGGAGGGATAACTAACACTGAGGCCTTCGGAAAGAGCCACCTGGAAGCCCACCCCCTACTGGAGGAGCTACCTAAAAACAGGCTAGAAAATAATACGTCCAAGGCCTCCCTTTGAGCTGTTGGCCAATGAATGGGTCACATAGACTCTCAACCACTACAGGCTACTGCCAGCGCTCATCTGTCCTCCAGGGCTGACTGGTAGATCCTGTTGCTGAAGACACCACTTATTTGACGTACTGGAATTGAGGAGATCAAGTCGATACTCACCTGTAAACTCCATGCCTGATGACCATCTTTCAATGTGCCAGAAGCTGCTATGGTGCTACCAGAGGAGAAAAACTAACCACAATTGGCCTGGCAAGACATGCCCACTGTGCAATACTGTCACAGATGTTATCTGAGTCCCAAATCACTTTCTGCTTAGATCTGTGGTCCGCTGCATGAGACAAAACCATGCCTGGAACTGTGAAAGGGGCCAAGAACCTGCCCTGTGGTATGCCACAGGGCCTAGGGAGAACCCAACCGTCACCAGAGAAGCTTCTCTTCGCAGTAGACAGCCATTAACACAGAAATCCTCAACTGGTCAATATCAGGCCCTAGATTGTGCAGTGCTAAGCCTAGGCAGGGTAGTGATCTTCATGGAGGAGGGGCAGAAAGACTGTGAGAGCCAGAGGTGGTGGACAACACTGAAGAAGTGTTTTCCCCACACAGCAGGACAATGGGCCAGCAATGCTACAGGACCTCTGCAAGCTCTAGCCAGACAAATATCCCAGTGCAGAGAGAAGGTGAACACAGTCTCATTCTGAATTTTCCCTCTATAAAAAGGACACATTGAGATAACTGTTAAAGTTGGAAAAGGGTTTGCAGATTAGATACTGACCTTCCTGATTCAGGTCATTCCACTACAGGTACAGAATGACAGACAGACCCTTGTTTTTAGGAGAAATGTGTTTAGGAATATGTGTCATGTCTGCAACTCACAACAGACCATGCTCTTTTATATCTATTTATTTTGAAGGAGGAAGAGAAGAGAAAGAAAGATAAAAACATGTTTACATTTAGGGAAGGAATGGTGATAACCAAGATTTCTTTTTACTATTCATAAAAATTTTCTATAGTGGTCCAGTTATCAAAATAGGTCATTAATAAGCTCCTGAACACATATGAATAGGAATAATTCTAAACAGACTTCAATAAAATGTGTGTGGTGTATTTATATATCTCTAAATTTATCTGTCTGTCTGTCTATCTGTCTATCTGTCTGTCTATCTATCTATCTATAAAACAAAGGTATGTATCTATCTATCTATCTATCTATCTATCTATCTATCTATCTATCTATCTATCTAACCATCTATAAAACAAAGAGGCCATGAATTTGAGGGATTTGGGAGGGACACAGGATGAACTGAGGGGGAGAGAGAAAAGGGTGGGAATGGTGAAAATATAAGATTCACATATGAAATTCTCAAAATTTAATTTATTAAAATATAAAAATAATTTGTTATCAACAACTTATATCTCATTAAACAAAATGAAGAATCATTATTCTACATGAATATTAGCAAATGAATATTTTGTAGGTTTGATAAGAAACAGATATTTACAGTCACAAATTATCTCTCCACAAAACAATTATTACAAAACAAAAGTAAATATATAGAGGAAAAACAGTAGGTAACTACTTTAGTGATCAATATCAACATCATAATAACAGAGAAAAATCAGTATTATAGATCACATAATAGGATTAAATGAGAAAAATTACCTCTGTAATACTTTTGCCAAGAATGCATGATTTAATCATAACGAAACAGAAAATTCAATTCAAGGACATATTACACAAATTGTTCCTTGAAGTTTTAAGGTCATGAAAGTCAAGCAAAGACTGAACAATGTTTCAGATTGAAGGAGTCTAGGAACTGTCAGTAACTGGGACCCATCAGTCTGAATGGGTCTAGTCTTTATTAAAGGACGCTGTAGCTAAGAAGCCACACTGGAAAGGAATCTGAGGATTAAACTTTAGGATGTAGGAGTGTTAGCCTTCTTATCACAAAGGCCACTACAGTTACTTAGAGGGTTGTCCGTTAAAATAAACACTAAAATAGTCAAGGATGACGATGGATGGCGGCAAGGCTCTCTCAGCAGGTTCAGAAGAGAGGAGAATTATTTGAACTTCTAATTTTATGACTTAAAAAATTAAGGATGAACAAGCAGATGAATAAACAGAAGAGTGGAAAGCCTTAGGTAACCGTGCTTTTCCACAGGATCAAGAACTATCAGTGCTTAAAGTTAAGTTTCACGGTGATACCATGGCTGTGAAACATTTAAAACATTAACAGTGGCTAAGGCAGCAGCATACGAAACCGACGTCTGGCTAAATCTTTTGGCCCATACACAGTGATAAAAATAAAAACACAAAGATATTTCCCACCAAGTATCCTGGTTGTTTAAACACTTGCTTTACAGTGTTTTTGTATGTAAAAGTTTGTAATACTGGTTTAATAATACTTGCAAAATCTGCGTAAGACTACCAAAAAACTCAGGTAAATATATTAATTATATTAATTTCTAGTATGAATGACAAAAACATTTTTTCACTTGTGTTTTCAAGTCATACAGTTATTACAATTAAAATATATAAACAGTTTAATAAATATAATGTTTTAGTTTATTTTAATAAATGTTCATATCTTTGTTTTCTTTTTTAAAGATTTATTTATTTTTTGTATATGAGTGCTCTATCTGCACGTAACCCTGCATGTCATATGAGGACACCAGATCCCATTACAGATGGTTGTGAGCCACTGTGTGGTTGCTGAGAATTGAACTCAGGACTTATGGACGAGCCATTGGTGCTCTTGACCACTGAGCCATCTCTCCAGCCCACAATGTTACACTTTAGATCACATATATTAACTTGTATTATTTGTATAAGATAGTTGGTTCATTACGACTTTATTTTTCTGTGTAAGACATGTAGCCCTGACTGTCCTTGAATTCAGAGATCTACCTGCCTCTGCTTCCCAAGTGCTGGAGTCGGAGACACGTGCCACCACAGCCAGGGCGTTGAGACATTTCGGACACACCTGGCACATGCCCTTTATCTTCTCTGGTCCTCTTTGTCTTTGGTCCTCCTCCCAAACAGTCCACTTCTACTCTCATGCCTTTTCTTCCTTTTTCTCTTTTTACATTCAGCAGATCATGTATTTTTTCTTTAAAATGTCTATATATTCTTGCGATGCTTCTGAGAGTAGATCTTGGCTGGGTTTGGTAGCAGACCCAAGGGGAGAAACTCTGCAGAACTCAGATTCAAGTTCAGCAGTGGCTGGAAAGAAAGAGTTCACAGTTAACGGAGCACAAGGCAGAAGCAGAGCGGAAACTGAACTGGTGAGACGCACATGGAACCGTAGTGCTCAATCATGACTAGATTTAACTTGTTTGTGGGTGCGTAGTTAATTATCACTGTCGTGTGCAAAGCTACAGTAACAAGCACAGGAACAAGATGAGACAATCACGTAGAGGTTACATCACAGAGCCATGGTTCTGAAAACAGCATGGCCCTGGCACACAAACGGGCCTGCAGACCACTGTAGCAGAACGCCACTGGAACCGTGATAGCCATGTATTCACAGCTGCCTGGTATTTGACGAGATTCTAAAACCACATGTTGGAGCATACGTCTCTGACAAGTGGGGCAGGGAAGGCTGAGGCCCACAGGTGGAAGAAAACTAGATTCCTCTGCCTCACCCTGCACCTCAGCTCCAAGTGGGTCAGACGTCAGTAAGAAACCTGACGCTGCAGGGAGAAGGCAGCACCCTACGAGACACACATGCAGAAACGACTTCCTGCAGAGGATCCAATTTGCTCAGCACAACCAACAGAGTGGCCCTGAGATGAAGAGCTACAGACAGGTGATGGCCGCCGCCAGGAGAGGGAGAACCAGTCTCTTTCAAGGATGAGACCCTGTTCCTAAGTGGTTAGTCCTGAGCACAGGCAATTAAGGGCAATGCTAACTGGGCCTACAGGTTGCATATATGAGAGGAGGTCAGGAATTTGAGAGGAGGGGAGGGAGAACACGGGTGGAGGCGGAGGCAGGGTAGACGTGGGAATGATGCTAATGTAGTGTACTTCTATGAAGTTCTCAAATGAAATAAATAAACATTTGCTGAATAATCCCCGAAGGAAACATGTCTTTAATTTTGTGTAAAGCAGCGCTTACTGTAAAATGTACTCACTGAGCAAGGAAAATGTCATTTAATATAATTTATTTTAAAAATTAGTCAACCTAACCTTAACTCATACATTTTGACACATACCTTCTTTAAGTTCTCTATTTATACTTTTTTCCAACTCTTGATGCATCTGAAATGAGATAAATATTTATAATGGTTAAGAAAATGGAAAGTTTTTAACTCAGAAATTAACCTTATGCAATGCTACATATTTATCTTTTTTTTTTTTTTCTGGACCTGAGGGCGGAACACAGGGCCTTTCTACCATGGAGCTAAAGCCCCAAACCCAATACATTTACTTTCTTAGTAACAGTATTTGTGCTAGATTCCTCTAAATGACACACATCTCCATGTAGGTGTCTGGATGCCAGCCATCTCTTGTCGCTAGACTGGAACCCTTGAGATGCTGCAGGAAAACTGCCTTTGGAGACTGCCGTGACCTTTCAGGCTACACCTTCAGTCGCAGCCACAGTTACCTTACACACTGCAACCTAAGCACAGCTTCTGAAGAAAGGTACCGTCGCCGGACCAAGCAACAGTGAGCACCTACTGAAGTGAGAACTCCAGAAACTTTAATAATTTTCCTCCTTTGGCATAAGTCACTATGACGGTGTGCATTGGCCAACAAAATAAACCAGTGTCATGTATTAAATTAAATTAAATTAAAATGAACCAGTGCCATGGATTAATTAAAAGTGAGAATTTTATCAGAAACTTGAAAGCTGAAGGAAAAGAGAAATATACTAACCTTGGTCAGGAAGATCTCCACTCTTTTATTTGATGGCTGTAGGCCTGAGGTAGGAACCGCTAGGCTTTCTCTTGGAATAAGAGTTCTGTTGAATACCAAACTATTATGAAGCTTTCCAACACAGGGACACTCTACAACAGGCCTCGTACTGAGAGAGCTCAGCAGAGACCTGTTCTGCTGCTCCTCCAGGAGCAGCTTGGTGCTGGTCTCCTCCAGCCTCTCAGAAGTCCTGGGAAGACCACAGAAGGCAAAGACTTAGTGTCTCCAGGGTCCCAAAGGAACCCCGAGTCCCGGCTGGCTAAGAAGCTGCCATGCGAATGAAAGGAATTTGCACCTCAGCAGTGACTTAGCCTAGAGAACCTGTCAGGATGTAACCACTGAGGACTACAGGTTTAACATTATTCTACAAAGTGCAGGGATTTCTAGAGGGAATCGAGATGAGCAGCTTCTCCAGTAACCATGTCTTCTGGAAGGGCGCTGCTTCCTGAGGACCTCATTAGAGACACTTGCACTAAGGCTTAACTGGGAGACTGAGTGACACTACAGCAGACGTGTCACTGTGTGTGATTAACACGCTCACTCCCTGAAGACACGGAAATGGAGACGTGTAAGCATTCCCTCCTGTTACCCAGGATAGATTCCTTCCCGTTACCCAGGATGGACTGAGCATCTGACGCTAGGGATAACCGAGTCACAGCCGAGGAGGCGGTGCCGTGCTGACGCTTCTATCTCACATTAGTGTTTCCCTCTATCACACGTGCACGGAAAGACAGATTAGAAAAACCTGTCGATTATAGGTTAAAGGGACCTTTACTAGAAATAGTACAGTGACAATCAAAGAAAATTAAAATACCAAATGCTGAAATTGCTCAGAGGAGAATATTACAGTACCTGACCCTTGGGACTAAGTTATCATCTTCCCAAAACAAAACATAAAACAAAGCACAATCAAGCCTCTTAGTAGTTGTATTTACGGGAACGTGGATAAGCAATTTTATAATAATATAACTTTCTTAACTATAAAGCTTGAAACATATCTAAAACGACCATATAAACTAAGAGAGAAGGATAAGAAAGAGAATAAAAGCTATCCCAAAGTAACGTTTTGAGGGTCGCTTACAACAGTCTTTCCAGACTCGGGCTGTCTAGGTGGCTTTCACAGCCTCCTCGTCTCACTGGTGATGCTGTATTTCGAGATAAAGCTGTGAGGTTATCTTCGGAGAGTCAATGTTAGGACTTACCTGTTTAGTTTACTGGACAACGCTTTTCTAACTCTGAACTCTTCCTGGTAGAGTTGCTTGTACTTTTCTAGTTCTATTTTGTCGAAGTCTTCCTGGGCTTTCATTTTGCAGAGCTGGGATTCCAGGTCTTGAATCCTGAGCTCCATCTGACTTCTAAGCGAAGCATTACTGTTCTCTCTTAACTGCTCCAAGTTTTCCTGAGACGCTGCTTGAGCCTACGGCAGACCGGAAGCGCACACGTTAGAAGCGGTTATAACCCAAATCACTACTGCTCGTTTGTTTTGAATGAAACATGTGAACACAGATGCTGATGCTGGGATTTAGATGGGAATTATAAAAAACCGAATCTTTTCCATCTTCTTTTGTTTCTTTAGTCTTGGGACTCAAACCTAGGGCCTGGTGCGTGCTAACTGAACACGTTACCACTGCGGTGTGACACATTTGTACACAGTGGTCTGATAATTTAAAGAACTCAGTCAGCTCGAGATTTCCAGCTTGAACTAGATGACTTGAGAGTAACTCAAGGGTTTGCTGTACTTCCTATGTCAATTGGTTCCCCTTCCAGCAATCTATGTTTTGCAAACGAGCTTTAAAAGTCAAATGAGTCTCTCATGAAAGGCCCGCTGAGTTATAACAGCAAAGAACACTGGACAGCAATAATCAGTGCCCTCTTCTCCCCGAAACTCTAGGGGCAAGCACGTGTCCTCTTCTAAAACTCGAGCGGACACACGCTGCGCGCACACCCGAGGCATCGCTTGCAGCATGAGAACCACAGCGCACCACGAACACGAGCTGACCTGCAAGAAGAGGTTGACCTGTTTTAACTTTTCCACCAAGTCCTGCCTCGCTCGATCCTCGACCTCCCGCGCGTACTGCTGCACTCGGCTGTGCTCCACCATGTTCTCCTCCATGTGGCTCCTGAGGCTCGCCACCTCCTGCTCCAGTTTCCTTTTACTCTTCTCGAGCTTCCTGCACTTCTTCTGTAGAGTTTTCATCAGCAGCAGTTCTTGCTGAAGCAGCTGATTTCTTTTACCCAGATGTAGACATTTTGAAGATGCAGTCTCCAGTTTTTCTGTAAGATCATCAATCTGTAGGAATAAGATGCTGGTTTGGTGATGAAGAAGGCGGCCGAGAACAGCACAGCATAAACCAATCACATGCGCTACCCAAGATCAGCTGTGACTACAACTACATGTAGCCTGGAATAACTCTTATAATCAGGTTTCTTCTTCTTTTTTTTTGTTTTTTTGAGACACAGTTTCTCTTTGTAGCCCTGGATTTCCTGGAACTCGCTCTGTAGACCAGGCTGGCCTCGAACTCAGAGCTCTGCCTGCCTCTGCCTCCTGAGCGCTGAGACTCAAGGCGTTTGCCACCATGCCCGGCTTATAATGAGGTCATAAAAGTAGCAGCTGCCACTAAGCGAACTCTTTGTGATCATTATTTTTTTTACACACCAGGGCACTCATGTTAGATTCGTTTTATGTGAATGTCTCCTGTCTTTCCTTCTCAAAATGACTCTTAGTCATCTTGGAAAATCTGCATGGCGGCACACTCCTTTAATCCAGCAATCTGTGGGGAGACAGAGACAGAGAGGCAGAGGCAGGCTGAGGCAGGCTGAGGCAGGCTGAGGCAGGCAGATCTGTGAGCTCAAGGAAACCCTGTCTCAAAACAAACAAATGAAACAACAACAACAACAAAATCCAAACAAACAAACAAACAAAAAATCCGTAACTGTGTCCCCATCTTCATGCTCCACAATTTCCGGAGGAGTTTCAGGGAGACACTGTTTTTCAGGCTCCAACAACTCCAGTGACTCTGGAGAGGGCGGTGACTTCTTGCAATATAAATTTATTGACATGGCTCCCCTTTCTTGGAACAAAAATGCAATGCATACTAAACGACAACTAGGATTTCAATAGATTATTCACTTACGTTACAACAATTATTTAGGGGACCCCTGTGTCAGTGGTCTAGCCAACCACCCCTCCTAATGCTCCAACGGTTAGCTTCAACTGGAAGCCATGAGAGTGAGGTACCCTTAGTACTGGTCCCCAACTTCAAGTCATCCAGATGATACCACGTGGTGAAGAAATGAACTGACTCGATGAGCCTTATCTAGACCAGACTGTGAACCAAATATATGTAGCTTGGAGACACTAAATCTCTCAGGGTCATGTTATTTATCACTAAGTAGAATAGATAGTGACACTAAATATCTCTTTTCAAACCCTAAAAGGTGTAGGGTACCTCTAGATCAGGTAGAGAGAAGCAAAAAGGACCTAGAAAGAGAAACCCAAAGGACTATGGGAAGGAAATGGCTTTTCTGTTACCTGGAAAACTGTGGCTTTAGAGCAAGTGACAGAACTGACAAGAGATACAAATATCCACATGGGGGGAAATGGAACAAAGGGGAACTAAGATCCACTGGGTTCAAATGCCTTTCTCTCAAGTAGCCTTTCCACATGCCAAACTGCCAACTGATGCTAAAAGAAATTTCTGAGGTAAGAAATCCAGACCTGTGTGGAACCCATGGTCTAAAACTGAAGCTAAGGCCATGTTTATAGGGGTTTTTGTCAAGGGGTTGGGGATTTAGCTCAGTGGTAGAGTACTTGCCTAGCAAGCGCAAGGCCCTGGGTTCGGTCCTCAGCTCCAAAAAAAAAAAAAAAAAAAAAAAAAAAAAATTTGTCAAGACTTTGGAATGCTACAGGGCAGAGCCTCAAATTCCTTTAAGTGTTCTAAGGGCACTGTCTCGGAGGAGCCCATCTCAAGGGTCTGTGGAAGTGGTTTTTTTAAGGACAGGACTCCCAACAGAATACACAGGAGCTCAAAGCTCTCAGGAGAAACAGTTTGCAACTGCAGACAAAGACCATGACAGTGAAACTAAAAAGTGGCCTTGGGACCCTGGTGAAAAGTAAACAAACAAACAAACAAACAAACAAACAAATCCTAAATGGAGGAGAAATAACTCTGGTAGGATTCTTCTCTTGTCAACTGGGACCCAACAACGTAGAGGCTGATTCAGCCATGACAAGGCTACTGAGAAAGCAGAGGCAGTCAGCTAGCAGGGAGAAGCATCTGTTGAGACAGTCTGCATCGTGGTTGTTTCGTTCCTTAGAGTGAATTCTCATAACAACATAGCACTTCCTTGGAATTTCCCGTCAATTTAGAGAATATGGAAACTTGGAATATGGAGGAATGATCTGTAGTAAAATGTCTAGCACATGCTTTAACAATCAAACCCACAAGTTTTCCTTACTTGCAATTAGTTGACTCTAAGAGGAATCTCTTGGTGTTTCTGATCAATCTATTATTAAGTCTCCATTTTCTTCATTTGTAGTGACGGAGAGAACTTTATGGAATCCTTCCTCATCTCCTCAGTAGTGCAAACAAATGCAGTGTTCTTTGGACAGTCTACTTCTTTACTAATGCTTGTTCATATGGAGGCCACTTCACCCTGATGCTGTACCATAACACTTATCCATACTGAAGTTAATTTAAACATTGTTTACTATATAATTTAGTGTGTGCGCAGCTCAAAGTACGACTGTGGAGTAGCCTCTCTCTTCACCCATGGCTTCTGAGGTCCTGCTGGGTCCTCAGGTTTGACAGCAAGAGCCTTTTACCAGACGAGTGCTTTAACCAACTAACCCACAGAGTTTCTCAAGAGCCCACACCCGATGCTATTAATAATATTCTACTATACTTGCAGACAGGAGGCTAGCATAACTGTCATCGGAGTGGCTTCACCCAGAAGCTGATGAAAACAGATACAGGCAAACATTAGGTAGAGCTCAGAGAATGTTGTGGAAGAAGGAGAAGGAGCCAAAGAGGTCAAAGACACCACAAGGAAACCTACAGAACCAACTAAGGGCACGAAGGTGTTCACAGAGAATGAACCACCAAGCAGAGAGCATGCACAGGACTGACCTAGCCTCCCTACACAGATGTAACAGATGTGCCAGTTGGTCCTCACATGGGACCTCTAACAGCAAGAACAGGGGCTGTCTCTGGCTACATTCCCTGCCTTTGGACCCCTTTCCCCTAACTGGGCTGTCTTGTCTAGCCTCAATAGGAGAAGATACATCCTAATACAACTTGATATGACAAGGAGGGTGGGTCGATAAGGAGGGCTGGTTGATATCAGAATTCAAATCTGAACTCTGGAGTTAGCTCAATTCTGTGGAATGTCTTCTCTTCTATGAGGAGAAAGGAGGGGTTGTAGAGAGAGGTGAGGTGAGAGGGAGGGACTGGGAGGAAAAGAGGGAGGGGATGTTCTGATTGGGATGTAAATAAGTTAATTAATGAAAAAATCCAGTAGTGAGGATATTTATGGAATGCTTACTATTTATTAAGTTCCTCTTAGGAAAAACAAAGCCTTTTACCCACAAGCCACTTCATCAGCCTGGCTTGGAAATTTAAATGGTCACTCTGAAAACTGTCTTTGGCGAACTGTCTAAATATTACCTGGTTTTTAACTGCTATTCTCCTGAAAACCATTTTTTAAATGGAATTCACGAATCCTAGTGGTTTTATTTTTTAGAGACTATGTTTTGGTAGGTAGTCCAGGCTAGCTTTCAACTGCAATTCTGCCTCAGCTTCTGGGCCCAGAGGTGTACCACAGTGCCAGGTTCCTGCATTCATACTGAGCTATGAAGCTTTAGTTTGTTTTCTGTGCCAAGAAAATGATGCATTCTGGTGCCTTTCCTAAGAACCAGATACTAGGCTGAGGGGGGATGAGCTGAGATTGGTGGAACACACCTGCAGTCCCAGGGTCAGGAGACTGAGGAAGGAGGACCGTGAATTTAAGGTTAGCCTGGGCTACATGGCAAAATCCTAAAGGAAAAATGGAAGGAAGGAAGGAAGGAAGGAAGGAAGGAAGGAAGAAAGGAAGGAAGGAAAGAAGGAAACACAATTCAAATCTGAAGTCTGGAATCAGCTCAATTTCCAATAAAAAAAAGCTGGAAGCCCATACTTAATCTTCTTTCTAGTTGGCAAAGATCTACAGATGATTTTAGAAACTGCAATGCATGAAAGAAACACAGTGCAGTAAATGGAAATATGCTGAGCCAGCAGATCCTGGGCCCAGATCAGACACAAAGAGAAGTGAAGAGAAAAGCACTTGGCAAGAAGCGAAAAGTTTCAATTAAGAAAATGAATGGACCCTGTCTTTACAAGTCTACCTTCACGTTGTGTCATGGGCAGATAATGGTCACAAGCTTCCAGGTGAAAGCCAATGTTTCCACAGGCGTGAAATTAAAGGCCTTCCGCTATGCAGCCATTTTTATTACCTATGGTATCTAGCAATGTGCAACAAGACTGGGAAGTTCTCTCTTGAGAGCCCAGCTTGATTTGGTACTGGCCTAGGGAAGACGTGTTGACCACTGCATGGAAAGGGGGACTAAAAGTCAACTAGTCAACTAAAAGTCATGGGGAACTGATTTCAGTGAGTGGAAAGAGTGAGGTGAACAACATCTTTGCAACAAAGACATTGCTTGGATGAGTGGAGACCGCTATGGAAAACAGTAACCCAGAGCATAACAGCTAAACATAATAAAACTATAAGGTTCTTAGCAAAAATTACAGGTATAGGTCCTTGTTACTGGATTTGGTAAGCTTTTTAGTCATATTAGAGGAAAGAAACAGATTAAATGGACTTTATCAACATTCGTTTGACACCATCAAGGAATCAGAAATGCAAGCTACCAAGATAACAGCAAGTACTCGAACATCCTGTATCTGTTATATCTGTATAGATCTAAGACATAGAATGGATTCTTACAACAACCTCAAGAAGATAACCTGTGAGGGAAGCTCTCAGACAGACGTTTCTCCAGAGAGGACACACACATGGCCAACAGTCACACGAGAACACATGCTCCATGACAGTCCTTCACTCCTAGGAAACCGCAAAGGAAAGCCTTAATGAAGCACCGCTTCACGCCATCACGTTGGAAACTTGTCCTTTTTCCAAGAATCATGATGGAAAACAACAAGTGTCCCTGGGGCTATGGAGACGCTGTCAACGCAATGGTGCTGGTTACAAAGTGCGGCCACCCTGTGGCAGCTGCTCAAGTCTGGCAGTTTCCACGCAACTCTGCAGTTCCTAAAGTACTCAAGGAAAAAGGAAAATGAATGCCAGTCACGCTTCTCCAGAGCAGTGTTATTAATAGTCAACCAACGTGAGGCAATTAATTAATGTAAGCTAAATATAATGTATGTTCCATCACACAAGAGGGCACATTCAGCACCAAGACGACACTGTGTGAGGACACTCGCTACGATGGAGATAGACCCTGAACACAGTGATGATTCCAAGAAGCCAGAACACACACTGTGTGACCGACATGGACAGGCAGACACAGGGACAAAGCCGACCTGGTGGATCCTTAAGGCTGTGCAGAGGAGACACATGAGAGATAAAAGGCGTTATTTTAGGGTAGCAGAAATTCTGAAATGGAAGGGATCACAAAATTCTATGAATATAATATGGGATGTGCTAACTACGTTCCTATAAACCTGATACCAATAAATAAATACAAGACATGCTACTCGATGATTTAGGATCACAGAGTGAGAGACTGCAACCTGGTTCAGGATGTGAGAATCAGCAGTATGACTTCCTAATAGAAAATAATATAATCTTCATTGACATCAAGTCCATGAAGCAATATAAGAACTTCAATGTAGCCAGAGATTCATATTACTTAAAATATAATTCTTAAAATAACCTTATTTTTCATCCCCAAAACTGATTTAGAATTACCTTTTTTACTAGTGCATTAACTGGGATATCCATTTCAAGTTGACTGTTTTTCATATCTTGATGAGGATGAAGTTCTCTGTTTTCATATTCATTTAATTCTTTTTTGGTCATTTTTAAGACTTCCTTAAATCTATAAAAAATGCACAGAGTAAGCGAAGAATTTAAAGAGTATATTCAACAATTATTTAAATAGATACTAAGTTCTGTTATATAAAAGAGATAAATTTGGGGGCACATGCCTTTAATCTCTTGGGAGTCAGAGATAGGCGGATCTCTTTGAGAGCCAGGGCTACACAGGAAAAAGACTGTTTCGAAAATACAACAACAACAAAAAGATAAATCTGTAAGTTACGACCCTCTTTCATTTGTATACTTAAGATGTGAAGGCATCTAATGAGATTAAAATCTTATAGCTAATATGAAGGAAAGCTTATGCTATGTACGGGAGATAGAGGTAATACTGTAATCACGTACTGAATACACATAATTATTTATACACATTTTAGTATATTATTATAAAACACTCTTGCATGTTAGGTGTAACCCAGATATGGCTAACTCAGGAGAAAACGTTTGAATGCTGTCGCCTGCTGGCCCTCGTCTGCAAGGCAAAACACACTGAGCATGAGGACTTAGTAGAGAGTGAGTGCTTAGCACCCGAACCCAGAAAGTATCAAGGAGATCATCCACAGCAGAAAAAGGGGAAAGGACACCAAGTCTTCGTAGTTTGAATGGAGGGGAAAACGAAACAGAACTTCCTAAGAAATGAAAGGAAAACAGTGTAGGAAGACTTATAGAGAAAAGAAGCGATCTAAAAGTCTCTGATAGGGATATCTACAAGACCCAGTGATGTAAAAGTGCACACAGCCCAGGGCTGCTGCACATATCACCAGGTGGTGCACACAGATAGTTAATTAAAATACAATAACAACGATAATAGTAAAAAGCACTGATTAGAATCAGATAGGAAACACAAAATCTCAGGAACTAACAGAAAAGCTGCAAACTCTGGGAAACGTTGCACTTTGAGAGACACAGAGACGGAGGGGCAGGCCTGCACCAGGGTCCCTGAGTGAGTATCACAGCCTTGGTTTCGGGTTTTTATGGGACTCCTGGGTGTGCGAATGGTGGGTCTCTAACTCCTGTGCCCCTGTTGGGTTCTTGTCCAACCATGCGACAGTCTCTGTTTTATCCAGCTATATTTTACTTTGTTATGTTTTATTGTTATCTCTTAGGAGCCTGCTCTTTTCCAATGAGAGAAAAAGGGAGAGTCAGGATGGGGGGGTGGGGGAAGGAACTGGGAGGAGCAAAGGGAGGGAAACTAACCAGGATATACTGTGTGAGAGAAGAAGCTATTTCCAATGGAGGGGGCTGTGACTAAAACACAAATGCTCAGTTCACTGTACTCAAGTCATACACATCTGTAAGCCCGAGAAAACCAGTCAGCTCTGTGCACTTGTGGGCGCCATATCTACAAATCCAACTGAATAAGGAAAAACTGTATTTACACTGAACACGTGCAAATCCCTTTCCTTGTCATTATTCCCTAACCAACAGAGGACAACAAATAAATTAACATTCATACTATGTTTGGTATTTTAGGTAATTTAGAGAGGAGAGATGGTATAATGGAAGCTGGGAGGAGGTTAAATGCAAATAGTATTTTATTTAAGGGACCCGAGAATCCATAGATTATGCTTTCTGTTGGGTGTCCTAGATACAATCTCCTAAAGACACTGTAGCAGAGACTCAGAGTTTAATTTTACTGAACGCCCCGCCTGCTCATTTAGGCCCCTGGATAACCAATAGGAAACTCAAGCAGATCAAAGTTTGGCCGTCATCCTCAATCCCATCTGTGGTCCTCAATTGTGGGTCACATTCGTGTTCAAGTCTGCAGCCATGTTAGTCACTAAGGAGAGTTTATCCACAGCTAGCTGACAATCCTCCTTTAAGACTAAGGGCACAGGGGTTGGGGATTTAGCTCAGTGGTAGAGCGCTTGCCTAGGAAGCGCAAGGCCCTGGGTTCGGTCCCCAGCTCCGAAAAAAAGAACCAAAAAAAAAAAAAAAAAGACTAAGGGCACAATGCCATGAGCAACAGGGTATTTCTAAGATGTTCAGGGACAAATCAATGAGAAGACTGTCCAATGCCGACTTTTACAGTATCATGTTCCAGGCCTCTGATGCGGTGCTGGAACTCTGACTCTGAGGGAACTGAATCCATCTTCCCTTTCAGACTGTCTGATTCTAGGAATAGTAGGCGCTATCTATAAACACAGTGACAACAGTTGAAGCTCTTCCTAGACAGCGTCAACTTTACTGGTAAGAGTCTCCAAGCACCTAAGAAAATGACTAACTGGATCCCAGTCTGACCACGTGAGTATTTCTCTCCCATCCCCCAATCCTTCTCTAAATAGTCCTGACGTTCTTGTCAGTGCCCGGATTGCAGGACACAACTTCTTCCCAGTATGATCGAGTATACTCAACAATTTCCTGCCCTCTGCTCCCTGGTCCTTTTACCCCTTGGTCAACTGGAGTGAGGGACCCTCAGAGACAGGCCTCTGTCTACATTCTGGACCAGTACCAAGGGATGGCATGACTATATATTACGTATGTGTATGTATTTAAAAATTTTGAAACAGAAGTTCAATATCAAGTAACCCTCATATACATATAGGAGATGCCCATGGAACAAGTATATCTCCATGATAAAACTTTGTAACTAAAAAGAGAAATAAAGAAAATATGTTATATCAAGGTAATTTATGATATAGTTAAAGAAAACTACAAATCATTTTTTAAGATATCAGAATGCCTAGATGGTGAGAAGGACTCTGCAAAGGAAGGAGAGAGAAGGAGAGTGAGCGGGAAGTGGAACGCCAAAGCTGATGAACATTTCGGCTGACACTACACCAAAGGCCGTGCCACGGTCTTAGAAAACCTTAGATAAATGCAGAGCCTCAGCGAGAAAAACTTCAGTCTCGTCAGTCTCTGAAGTGAATGTAAAGTAATTTAATTATGAAAATGCAGAGAGAAATGAATGGGTATGGAGGCTTTAGTACAATTACAGTTAAATCAGTGAAGAAAGGCTAAGACAGAAACATTAAAACCTTACTCTGTCAGTTCCTTTTCTAATGCATCGCTTCTCTTCTGTTCTTGATCCAAAGTATATTCCAGGGACTCTTTCAACTCCGTAAGCTTCTTCAGTTTTTCCTGATCCTCTTCAGACTTTGAAAATAATTTTAAAGAAAATAATTTTTATTTTTACTTTGTTAAAAGAATGGTTTCTCTTGTCTGTCTATTGAGGGTGTTGTGTGTGTGGATGCCTGTGAGTTGTATAAATGTGCACGTGAGTCTGTGTGTCTCTGTATGTGCATGTGTGAATCCGCGTGTTTGTGTGTGTGCACGTGCATGCGTGCGTGTGTACAGGTGAATGCGTGTGTACATGTGTCAGAGGAATGCTTTCAGGAGTCCGTGCTCTTTTTCGGCACACAGGCTCCTGGGATCAAGTTTAGGTTGGTTTGGGCAAGAGCTTTTATCTGCCCGACCCACCATGCCAGCACTTGGGCTTTGTTCGTTTGGTTTGGTTTGGCTTTACTTTGCTTTAAGTTTTTCAGAGAGATCAATTGTTACCTGAGCCTTGCTTGGAAATGACTTATGCAGTCCTAAGTGGCCCTAACTTTTAGCTATTCTCTGCCTTCAATTCCGAATTCTTATCATTTTCTTAGAATGCTACAGAAAATCTGTCATCACTTTGGAATAAGTGTACAAGTTTGAAGCACTTGCTTCTTGCTTGCTGCCAATCCTGACCAATTAAGTTTGATCCCTGGAACCCATGATGGAAGGAGACAACCGGTGTTGTCTTCTGTTTCCCTCCACATCCAGGACAAGGCATGTGCATGTCTCTCCTTCCATCAAAGGAGATCAATAAAGGAACGAGAGCAGGGCACGGTGCCTTCAATTTCAGCACTCGCAAGGCAGAGGTAGACAGATCTCTGGAGTCCGAGGCCAGCCTGGTGTACATTTTGAGTTTTAGGACAACCAGAGCTATGTAGTGAAACCCTGACTCAAAAGACCAAGCCAAAATGAGACACAAATCATAAATTTAGATTTGTATTCTTAATACATTCCTCTAAGACTCGTACAGCTGGCCATCTTCCGCCAGTCTCACAGACTCATCAGCAGGGCGTCTTGTTAGGAGAACTGTGTTGCCCACACAGAGTGCAGTGAACTCTGGTGGCTTAGGTCAGCAGTGAAAACAGCTCTGTGACTGGTGTCCAATGTGTCTCGTGACCTTTTCTAGTGTTAGCTAGTTTCTCTTTTTCTTTTTAATTCAAAGTAGAAAACATAGTCTCTAGGGAAGAACACTTGTATCTCAGTCTGTTATCTATTCTGGATGAATAAAAACTCTTAAGTAATTCATTCTCCAAATCTCAATGACAGGCTTTGATTACTAGAAAAGTTCAGAAGTCTAGATCAAATAACTTAAATTTCTTAGAATTTAAAGATTTAATGTAAAGCTCTTGTGGGGCAATGTTGTCTGATGTCCATAGCAACATTACGTCTCTTTACCCAGAAACAGAGCTAACTCACAGGTCCACCAGTGCACAGATCATAAGCAGGATGAGGTGTGTATACAACACTTTTATTGAAACATTTTTATTGAAATGTTAGGGCTGAAATCATTAATTTATGAACTCAGCCAACTTCTTTGCAGAATGGATTTACACTGTGAGGAACAAGCAGTGTGAACAGAAACAACACCAAGACTTTGTAATCTGCCCTCCATGTTCCCACAGCACCACTGCAGAGGACTGCCCGCCATGTTTCCACAGCACCACTGCAGGGGACTGCCCACTGTGTTCCCACAGAGCAGAGACCCTCCCTCTCAGCATGAAAGAATCCAGGACGAGGACCACTTACCAAATTCCCATTTGACAGGTTTTCCTGAAGTTGTTCAATTTCCTCTGATTGCGTTTTTATTGTAATTTTGAACTTGGAATTTTCAAGTTCAAGCCTAAAATTGTATTTTAAAAGAATTAAATTTATAAAGCAATTTTAAAAATATCACATAATTTCTGAAAATCAACAGCCACTTAATAAATTCCTAAAGGTCTGAGAAGCAGATGACTTGGTGACTATAATTTCTCTAGCTATGTTCTGCGGGTTAGGAATCCAGCCCACACCTTCACGCACAGGCTACCCCCTAACTACATCCTGTTTTAAAAATGTGCACTTCAAGAAACCTAGAGGTGAAACGGTGCCCTGGCTTCAGAGGCCCTGCTTCCACAGCGGCCACAATACACTGCTCATTTGTTTATGAACACTGGAGTCACTGCTTAAACTGTACTTTTGTAGGTGGTCCTGCATCTTCTCAGCGCGCTGAACAGCCTCTCTGTGTTGGTCCTGCGCCTCTTGCAGCTGGAATAAAGAATAAAACAAGCCTTTACCAAGACGCTATTCTAAGTCTGCACACAGGTTTCCAGGAACAGGGATACCGTGATCTGTGCTGTTCGTGTGTTTGTCTCTGGAGTGGAGGCTGATTTAACTGAGTTGTTGCAACAGGGATCTTGTGCTCTCAGAAACCAAGCTGTTACCCAGCCCTTCACAGAAGTTTCCTGACGTCCACTGTGACTGACAGCCCCATTTGTAAATCTGTCTACTATGTCTACTAGTGCCTGGGTAGCTCAGCAAGCAGAGCAGGGAAGCCTAACTATCTAACCAGATATGCAAACCAACAACTCTGGTGAAACCAAGAAAAATTTCTTTTCTTTTCTTTCTTCTCTCTCTCTCTCTCTCTCTCTCTCTCTCTCTCTCTCTCTCTCTCTCTCTCTTTCTTTTCGACAGAGGCCTGCTCTTTAGAACTTGCTCTGTAGATTAGTCTGGCCTCAAATTTAGAGATATGTATGTCTGCCCCTGCCCATGCCCTCCTCAGTACTGGGATTAAAGGCATGTGCCACCACTGCCTGGCAGGAATTTCCAACACCAACTTGTTATCTGTGACTTTAAAAATTCTTATGCATAAGTGATAGCTATCTATATTATCTATAAGTCATCATAGCTCTGCAGTTATGACGGACATAACGCTTTAATGATGGCTGGCTGCCTTATGATCGTTTCAGTGAAGGTATATCTACATGGAGGCCAGAATGCCTGGGTCCAAACTCCTTCTCCTCCACTTGCTGGATGTATAGATTCTAAGCAAATAAACTTTCTGTACCTTAGTGTCTCCATCTGTGAAATGGACATGTGAGACGATGAACTGGGGGATATAAAGTACCTGAAGCATACGTGGCAGTGAGTGAGACTTTAGGCGGTGCTATGGCAACCACAGACCAGGCCCTCTATGCAAACGGCTTATGTAGCTGACTATGGCAGGAAATGGGGAGACTGAAGCCCAGCTATATCCCTAGGACTTCTGCAGCTTCCGGAAATCTCTCCGGCCACCGGTAGCTCTGTCTATGAGCTCAGTTTTCAGCTTCTTTTTCCTCCACACACTCAGCTGGCGAGGTCACACAGTGCAGTAAACTGTGTTTCTAGGTGTAAGCGGCAAATGGCATGACGACCAGAGGCTGAAGACACGGGGCTCTGTGGATAAACTGAGGTCCTTAAAGCAATACACTCGCCACAGTGCTGGGTGGCTTTAGCCAGGCCTCTCATAGTACATGAAGGTTTGCAGTATGAGTATAAGAAAAGCTGCAGACAGAGTTTCACAGCCAACCACCTCCTACGGCCTTATAGATCCCAGCTCTGGCCACATAATGAAAGAAGGCAAACGGTGAGAAAAAAATGTTCGGCAGAACATTTCTCCTCCATTAGATTATGTGCCTTCCGTTTCATATGCGATTCCTTAAAATGTATTTGGAGAAGAGCCTTACTATAGGGGCAGGTACAGAATTCAGTTGGTGAAAAACTTGCCTGATACACATGAAGCCCTGGGTTTGAACCTCCGCAAGACATAAATAAGCCAGGCATGATGGCATTTGCCTATAACTAATATTTGGGAGGTAGAGGCAGTGGTTGGGGATTTAGCTCAGTGGTAGATCGCTTGCCTAACAAGGGCAAGGCCCTAGGTTTGGTCCTCAGGTCTGGGGTGGGGGCGGGAATTCAAAGCCATCCTCAGCTATATTACAGTTTGAAGCCATCCTAGGATACATCAGACCATATTTCAAAAAAAAAAAAAAAAAAAAAAAGTCTTATTCCCTTAAGGTCTCAAAAGAAGTAATTACCAGCAAGGTACGAAGCACCTAATTCTAGTCTAATGGCAATTGAGCAAAAACCTTTTCAACTTATTCAAGGGTATGTGGATGCCAGACATTATTCACCGCCGAAGTAAATTTATATCCCAATGAGATTACTTCTCATACAAATAACAACCAGAGAAGCAAAACCATTCACGGAAAAATCAGGATGCTAAGAGTGAGGTATAGTTAGGAATGCTTCATGAAAACGTTAATTGTGAGACAGTTCTGGATGAACGAGGTAAAAATGAATAAAACCCAAGAAGCCTGAACTCTCGCACGAGCAAAGACATGCAGCTAGCACAGGGGGCTTAGGTAATGAAGGCAACAGAACCCCACTGCAGGCAAATGCACCACGGGAACGGTAGAGTGCCCTGTGAATGGGAGAGTGCACGGGCAGCATTAACAACAGCCGAGACTTAAGCGGCCCAACACCCACGCACTGGCGAAGGCAGAAGAGCAATGTCCTGTTAGGGCGACGGGAGGGGACCAAGGACTGACAACAACATGCGGAAAGAACAGAGCCGTTCAAAAGGAGTGAATATTGTATGATATAAAATGTCAGAAAACAGAAATTATATATAGATATTAAAAGGACTGGTAGGTCTGGGGAGGACGAGGGGTGACAACTGAGAGGCACAGGACCTATTCACTACGATGACAAGGTTCTCGAGGCTGTGACGATGACTACGTATCTATAACGCTCTGCCATGGATGCGGACTTTTCACTGTAAATGGTGAGCTGTGCACTATGTTCATGATAACTCAATACTGGTGTTACACTTAGCAAGCCGGGCTTACTGGGGCCGGCTTACAACCCCAGCAGGAGGAGGAGGAGGCAGGAGGATGTCGGCAAACTACAGGACAGCCTGCTCCATGCAGTTACTTCTAGACCAGTTTGGAGCTGCAGATTCTAAACCAAACACAGATGGTTGAATCCAGACCCTGTTTTCATTTTGGTTTAGATATGAATGCTATATCTGATCTGAATATTTTCATATGGTTATTTTTCTAAATGAAAGTAATGCTTAGCTTTGGAGACAGGTTTTTAATTATCCTAAAACTTTTGCTCCTGGTTTATTTCTGGCTATTGGGCATGAGGACTCAAACGTTCGACGCGGACACTGCACCTGAGCACTCCTCAGTCCCTTTAAAACTTTTTTCAGGCCAGCCCCAAACTCAGTTTTCCAAACAGCAGGCATTACGATTATGCTAGCACACCTGGCTAACGACTGCATTTTTGAGCAACTTTGGCCTCTCTGTACCAGCTATGTTGAAATTCATTAAATAAGTTTCAAAGATACTGTATCCACCCCCGAAAGTGGGGGTAAAGAGCAGGCAGATTTTTCCGGAACTTTCCACAAGCAGCATCTCTGAGTTTAACCCACTTTATCTCAATTGGAATAGAAATCTCTCTGAGGAATTACATATGGTTCTCAATTTGCATAAGGATAAATATCTTAAAGAAAGACAAGAAATTTTAAGAAAAAAAAAAAGGGGCCGGTGAGATGGCTGTGGAGGTTGGAGGTGTCTGTGGCCAAAGGCGATAAAAGCCAGGCCTGTAGAGATCATGTGATGGAAGATGAGGACAGACCCCACAAGCTGTCCTCTGCCCTCCCCTGGAATGAGGCCACATACTTGGCCTGTTCCCTCACAAGAAGTAAATGCATTTGTGTTTTAAGTCAAAGAAAAAAAAAAAGGCAGAATAAGAGTGGAGTTTAAGAAATAAGTTCATTGTAAAGGTAATGGCGGATTACATGAAAACCTAAAGGGAGGTGGCCTGCTTTAGTCATCCTGAGCAGCGGGCACACCAAACTCATACGCACCTGACTTCTGAGCTGACCTAAGTTCTTCTTTAAGTCTCTGGCCTCTTCTTCTAGGCTGCTGCGGTAACGGGAGGAAACCTCTAGCGAAGCCTCTGACATGGACTGCTTTTTTAGGGTATCGGCCAGTTCTTGCTGAAGTTGCCTCACGGCTACCTGATGAGACATTTGTTACTAATTTTATAAAACACATCACAGCATACATTAACACCATTTATTTCCTCCACACAGTCTGAGGAGTATCACTGCATATAGCAGTGTGTGTCGGTGGGGCTGGCGGGGATGAATTCTACATCGTGAAACTTTTTTATAGACATTATTTTTAGTGTACTCATATCTAAAAACTTCACCTTTTAATTGACAAGTAGAACATGAAGCCCGTGTACACACTGTTTTGCTACATGTACACATTATCATGTGCTTAAATCAAGTTAGACACAGTTATGGCTTCAAACACTGACCATTTCTTTATGGTGAAATTCTTCCTTCTGGATCTTTAAAATACACAGTATATTACTGTTCAGTAGCTCCACGTTTCCTGCTCGTCACTGTAACTGACCTACTGCCCTACTGCCCTACTGATTCCCTGCCTCCTGTCACGTCTCCCCCTCATCTCACCCCCAGCTCCAAGAACCACTACTGTACTTTGGAGCTTTTAAGAAGTCAGTTTATTAAGGGTCTCACTATAAGGAAGATCACGAGGTCCTCGTGCTTCTGTGCCTGGTTTCAGTTACTGTCCTTTGGTCAAGCACCAAAGAATTCTGCCCAGCTTTGGGCAGAGCCATAGATTATCTTTTATATTTAGCTAGAAGTAACACTTAGTATTAACACACAGAATTTCCCTTTGGCATGTTTTAAAATATTTATCTTTCTTGGGGTTGGAGAGATGGCTCAGTGGTTAAGAGCAATGACTGCTTTTTCAGAGAATCTGGGTTTGATTCCTAGCACCCGCGTGGCAGTTCATGCCCATGTGTAACTCCCATTCCAAGGGATCTGATGCCTTTGCCTGGCCTCTGCAGACATTAGGCATGTACGTGGTGCACAGACATACACCCAGGAGCACACCCGGACACATGAGATAAACAAAAGCTTTATTCCTTTATACTATACCTCTCTTTTCCGACACTTACTTCTCTTTCTGCTTTCTCATTCTCGTACTGACACATTCTTTCTTTCAGATGGCTGCACTCGATGATTAACTCCTGATTTCTGTCCTCCAGCCTTAGGCTGTGCTTCTGACTCTCGGCTTGGACTCTGTTGAGCATCTCCTGGAACTGGTCTTGGATGCTCACTATCGTCCTGTCTTTGCTCTCGGCCTTGTTGGCGGCATCGTCCAGCTGCTGCCGGAGCAGTGTGTTCTCACTCTGCAGCTGAGCCAGCCTCTCCTCTATGGACTCCTGCTTTCCCATGTATTTATTCACCTTCCCTTGCTCGTCCTGAAACATGTGCTCCACCTCCTTCATCTGGCTCTGCGTCTGGCTGAGGTCTCTCTGCACACGCTTCAAAGCGAGCGTCTTCTCTCTGAGCTCATCCTTCGTGTGATGAAACTCGGTTTCGAGGCTATTCAACTTTCTTTCAGTTTTAGAAAGCTGTTGGGAGAGGACCTCGTTGCTATCCCTGAGGTTAGACATATCAAAATTCATCTTGTCCTTCAAACGAAACCACTCATCCTTTGCTCTCTGGAAAGCAGTTTCTAGGTCCCTTTTTGCTGTCTGGATTTCAGCGTGATCATGCAGTGCAGAAGCCAGTCTCGACCGGAACGACTCGACGTCCGTCTCCAGTCGCTCCTTGCTTTGTTTCTCGTTGTCCAGCTTGGAACTCAGCATCGCGTTCTCAGTTTTAAGATTGTTAAGCTGTCCACTGTACTGGAATATTGTTTTTGTAAACGTTTCTTCATTCAGCTTTATCATCCTTTGAAGGTTATCATTTTTCTCATTTGCAATCTTAATATCCTCAAGATACTTCCTTTCCTTCTCCAGGTTATGGTTTTTTATTGTGTCCATTTCCAGTTTTAACACGGCAACTTCATCCTGCAGCCTCTGGTTTTTCTGCAATAGATCTTTTTCTTTTTCATGACTAAGAGAAGCCTACATAAGCAAAGAGACACTTAGCTAGCAGTCTATGAAATGTCACAGTCTCGCACAGAATCTAAGGACGGTGTGCAAAGTTCTTCAACCTAAGTGTTGAAACACATATAACAACTAGAAAAATAAACTAATTTCTGAGCTTATAAAAGTATAATTCCTAAAAGTTCATACGCATAATCGAAGACAATGACTTTATGAAATTGAGAGAGAAAACTTTTTAAGAAACTTAGCACTGGAAAAGCCTTTCTCTGAACTACAACGGGCTTCAGGCACCAAGTCCAAGATTACCAAATCTGTTCACATTTCACATCAGGAGCTGGCTTCATGCAAGTGGGGACCAGAGCACAGTTCCCAGCACCCGTGTAAGTACTGGGGTGAGTGGTAGTCCGCCTGCAACCCCAGCACTAGGGAAGCCAAGATGGGAGATCCCCGGGGCAAGCTGGCTCAGTGGACTAGCCAAGTAGGTTCAGAGAGAGCCCCTGTATCAATATGTCGAGTGCAGAGAGACTGAAAGGAAACCTACCACCAACCTCTACATGTATGCACACATGTGCTCAGAAACAATTGTGAACACACAAACATACCACACACACATGCAGAAAAAAAAATCAGGTTTATACTTTAGTGTAAATAATCAGTCTGTATTACGACCCTTAGCTCTGTCATTAACGCAGAAGGAATTTCCTGAAGCTCTTTTGGTTCTTTTTATCCACAAGACTATTCTAACACTATTTTTAGTCTGTCACTGAAACCCCATTTACTGATAAATGCTAAGAATAAGCACTAGACAAATCAGGATGTCACATGTCACTGCACTTGTGAGTGAACTCTTGTCACCACCACCGTGAAAAGGAGATTAAACAGTAACAAGCTACAGAAGTCCCCAGTCCCCTTACCGTGCGGCTAGCGCTCCCTCCCCAAGGCACTTACTCCCTTATGTTACTTCAGACATAGGAAACCTCCCAGAACAGGTTTCTTATGTATGCTCACACATGGCTCAGAAATCCTCTGTTTTCTGTGCTCCGTAAGGCTGGCTCTGGAACGTGTAAGTACATGAACGCCCGCATCTGTTGGAAACTGGAAGGAAGTACCTCGGAAATCATCTTCTTCTGCTCCATTTCTATCTCCTTTTGCTTGCAGAGGTGATTAGCAAGAATCCCGTCCTGCAACATTCTGGCATTCTGTTCTCGGGAAAGCTGCCGCTGAGTCTCATTCCGTTCCTCTAATACCTGGAGGCACAGCGATGAGGTTTTCAGCCTCGTACTTCTGTGCCTGTTGCAGACATGGTCTCTAAAAGCTTATTTAGGGCCAGGCCATTACGAACAAACTGGAGGAAGCCAAAGAAAACACGAGGAAGCCACACAAAGCACTCAGACTTGTGCTGCCTATTATAGTTAAATTGCTTAAGAAGCAATTCCTACAGGTGGGAAGTACATTGTAAACTACAGCTTATTACAGACATTTAACTGGTTTTAACAGTTTCAAAGCCGGCTTTTATTTTTAAGAGTGCTAAACTAACTTTATTTTCCAGATTAAACTTACCTTCCATCACTTAACTTTGAAAAGATGTATGTAGTGCCCATTTTTTCCCAAGAGGCACAATAAATAATTTCGGCTATGTTAAGATTTATTCTCAGCACAAGGCGCTGTCGGTCAACAATGGGCTGCATATCAATTACATCAACTAGTGATAAAGCCGACGTCTGATATGCCATGACGTTTGCATAATAAGACGTTTGCATATAGATACGTGTGCGCATGTGTATAACCACACTGACATAATTAAAGTGGCATTAAAACACAACAAGTAAAGGTAGGAAAGACGTTTTTCCCGGAGCTTGGCTTACCTGGTTGAGGTGACTTCTCACCGTCTTCAGCTCCATCTCCAGGCTTCTGAGGGAGACTTCAAGCTGCTGTCTGGCTTCCACCTCGCCCTGATACTGCTCTCCTTTCCTTCTAAGCTGCTCCACCATCCTTTCGGAAAGCTGATCCGCACTTCTCCTCTTCTCTTCCTCTTGTTTCAGAGCAAATCTGAAGTTAAGCGTGCATACCTTAAAATTAACTTGTTTGTACAGAACAAAGATCACCTTGTGACCCGGACCTCAAGATGGCGATGTACTGTCCTAATAAAACTTCCCTGTTGTTACATAATTTTTTTCTGCTTTATGATTCATGAGTTTAATTTCTTACTTTAATCCTTTCTAAAGCCTGTATGCTCTTGATGATAATAAGGATGAATAAAAACTTTAATTAGCAAGTTTCTAGAAGTCTGGTGAATATTACTGAAAAGGAATTCTGAACTCATTCAGAAAAGTTATAAGTTGAAAATGATCTTTTGTAGGGAGACAGCTCAATGGTTAGAGCACTGGCTGCTCTTCCAGGATTCCAGTTCAGTTCCGAGCATCCACAGGGTAGTTCCCAGCCACCTACAGCAACACTTCTAAAGGACTTGGTGCTCCTCTCTGGCCTTTGCAGGCAATGCCCACATGTAGTGCACAGACATACATGTGGACAAAACTCCCAACTCACAAATTTTTTTTAAAAGGAAATTATCTTTTTACAGTTGTATTTACTTCCTAATCAAAATAGACAATTTAAACTTAATCGTTTAAAAGGTATTAGTTACAAAGATTATACTGTGCATCAGAAGTAAAATTGATGAAACATTTCAGGCCTCCCTAAAGCACTCCATCTTAAGATAGAACCGTCTAATGTCCTATACAACATGCACACCACAGCTTTAGCGAAGTTAAAAAAAAAAATCCAAGTTAATAAAATTAGAAACAAAAATGGCTGGTTTTCTTCTATCCATAGGATAATCAGGACATACTTTCAAAATCTTTATTCCATCAACTGGAAAATCTGAAAGGAACTAATGAATTTTATAATGTATGTGATATACCAAAGTTAAACCAAAAAGAGATTTAAAAATGTAAACAGATCCCCTGCAAACAATGAGACCAAAACAACAATAAAACCAGGTCCAGATGAATCCACTGCAGAACTCTACCACAGCTTTAAAGAACTAAAACTGATTCTATAACAAAGACAATGAAAATAAATTAAGCAATTTTTCTTTAAAGGAAATTCTCTTTATGAAGCTGGCACTGCACTAATACCCAAATCAGATAAACAACAACAAAGGAAATGTATCCATCAATCTACCTGACTGATACAGATGCTAATTCTCATTAAGATATGCTGATCAAATTCAAAAACACATCCAAAAGATCATCCACCACGATTTAGTTGGCTTCAGCCCAGAGATTTAAGGATGGCTCAACAGGTGTAAATCAGGAAGTGCAGCCCACCACACGATCACCTCCTTATCTGCAGAACAGGCTGCTGAAAGGCTCTAACATCCCTTCGAGATAGAAGTTCTAGAGAACTAGGAACACAGAAGATATATCTCAGCATATAAAGGCACATCAACCCCACAACTCACATGTGAAACAGGGAAAGCTGAAGTTTCCCACAAAATCAGGAAGAAGACAAAGACGTCACTCTCTCCACAGAGACGCAATACAGTGCTTGAACTCTTATCTAGAACAACTTACTGAAGGAAGAAAATGGGACTACGAATGGCAAAGGAAGGACTTACAGAACACATTCTCATCACAAAACACTCTAAAAGACTGCACAGGAAACTCCCACAGCCCTAACTCCTCATCAAAGTAGCAAGGTGCAGACGTAACACACAAACCAGGTCTTCTTACAAAACAACGGCAAACCTACCATGAAAGAAGTCAGAGAAACATCTTACTCACAAGACTAAGACTGAAAGATCTGTACAATGAACACGGGGAGATCTTGAAGAAAGAAACTCACCAAGATCACCAGACAGTGGAAAGACCACCTCCGCACATGACTCGGTAGGGTTAATATCAGAAATGACCACCCTACCCAAAGCAATCTAAAGATTCACTGGGACCTCTCTAAATTTTAACACAATTCCTAGAAATTGGGGAAAAAATCTTAACACTCACACAGGAACACGAAAGGTCAGCCGGGTAGCCAAACCATCCTCTAACACTAAACACAATCCTGGGGGTATACCTTCTTACTTTCAAGCCACACTAGAGAGCCGCAGTAGACACTGATCCATGGGATAGACGGAGGACACAGATACAAGCCCACACTCCTGTAGCTACCCAGCTCTTTCCAAAGGAGTTAAAAACACACAATGGAGAAATAACGGCATCGTCCGCAAATGGTGCTAGTCAGACTGGATATCTACATGCAGAGCAACTAGACTCTTCTGTCACCCTACACATACGCGATTCCAAGTGGATCAAGAGCCTCAACACGAATCTGGACCCGACACTGAATTAGACAGAAGTACGTGCCCTCTGATGTGGTCCAATGGGCACTCTAGTGGATCTTGAAGGCCCATGTGGTTGTGGCCCTTGATCAGTGGGAGGGTGTTCCGGGCAGATGCTGAGTGAGACAGCAGGGTTATCATGGCTGGAGTAGCAGAGATGTGGGGAGCTGGAAGTTGCTTCAGGAAGGTTCTGATGTGCAGTGGACTGATTCCTCTCATTTTGGGGGTTGATGAGCCCATGTCATGATGACAGGGTTAAGTAAGGTCTGAGGGACCTTAAGCAAGTTGCTAGGGGAAATAATTTTCTGTTGCGTGAATAGATGCTCCTTGGGGGTCTTCAGATGGTAAGATTGAAACAGAGTCGGAGGAGGAGTTAGGGCTTTACATCCAGAGAAAGCAGGCACTCAGCCTCAGATGCAGATGGGGTGCCAAAGAACAAGATAAGAGGGGACTCTTGTGTAAGCAAGAGCTGAAAGGGGTCCTGGGATGGCCACCTGTGAGTGTCAGAGGGCACAGAGTGCAATCTTCCTGCAGAGCAAGCGGGAAGCATATGTATATTTCTGGTTATGGAGGTAGAATGCTCAGGGTTGGAAGATGGGGGATCACCCTACCAAATAAGGGGTGAAGTCCTGCAAAGCAAGTGGTACGAGCCCTAGGAGGGTTTGGAGAACAACAGTAAGGAAGGGTGAAAACTGTGAAGCAGATTAGAACTCCATCTGTAACTGGTGTCCTGGGATGTGGGGTTGCGATGCTCTAGCGGGTAAGTGGGTAAGACACAGGTCCTTGATATCAGCAGGGCTGGGGATGCTAGGGGAGGGGGGAAGGTGGCCCTTATTGGCAGCATGTGTGGAGGGAGTCCTGGAAGGGGGCAGGCATTTGAGGTAACCAAGGGATGATAAAAGAAGCACCCTTAATGGCAATGTGTGTGGCATGGGTTCTGGAGGGGGGGAGGAGAGGAGGGTTGGGGTTCCCAGAGAAGAGGAAGGAAGAGCCTTTCTGGAAACCTATGTGGAGGGGTTCTGAGAAGGCTGAGTGTCTGGGGTGACCGAAGGAAGAGGAGAGTAAGCCAGTGTTGGCACCTTGTGTGGCAGGCGGGGGAGCGTGTACCTGGGAAGCTGGTGGGGGCTCAGGGTAGCTGTGAGAGGAGGGAAGGCCTTACTAGCAATTTGTGTGTCTGGGCCCTGGGGGATTGCAGGGCTCTGTAGGTCATGGGAGAACGTGTTTGGTGATGGTCCTGGGAAGCAGCAGGGTTTGGGGTAGCTAAGGAAGAGGTTCGACAGGGCAACCCTTGTCCCTGATGCACACTTTGAGTAGCTTTACCTAACAGTTAACACATACTAGCCAGCAGTCTGTCTACACATCAGCAACGGACTTCCTGAGAAAGAAGCTGGTGTTAAACTCCCGCTCACAACAGCTCAAAAACAACGTAAAACAGCACAGTATAACTCAGGAATAAAAGTATTCACAAGGTGAACGACGTCTACAGTGAACACGTGAAGACCCTGAATGTGCCAGAGGGTAGAGAGCCCCATGCTCATCAGCTGACAGAATTAACTTGGCAAAACTACCAAAAGTCATCTACAGATTAAACGCAGTCCTCGATACCTAGTGACCCATTCCTTCCCCCTCCCTCTGAAACTCCTACGTAAATATTACATAAAAAGCACAAGTGTTCACATCATGTACTGAAGAGGTTTTTAGAAGTAAATAAAAAGTTATTTGATCAATAAATACTGAGGGTTTTTATGGCTGCTTTTATATAGCCATTAAAAACTATGATTTGAAAGAATATCTGTTTAATTTTTAGGATAATTCATAGCTCAATTCACTACATTACTTGAAAGAGTTTCACATTTCAGAAGATAAGGAATTTCCTCGGTTGTAAGCCTGCATGGCCTAAGTTGACAAAGTGAAATGCATCTGTCTGCAGTGCAATCAGTGTGAGCATGCCTTCTGAGCTGTCACTGTGAGGACACGGGTCAGCATGCCTTCTGAGCTGTCACTGTGGGGACATGGGGACACGGGTCAGCATGCCTTCTGAGCTGTCACAGTGGGGACACGGGTCAGCATGCCTTCTGAGCTGTCACAGTGGGGACATGGGGACACGGGTCAGCATGCCTTCTGAGCTGTCACTGTGGGGACACGGGCCAGCATGCCTTCTGAGCTGTCCCTGTGGGGACATGGGGACACGGGCCAGCATGCCTTCTGAGCTGTCCCTGTGGGGACACGGGCCAGCATGCCTTCTGAGCTGTCCCTGTGGGGACACGGGGACACGGGTCAGCATGCCTTCTGAGCTGTCACTGTGGGGACATGGGGACACGGGCCAGCATGCCTTCTGAGCTGTCCCTGTGGGGACACGGGTCAGCATGCCTTCTGAGCTGTCACAGTGGGGACACGGGCCAGCATGCCTTCTGAGCTGTCACAGTGGGGACACGGGGACACGGGCCAGCATGCCCTCTGAGCTGTCACAGTGGGGACACGGGTCAGGGGTAGAGGCACTTGCTCTAAGCCAGACTACTTGAGGTGGGTCTCTAGGACCCACATGGTGGGAGACGGACCCTCCCAAGTTAGCGCCCGACTTCCGCGCACTTGCCAGGGTGTATACACTTGCATGTAAGTGAGTGTCGGAGAACGTGAAACATGAATTAGTAAAATAAGGACACAGCACACCTCAGCCTGCAGAGCTCCTGTTCCCATGCGAGCTTCTCATGCTCCAGCCGTGACCTCACTTCTTCCGTCTCTGACACCTCCTTCTGTAGTCCCTTACATTTGCTTTCCACTCCTTTCAGTTTTCCTGTGAGTAGCTCGCAGTGGCTCCTTTTAAGTTCTATTAATCTCTTATAAGAATAAACGGCATCGCGGATTTTCAACAGACTAACAGTATCTGGACGAGGAGACAGAGACATAAAATGACTGCACGTTAGAAGAAGCCTGCATGTTGTGAGTTCACTCACTCACACTGAGCGCCTACAAGGTGGGACCTGTTACACCGGGCTCTGCAGATAACACAGGAGACCACTGCCCTGGCTCAGCTTAAAAGAAACTGGAACTGAGACGCAATGGGGTTGCTCTTATAAACTGGATAGAACTGGAGATCTTCATGTTAAGCTAAACTCAGTCAGACATTCCATGTTAGATTTAAAACAGAAAAACAAAATGCATTTAATCAGCCTCTATTTCAGTCTGCTTTTAGTCAGGATGAGGTAACAACTATGGAGCCACGTTCCCACTTGAAGCAACCCACATGAAGCAGATAAAACATCTTAAATGATAATTGTCATGACAACCATTGTTAATAGACAAATGAAATTCATGAACATCCCAGGTTGGACTCTCTTGCCCCTCTCACGGATAAAGAACTGAAGTCGCGCTCCCTAGACTTGCTGAGTTGAGGTGATTAAGTCTGAGATCCCAGGACAGACCAGAGAGGAGACAACAGCACAGACAAAGACCCTGTGGGACTGTAGAGGGTCTGGGATACTCAGCCAAGTGCTGCACCATCCACACAGAGCAAGAAACTACATCAACCAGGATAAGAGAGCTGAAAAGATTAGACGAAGTCTCGTCCGCTGCTCCTCTAAGAAGATTCGCTCTGCTCAGTCAGGCTGGACAATACAGTTTACAGGACAACGGACTCAGATCAGAAAGAAGTTCGTGCGAGACAGAGTAAAGCAAAAGAAAGACATGGAAATGCTGGACATTAATTAGTGGTGCACTGTGCATTAATGCCAGAAGGATATGCGTACTACGCACCCAGTAGGACAGCTCAGATTTAAAATACCGATATTCAGTGTTTCTGAGGACACAGACTGGATCTCTCCTATCTCGTGGATGGGAAAACAGAAGGGGGACATGCTGGAGAACAGCCTGTCAGCTTAACAAGGAAGGCGCGTGGGAGAAATGGAGGATTCTTCATAGATCTGTTAACTGTGTTGATTATGGTAATTAAATATGTGTTTAATACATATGTTGAAACTAACCAAGTTACCCTTTCTGTATCAATATGCCTTGCTGAAACTGTATAAAACAAAACATTCCACTGCAACTTCTAAGACAACTGGAACACAGAAAAGGCAGGAGAAAGCTAAAGGACTGGGCAATTTAACCTGGTAGCAAAGGGTTCATGTGATTAGACCTGAGTCTTTACAATTACATAATGACAGTTAAAAGAGAGACTATGTTAGCAGGAAGTGGGTAAACAAGAGAAACAGCTTTCTAGTTTTACAGCATTCTAGGCAGACACCAGGTATCTTAGGATTATTACTGTTCTGATGAAACAGAAGACCAAAGCAACTTGGGGAAGAATTTGGTTTAGTGTTCCAATGACAGTTTATCACTGAAGGAAATCAGGGCAGGAAGGAAAAAGGAGAGAAACCTGGAAGAAGGAGCTGATGCAGAATCCACGGAGCGAGTGGCTTGCTCAGCATGACTTGCTCAACACAGGACCACAGCCCAGGGTAACACCACTCAATGGGATGGACTCTCTCATTACTTGCTAATTAAGTCAATGTCCTGAGCTTACGGTGGCATATGCTGAGTTAAGGCCCCTCCTCTCTGACGACTGTAGCTTGTGTCAAGTTGACATGTGACTGGCCAGCACACCAGATAACGTCACCCAGTGAAGTAAGGCACAGGAGAACAGCAAGATGAACAAGAAGATGGGATGTGTCGGTCCCGTGAGAGGGACTGCAGTGCCTTGGCTGACGGTTGTACACTGAGCAGCTCACATGCTATGTCGATATAACGAGTATCTGTGACAGGAGCAGGGTTCGAGGGACAGTGCTAAGCTGAGTGGCGTATCTCACCATACTTCAAAAGGCCGTCCATTCACACGCTGGTCATACCTTTACACTCCAGTCTGAGATGTTCGATTTCACACAAAATGCTCTCGTAGTCAGGGCCCTGGAGCTCATGGTCCTCAGAGGACATTTCAGATGACTCAGTTAAGTTGTCAAGGTTGTCCACAGCAGCTGTCTGCTTGCTGTCCTGTAAGATAAACACTGTTTTAAACTGGTCCCTGATATTTACACTATACAGAAAGCAGAAAGAGGCACTTTTAGAAGAACTTAACTGTGGTCAAAAGGACACTGTTAACAACCACCATTGTTTCCTACCTGATAACAAGGTCCTCTGTTTTCACTTTGACTGTTATATCTTTTAACTGACATTTTTAAACATTACCTCATATTTTAAAACAAAATATAGTTTTAAAATTCTTTTTACTTTACCTTGTTATTTTTATTAGATGTTTTCTTTGCGGGCCTAAAATAAAAAAAATCATAAAAATCCTTTAAAATGAATATTATGCAAAACATAAAGAATATATTAAATTAATGACTTTTATACAAAACCCCTATATTTAAAAATTATTTCTTTCACTGATAAAATTCACAGACTATTTAAAATATAATAATTTTCTATGAATTTTTATAAACAGAGTAAGAGATAAAAATAATTATTACTATCATAAGAAGAAACTGAAAACACACACATATTTCTTTTATTCAGTTGAGGATGACCCTGAGCCTCTGGCCTCGACCCCCAGCGCTGGCATCTTAACTGTGTGCCACCAAGGCCCACAGCGGGCCGTTGGTCATTGGATACAGGGTTCTCTGTATCCTTAGGCAAGTTCTCTACGACCTGAGCCACATCCCCAGGCCAGAAAGAATTAAACTTAGGTCAGAGTTCTGATGATCACAGAAAAAGGAAAAACACATTACTTGCTTTACTTGAGAGAAAAAAAAGATACCATTAAGAAAGTTTTTTACTTTTCTTTTTAGTGTGTGTGTGCATGTTTGTGTGTGAGTACGTGTGCATATGCGTGTGCATGTGCATAAATGTGTGTTATAGCACGAGTGAGGAGGTCAGAGAACAATGCGTATGAGCAGTTTCAGGTGCCTAGGATGAGGGTCTTAAAGCCCACACCCACAGTGACACACCTACTCCAACAAGGCCACACCTCCAAATAGTGCCACTTCCTGGGCCAAGCATATGCAGACCATGACACCCAGCCAAGCCAGGGGCCTGCTACCCTGTGAAAACAAGCCTATCCATCTCCAAGGTTACACTGACACAGTAGCAAATGAATCTGCACTATTTTTTACTGCTACTTGTAATTATTAATAATTTCTGAATCTTGTAAAGATTTTCTAAATAAAAAACCTTTGTACTGCTGCGCTTTTGAAGAAAATCTCGTTGTTTTAAGTCAGGGTCTCTCTGTGTAACCCTGGCTGTTCTGGGACCCTCTGTAGACCAGGCTGGCCTAGGTCACAGATCTGCCTGTCTCTGCCTCCAGAGTTGCCGTGCTACCACACCTGGCTCAAAACTGTCGAGTGTTAGTAACTTAGACATACAAACCAAACCTAAGCTGAGACTTCTCTGCTGGATCATCCCTGAAACTACACAGACATTCTGATTTTAAAGAAGACAATTAAACCACACATCTCCTTCAGTCATCATCCACGTTTCTATTATCATTCCCAGCATAAAAATCTGACGAGTATTTTACCTGGATTCACTTTGGTCCGAGTCACTCAGGCGGGAACCATCCTGCATTTGGAGCGAGCCGCCAGTCGGCAAGCCAGCGCTCTCAGTCACGGCCATCATAACAGACTCTTTGGATACCCATTTCTCATTCTCCGCTTTCTCTGCTTCCTTCATAAGCAAGGTAGGACCACTATTTTAAAAAAAAAAAATCTTTTAAAAGACATCTTTTAAAAATAACTACTGACAAGAATAAAGGAAAAGTGATTTTGGCACAGTTCTGACTGCACTGAGCACACACACGCTCAGCAAGTGAACAGATCCACGACAGCGCTCGCCAGAGAAGAACAGAGGGAAGGAGCAGAGCCTGACTTCCCCTCCGGGAGCCACAGGGAGGCATCACCCCACTGGGCCCAACAGGATTCAGTTCCTCAGAGACTAAGTGCTGCCGGTCCTCTGGCTCCTCCAGGATTTTCCAACCCCTTAAGCTAAGCCTGTTCCCTTCCACCCTCTAAGCGTTCCCACATGGACCCCTCCCCTCCCGACTCCATAGCCACCAACTACACGTCCAGCTCCCTGAGACCTCCTCCCCCAGCTGCTCACTGGCCAGTTTACTCAAGGTAGAGCAGTCACACTTGGGGTCACATAGAAGGCAGGAGAAGGAGCAGCAAGGGAGTGAGGTTGGACAAAGTCTGCTTCTGAAAACAGCAGGCTGCTCTCGGACCTGCAGCCGTGAATTACACAAAACAAACCAAGCCTCAACACTTACGACCGAACCCTCCCCAAAGCACTGCACATGCTACACCGGAAGAAGAAAGGTGAGTTGAGCCAAAGGAAAGAAAGACACAAATTCCTTCGGTGGGTAAGTTCCTGTACAGAAATAAACATAAGAAACCCAATTGTGTGCTCCCCAGATTCCTAGCTCCACAGTGATAAACACCACCGAGCGTGACACAGATCATTTAGACGGTAAATTGAAAAGAATGGTTATGACTGTGCTCAAACGACTCAGAGGATATGAATATACCCCAAGGGGGGTGGGATGACGACCACAGAGACCTGAAGAAAATACAGATATTATGGTGGTATGAACATGAATGCACTTTGGGACACCATGAAAAGAACAAACCTTCAAATTATGGGCACCTACAGAAGAAAGACACTACCACAGTAGAGGTGTAAGAAAATCTCCCAAGCCTAGAGAAAGAGATGTCCATCCAAGTATAAGTAGCCTACAGAACTGGATGAAACGGGATCAGAAAACTCCCTGTGGCTCGCTAGAGTCAGAGCATTAAAAACCAAGATAAAGAAAGCTGAGAGTAGGGTCAAGTCACGTAAAAAGGCAGGTCCGACGAATATTTGGCAGAACACTTCTAAAGCCAGAAGGAACTGAAAAGATCTGTTCCATGTTCTGGAAGAGAACATCTATATCCAGCAAAAACAGCTGTTAAGATTGAAGGATGAAGAAAACCTTTTCATGATAGAAAGAAATCAGAGAAATGTCTGACCACGAAGCCAGCTCTACAGAGGATACTAGAATGAACACTTCTGCCTGAAGGGAAAGACGAACACACCCAAGAGATCACAGGAAATCAGTAACGCCAGGGGAGCTCAGCAAAACAAGCCTAAGGAAGCAGAACAAATTACCAATACGACGAGAGCTCGGACACCCCTCTGACAGCTAACCTTGGTTGCCAGCTTGACCATCTGCAAATACCCGGTACCTGAGCTGTCGGGTACTCCTGTGAGGAATTTCTTAAGTGAATTATCTGAAGCAGGAAGGCCTACCCTAAGTCTGGATCGGACATACCTTCTTGTGGCAGCCTATGTGATAGGGATGGAAGAAAAACTGATTTTTGCCAGCTCGCCCCCACTTACAGGCAAGTCTGTCCTGTTGCTGCGGCCAGAATTAAATCCAACTTTTCAGGAGTCCAACACAGAATAGACCAAGAGCTCTTCCGAAACCCTCCAGAATTCTAGTGCCAGACCAGGACTGCATAGACATCCAGCCTCATAGGCTGAACAACTACCAGAATCCCAACCTTTTCCTCAGGAGACAGCCATTGCAGGACCACAGCCTGTAAGCCAGTCTAACACAGCCTCTTAACATATGCATTTATTCTCTCAGTTCTGCTCCTTTAAAGAACACTGACTAACTCAATGCCTTCCGGTAGTAACTCTTAATATCAACAGTCTCCATTTCCTAATAAAAAGACACACTGAGCAGACTGAACAGCAATACAGGATCCATCTTTCTACGGACTTCATGGAGCACACCGTCAATGGCAGACACCGTCTTAAGGAACAAGGATAGAAAAGTTTATTCCAAGCCAATGGAACCAAGAAACAAACAGGCATAGCTACCCTAATGTCTGACAAGATAGACTTCAAAATAAAACTTGTTAGCAAAGGTAAGGAGGGACTCTGCATTCTCACTAAAGGCACAGTTCACTAAGGGGACCACTATTTTAAGACCATATGCCCCAACCAGAGGTGTGTGCACATTCTACTGGATCTAAAACCATAAAATCATAAAACATAAAGTAGCACAGCACAGTTACTGTGAGGGACTTCAGTACCCACCCACTCTTCCCATACACAGCCTGTCAGCACAAAGCTAAACAGAGAATCGATGGACTTGAATGATTTAATAAATCCAATGGACCTGACAGACAGCTGCAGAACACTCCATACAAATGCTAAAGATGCATTCTTCTCAGCACCCCAGGAAATTCTCCCCAAAATTGATCATATATTAGGGCGCAAAGCTAACTCTTTCAGCAGCCTGCCCAGCCTCTTGGGGCTCTGGCTCATTTTAATATCCTCTCAGGAGTCCCCAGAATTCCAAATGTAAGCTGTCTTCAGCTGGCAGACCCACGGCCCTGCCAGAGCGGGAGACAAGTCAGTCAGCTGCTGTGGACGGCCTGAGGCAGCTCCACATCACACACCTGGTTAAAACAGAAATATAGTCCCACAACATAACTGAATCTTAAAGAAACCAAAATTCTTACTACAGAAAATGGTAAATATCTTTGCAAATAGTTTAATAGCATGTATCATAATCTGAAATACACCCTAACCTGACAGTTAACTGCTCCATTCCTGGGATCAGATCCTTCTAGGATAGAAAAACATGACTTACACACACTTACATGCATACACATGTTAAGGATGTTTGTATACTGTGTCGTGCACTATAGGTAGATAACATAATGTATGTTAAGGATATATTACGTAGTTTTGTGTATATTTTTAAACAAAATATTAATTAATATAATTGGAAAAATATGTCCTTTAATATTTTTCTGACAATCACGTAAGGCTGAATATGTCTAAATATATGTGTGACACTTATTTAAAAATGAATAGTGACCCAAATTAGAATTGCTTTATAGCAACCCCTATCCAATATTAAATATCGTCCCACTCTTACCTGCCACGTCCCTCACTCCCCTTCACGGGAAACTGCAGGTCATCCGTGTTTCCCCTCGGTGGGTTTCCGTCAGCAGCGCAGTCAGCCGCACCGGCGTACAGATTGCCTGATGGCTCTGCTTCGTTATTTCTGTGCTTTCTCCTTTCTTCAACCTTTAATGAAGAGGGGACAGAAGGATAACTGGATTCTCAAAATAATAAGAACTTCTGTGGGAGGGGCTGAGGAGATGGTTCCGTGGTCAAGAGCGCTGATTTGGTTCTCTGACAGGGTGGTTGACAACCATCGGTACCTCGTGCTCCAGGGGACCCAATGAACTCCTCTGACCTCTGTCGGCACTAGGTACACTCTTAGTGAACACATGTACATGCAGGCCAGGCATGCCCACACAGAAGCTAAACCTTTAAAAAAGTCATTATTCAATGGAAAAGGAATTCTTCTTTCCTTAAAAGCCTTTAGTTTTCATTGATTTTTTTTTTACCATGGGACAGTTTAGCCAGGATTTGGATCTGACACTCCAGTCCCATGTTTTGATATTGAGAAGAATGATGTGCAGAATTTTATTCTCAAGAGTTCTTTCTGGGGCTGGAGAGATGGCCCAGTGGTTAAGAGCACTGACTGCTCTCCCAGAGGTCCTGAGTTCAATTCCCAGCAACCACATGGTGGTTCACAACCCTCTGTAATGGGATCTGATGCTCTCTCCTTCTGTGCAAATGTACATGCAGGCAAAATACCCATAAACATAAATAAATAAATCTTTAAAAAAAAGAGTTAAGCCTATAAGGCTGTATATTTTAAGAGAACTTTATTTTTAAAAAATCAAAGAGTATATACAAAGAAAACAATTGAAATTTTACCAATGTTTTTAGTTGTTTCTAACTCACTGGCCTGTAACTGAGAAGTAGATGCTAACTTACTTACCTCAGTCTGCAACGATACGGGGACCACAGACTTAACGATCTATTGTTTGTTTGCACTGCCCTCAAGTGTGTGCTACACTTAACTAAAACCACATTAGAAGGCTTTGCTGTGTTTTGTTTTTAGTGTTACAAAGGCTTACCTCATCATACATTAGAGTAGATTAAGTCCTTTTCCTAAAGATCACCAAATGGAGAGGAGGCAAACTTTATTAAGTGCCAAGGTCAATAAATACCAATTAGAAAGAAGAGCAACATTAATTCCAATTATAAACTATGACTCATTTATATGAAGTCCAGTCCTAATACAGTCTCCTACTCAATAAAGATGGCGGATGAAGCCACTTAGGATATTTGCCAGTTTCTGATGATGATTATCCGTATCGCCCAGTACCCCAATACCGAGGCCTCCCTCCAGAGCTGTGACTCCCTACCAGGTGATGGAGGTTATTTTATGTGCTGGTTCAGAGGATAATTTAAAGGTTATGTCGTGAGGTTACTGAGCTCCCAGACTCTGCTACTTCTGCCTCTCAGTGCTGCGGTTACCAACACACGTGTCCATCTTGGGATTTTTCTATATGAATGTTGGGGATTCAAACTCAGGTCTATAGATTCTTATACGGCAAGCACTCTTACCCAAGGACGAATCTCCCTGGCTCTATTTCAAATTTTATAACTCGATAATAATGTTGTTAAAATGAAGTATTAGAGGCTACGAGATGGTTCAGTGGTTTAGAACACATGCTGTTCTTGCAGAAGTGAGTTTGGTTCTCAGACCCTGTTGAGCTCATAATTGCTTCTAACTCTAGCTCCAAGGGGTCCTATACCCTCTTCTGGCCTCTGCACACATAAGCACTTGCCCATACACATACACATGGAATTAAAAATAAAACCTGGGGTTGGGGATTTAGCTCAGTGGTAGAGTGCTTGCCTAGCAAGCGCAAGGCCCTGGGTCGGTCCCCAGCTCCGAAAAAAAGAAAAAAAAAAAAAAAAAACCTGTTTTGAAATCAAATATTAAATTATCATCTACTGATCCTAAGAAAGGCTGGTCCAAATGACACTCATCCAACACGCTGTCTTACTAAAGCAAGAGCACAGTAAAGCAGCGGCTCGGCTGTCTCGTACCTTTTGCTGGCTGTCTTCACTGCGTCTGAGCCTTGTCTGCTCTTCTCGTGATACTGTTTCTGGCTCTGCAACCAAATGCACACACTGAGTTAAAATAAACTTCTTTACTAGACAAAAACTTATAAACCTAGAAAAATAGACAATTTGTTTTTCTTCTAAGAGTTTAAGTTACGCTTAATCATTAGCTATAAAGCTGGACATTTACTACCTTAGGGAAAGACTCCTAATTATCTAAAACTTCAACAAATCACTCAGACACTATCTGGAGCCAAATTCCTAACATATAAAATCTCAATGACTCATGCACAAATTCACTCAACATAAATACATCCTGAGGGACAAACATTAAAAATACCTGAGACTCACATAACATAAACAAAACCATACACTCACAGTGCACACAACTCCGTCTCCTGAGAGTGGCTCTGGCTTCCAAAATGACAGTTGCTTCTTATGCCCTTTCTCACTGAACACTGCACTGCATCTGAAATGCTTCCGCCACTGTTCCCATGGATTTTACTTCAAACCTTGAGCAGAGTTGTCTTTTTCGTGACTAATAGGAGTTGCTTTCCTTGGGGCTAACTTAGCAATTTTCCCAGCACATCTTTACCACTTGAGCTGTATTTTCCCCCTTACACGTGTGTTCTTTTTGCTGCTGTACTAGACAGGTCAATTTTTAAAAACCATCTGCATATAAAGATTTCTATTTTCCTCAAGACCCAGTTCTTGAGTTCCTACTAAGGGCTAGGCCTTGGGATCAAAGGCATTTAATGAGTGGTGTGAAGGATGGCTTTTCTAAAGGTAAACCATTGGGTTGGCCAGATAAAGGGCAGAAAAGGATCATCAGTTCAAGAAAGGCAGCGGTGTGAGAGCGGTGCCAAGTGGGACGGGAAGAAGAGGACATCACCAGCAATTTAGTAATGTCAGAAACAGGTGAGAGAAACAGAAGAAAGAGTCAAAGATCTAAAGCTGGGCAGAAGTCAGCGTGTGAGTGTTACAGGCAACTGTGGGATGTGTGGCTCTAATATTAAAGACTGCACTGATGACAGACAAGTGCCACGGGGGGTTGGTGTTGAGTGTGAGGGCCAGAGGAATGGAAGTCAATAAATCAGTAGAAGTCAGCAGCAAAATAATGGGGGTGGAGATCTGGACTGAGGGAATATTTCTAGAAATAGTTAGGATATAACATTATCCGGGACTAGAACAAAAAAAATTCATTTAACAAAAAAATGTACAAAATTTAGCTCTTAAATATTAAACTCTTTTCATTACAAAAAGTATCAAATATGCAAAAAGAAACTACTTGTGTTTATTTTGTAGTGTGGCCTCACATCTTCGTATGTTAACGGAATCCACTCATTTACAATGCTAACGGAATATGTGAAAATGATATCTGCAGTATTATAAAGATATGCAGAAGCACTCTAGAGTTGAAAGTTTGTTTGTTGTGTTTTCTGTCTGCTACGAGGCACACAAGCCGTGCAGAACGTAATTCCCTAATGGGAAATATGTCCAACACTCGCCACTCCCTTTCCTCCTCAGGACAGCTTGGCCGATCCTGTGCATGGCGTCCGAGCTCTTGACCCTCACTGTGCTACAAATGCCCTTTTACTATCAGCTTAACAAAATCTTTGATGAGTCTTAGGCAAGGTCAAATCAGGGTCACAATCTCATTAATCTGAGCATAAAGTTTTCACTTCTTAGGACATAAATGACACAAATATAATTTGCACCAAGATTCTCTTGAAGAAGTCCCATAGCCTCCTTTATGCTCCAAACTCGACACTCACCGTGGAGTGCTATGTCACATGTCCCCTACCCCATTCACTCAGAGATGTCCAATCATCTATTTCCTTTCCATCTATTAGTGCTACTTATTTGATGCACACCGAGTATTTTCAGAGCTCCCTTTTTACGACACGGATAAACATCATAAATTTACAAGAATAAACAGTATCCAAAGTGATCCACTCTCTCCCACGTAGAAACAGAATGAGTCTTATTCCACATAAAATCAAAGGGTGGATAAAAAGGAGACAGGGAATGCAAATATAACAAAAGTATTTGTTTCTTTTTTCCTTTCTCAGCACAGTGACCAGACAAGCTTTCTAAGGCAAAAAGGAAAATAAGAACCATTTCACCACTAAAGTCCCCTGTCATTTGACACTATGGTGGTTTGAATATGCTTGGCCCTTAGCAGGTGGTACTGTTAGGAGGTGTGGCCTTGTTGGAGGAAGTGTGTCACTGTGGGGGTGGGCTTTGTAGAAGAGCGATAGACACTGACAATTATGGGGACGTGAGAAAAGAAAGAAGCCACTACCATAGCATGTGGTTACATGGCTAGTTATAGCATGCGGTTACACGGCTAGTCATAGCATGATGTTACACGGCTAGTCATAGCATGCGGTTACAGGGCTAGTCATAGCATGATGTTACACGGCTAGTCATAGCATGATGTTACACGGCTAGTCATAGCATGATGTTACACGGCTAGTCATAGCATGATGTTACACGGCTAGTCATAGCATGATGTTACACGGCTAGTCATAGCATGATGTTACACGGCTAGTCATAGCATGATGTTACACGGCTAGTCATAGCATGCGGTTACACGGCTAGTCATAGCATGATGTTACACGGCTAGTCATAGCATGATGTTACACGGCTAGTCATAGCATGATGTTACACGGCTAGTCATAGCATGATGTTACACGGCTAGTCATAGCATGATGTTACACGGCTAGTCATAGCATGATGGTTACATGGCTAGTCATAGCATGCGGTTACATGGCTAGTCATAGCATGATGTTACATGGCTAGTCATAGCATGCGGTTACATGGCTAGTCATAGCATGATGTTACACGGCTAGTCATAGCATGATGTTACATGGCTAGTCATAGCATGCGGTTACATGGCTAGTCATAGCATGATGTTACACGGCTAGTCATAGCATGCGGTTACATGGCTAGTCATAGCATGATGTTACATGGCTAGTCATAGCATGATGTTACACGGCTAGTCATAGCATGATGTTACATGGCTAGTCATAGCATGATGTTACATGGCTAGTCATAGTCATGATGTTACATGGCTAGTCATAGCATGATGTTACATGGCTAGTCATAGCATGCGGTTACACGGCTAGTCATAGCATGATGTTACATGGCTAGTCATAGCATGCGCTTACATGGCTAGTCATAGCATGATGTTACATGGCTAGTCATAGCATGTGGTTACATGGCTAGTCAGCTGAGAAACAGAGGCAAGCGCAGTTACCACTTGCTTTAGAGTTGTGGTTCCCAACCTGTGGGTCACAACCCCTTTGGGGACTGAATGATCCTTTCACAGGGGCTGCATGTCAGACATCCTGCATGTCAGAGAAGTATAGTATAATTCATAACAGTAGCAATGAAATAATTTTATGGTTGGAGGTCACTCTAACATAAGAAACTGTATTAAAGGGTTGTATTAAAGAACTGTATTCAATAAAGCATTAGGAAAGTTGGGAACCACTTCTTTAGAGACTTCTGTCTTCTCATCTGTAAACCTACAGATTTCCGGAGGTCTCACCAGAAATCCCATTTACACTAAAAGATATAATGCCCTTGCGTGGCCCTGGTTTTACCTTATCAGATCATAATCTCACTCAAGAAAGCTTAGAGCCACTTTATAGTCTCATTTATCAAAGCAAGATGAAGATGTAAAAGAAAAACAAGGTTTCCAGACAACTCTCAGAGCTGTCAAGGTGATACGCTAATGCTTACACACGCGCTAATGCTTACACACGCGATCCTCCCGGGAAGCCCACACCCACTGCTGGGCATGCCTTCTTTCCTACGTCTCTCTCAGCTCCTCTGCTCCGGAGCCACAGCTCCACATGCCGCCTGCATACACACACTTCCGTGTGCTTTTATTCATTTCTTGAGTGTCTTTCTCTCTACTCTTAATAAAAACCTCTTCTGTTTCATCTTGGCCAGTCTGAACACTCTTCTATGTCGAAGCCACAAACCCTGAGTTTGACTTAGTTGAAGCCCCTGAGCCATTAAGGTAACTCCTGGCCTCCAAAGGTGACAGTGTGGGGCCTACCAACGACAGGAACCGAAGAAGATGCTGTTTTATTCACTTCAAATCTTTCTAATGAGACTGGGAGTAGAATCGTCTGGGAATCAGGAGACAGCATTCCCAGGGTGTAATGCACCTCCCTCTGCAGGACCCCACAATTTACCTGGTTTGAAAGTCTGCACGTCCTTCATCCCCACGGTCTCTGATTTGTTCAGAACAGGAGCCCTCCTTTCCGCGGCAGGCTGGACGGGTTTGAAAACAGTATTCAACAAACGTATTCTCCATAAGGCACGTAGTGAAAACGCACGAGGAAATATTACTATACCTCCATGATTGGACACCTCCTGGGGGCCTCTGTAAAGCAAAAGGAATGTGTAATTTATTATATATACGTGTGGTTATCAACCATCTATTTATGCGGGAACTATGGCGCTGACCCTCATGATACATTTGAAAGTGATCGGCTCCGCTCTCCCCCTCTGATAAGGCCACCCACGCGTTGGAAATATATTCAGTAAAGAACAAGACAGTAAGCTTGACAAGACATGCAGTTAGGACTCAAAGTGAGGTGTGTCCAGTGACCATGACTAGAACAGAACCGTGTGTGTTTTCACCAATGTAAACAAGCTGATGGGCAGACAGAAACACGATGGTTAGTCAGGAGAAAAGGAAGTCATGGCTGTGAAGATACACTGTGGAGACGATGGCAAATGCGAGTCTTTAATGCAGCACACCAGGACGGTTTATTACATTATACTACAAGCATTTATCCGGTTTCTCAGTTTACCCTACAATTTAGAAAATACAAAGACAGAGTAATAGTTCGGTTCAACGTACAACTCATTTTTACCAGAGATTTTTTTAAATCGATTAGACTTAGATATATACTTGTAGAATAACAGTTGATAAAAATACCATTTTCCATACCCATGTGGGCTACTGGAATGCCTACAGTTCTGGACTCCTCTAGCTTAGCCATCTTAAAGCTTCTTGATCCGCTCATGCAGGAAGGTATATAAGTCACATCTGAGAAACAACGCACATGTCTTAATATTAAATGGTTGTCAAGGAAAAGCAAGCTGAGTCATCAGATAGCAGAACCGTAGATACTAGTAAACTTTTATTTCAAAATCGGTTTAATATTTATTTAAAATAATTAAGAAACAAACCACAATGCTTTGCTTTAAAATAGTTTGGTTTAGATGTTAACTATGTTAATCTTTAATAGGTTTTCATGAAACAACTATTTCTTCAGAAAATTAGCTATCTCGAAAGGCAGCAAAGGTTTCCATTTCTAATTAATCCAATCCACATAACATAATGAGACCCAGGTCTCTGGTCCGCTAGTGTTCAGATGACATCTGTGGAGCTATGGTAAACCAAATTCTAATACCACTTTCTAATCCCAGTAACACTGAGACAGCGAGAGTCCAACGTGAGCTCCCCAGAGCCCCATGTCAGTTCCAACAGCGCTGGTCTCTTCCCTCAGCCTCCTTTCCACAGAAGTTACTCTTCTCCAGTGACCGCTAGACCCTTACATGCACGACCTTCACTTTGCATGCTTTCTACGGACCAGTCCAATGCCTTCTTCCTTTGAACTCAGCAGTAACTCTGAATTACTATCCCTATTTCTCCTTCCTTTTGAACTTCCTAGCCGGAAGCATGCTCGGTCTGTCTTTCTAACTCTCAGATACTCAAAGCATAATATCCCCATTTCCTGTGTTTCATATTCAACTTCTTAGGTTTTACTTAGAATATAATTATAAGTATTTTCTAATTATGTAAAAACAAAAAGACTGAAGGAACAGTCAGTGAGAAAAGGGGATGTAAGAGTTATAGATAGAAAGTTTGTTTTGGGTTAACTATTAAAGGAAGGGAAATGCTTTTAAGTGTGAAAATTTGTCGAGTGGTCATAAGTAGCCTAAAGCAAAGAATTTTTTTTTTTTTTGAAAGGAAAACAGATGAAAACCAACTAGAAGGTTAAAGCTTGTCCCAAAGAGTGTGGAAAAGGTGACACTTAAAACCATGCGGTGGGCTCTCTCTTTTTCTTCTTTTTCCCTCTTTCCCCCCTTTGTCTCTGTCATCTTCAATAAACCTCTTCCATGTGGAAAAAAAAAACAAAAACATGCGGTGGGTACAACAACTAAGGAAACTATCATGAGAGATTATGAAGAATTCCTGATGCCAGGGCTGGAGAGTGAATGGCTCAGCACTGGCTGTTCTTCCAGAGGACCTGGGTTCAATTCCCAGCACCCACATGGCAGCTCACAAGTGCCTCTGACTCTAGTTCCACCCTCACAAGACAGGCAAGCAGTCAAAACACCAATGTACATAAAATTGAAAATCCCCAGGGTCAAAATTCAGTTGATACAACATGGAACGGTTGTCACAACAGTAGTTGTGCCAGGCCAGGAGCGTGGGTGGGAGCTCTTTCTGTCATCTGGAATCTTTTGGATTCCCTTTTCAGTGTCTTGACAGCCTCACTGGAAAGGTCTTTCACTTTCTTGCTTAGGTATACTCCATGTACATTTAACTCTTCTAAGCGATTGTAAGTGCTTTTTAAAACACATCTCTTTCTCTGAGAGTAAGTATACTGTTGCTGTATATGGAGGCTACTTTACCAACTATTCAAACAGGGGGCTAATGTTGAGAATTTACAAAGCACTGCAAAAGTTACAGACCAAAAAACCAAAACTACCAACCAACACATGGGCTAATGAAATGGACAGCTTTCAAAAGAAGAAACACAAACGGTCAGTAACTAACCCTGGTCATCAGGGAAACACAAATTAAAACTACTTTGAGGCACCACTTCACCCTATCAGAAGAGCTGTCATCAGGAAATCTGACAGAGGATTAGTCCACTGCTGATCCTTACGGGCGGAGAAGCATCTTTGTCCAGGAGACGGTCATTAACGCAGAGACCCAGACTAGACACTGCACAGTGAAGAGATTCTGGAACACTCGGCTGTAAATGCAGTCAGTGTCTTTATCAAACCCGGACTCTCAAGGCGCAGAGATCTCCGCAGAAGAGGAGGCAGGGAGATCATAGAGCCAGAGCGGGTGGAGGACTGCACATCTTCCAGGCACAACAGGAACTCACAGAGATTTGAAAACACACAGGTCATGCACACGTTCAAGCCAGACACATCCTGGCACCAAGAAGAAAAGGACACAAAGTTCTACTCTTAACAAAGAAGCTGTTTGCGATTGACACCTGCTGGAAGAGGTCAGTTTTCTCCACTGTGGTAACACCAGGTATGTCAACCATCGTCTAGAGCCGGGCCCATGCTCAGGAATAGCTGTCAACACAAAAATGGGGCCCGTGGGTGTTTGTATTTTTGTTTTGTTCTGCTATTGTTTTTTTTGTCTTTTAAAATATAGTATATAAAAATATTTTAAGCCAGTAAATAAGATAAATATTTCTAAATTACACTTGAACATACCACATGAATCAACATTTTTTCAAAGAATTAAAAATACTTAAAAATAAAAACGAAGGAGGTAGACACAGTTATAAGGAACTTTCAGGTAATTAAAAACGCAGAACTGATTAGCATCTTTCCAGAGTGAGCTTCCAAGGGAGGAAAAACTGACAGAATGAGAGCTAAAACCAGGTGGCTCCATCGATTGGGAAGAGTCATCAGATCCAAGACTTCGTCCAGCCTAGAAAGAAAGGACTCACATGGGACCTCTACCTACCTCCTGTCACCCCCCATGAGGTACTCTTAACCTTACCTTTCTCACCTCCAGCTTGTGTCAGCCTCTGAGAGCTCATCCACAGAGGCTTTGGAAAAGCTGGGGACACTTATCTTCAACTCACTGACTAAGGACCACTCAAACCCTTGCAACTGAACTCAAAACCCTTGTAACAAAAATTCTCTTACTTTTGATATTCAGGTATTAAGTTTTTCATTAATATTCCTAAGTGACAAAATGCCAATCATGGTTTTAGTGAGTCACCAATGAAGACAGCAGGTTCTCCCTCAATCATGGTTTTGTTATGTCTGCTTGCTTGGGCATTCTAAACTACCTGAACACCGTCTACAGAGTCCACCTTTGCCTCTATCTGCAAACAAGAACTCCTGATTTATTTACTCTGATTTGTATTCTTAAAATTAAATAATACTCTTATTTACCAATATCAGAAAAGTGGGCATTACAAAGACTCCTGCTGATAGGCCATTTTTCCCTTTCTACTTAAAAGGCTACACCTATACCTACAAAAACCTATGAAATTTTAATGTCTGATCTCTTCCAACTCTCACTAACATCTGGTACACAAAAATAGACAATTTTGTTAAAAGGAAATTAAAAGTCAGACTATTTTGTTACTTGCTTTCTTCTGTAATGTGACTTTCCACTTGATTACTCAGAACTAAACAGGACTGACGGAATGACTACATGAGGCGGTGACCTAGCAGTGAAGAGCACTGACTCCTTTCAGGGGACCCTGTTCTGGGTTCCAGCACACACATGGCAGCTCGCATCCACCAGGTACAGTTCTAGGGGATCCAACGCCACCTTTAGGCTTCCATGTGAACTCCAGACCACATGTGGTACACATACACTCTCCCAGGCAAACACACAGACACGTAACTAAGTCTTCACAGAACTACAGTAATCAGATTCTGGCCGGCCTTTTTTAAAATTAGAACCAACCAACCCACATGAGGTTAGGTCTCTGGATTCAAACTGTCCAGAAGAAAAGACGAAATAATAAATCATTTAAAATACTATGAACTTCAAATAAAACTTTACAGAATATAAATGACTATGGGCACAAGAGGAGAATACAGTGTAGTTGCTCAAAGAGTGTGAGTGTGAGTGTGTGTGTGTGTGTGTGTGTGTGTGTGTGTTGTGTGTGTGTGTTTTAAATAGTTAAATATAGTTAAAAATGTCTATTTCTACGTTGGAGAGATGGCTCAGTGGTTAAGAACTGCTCTTCCAGAGGTCCTGAGTTCATTTCCCATCAATCACATGGTGGCTCACAGCCATTTTTATTGGTATTTGATGCCCTCTTCTGATGTGCTGGTGTACAAACACTCATACACAGAATAAATATTTTTAAAAAATGCCAATTTCCTTTACGTTTTTAAGGCCCTATTCTGTTTTTGATTTCTTTAACTTTAGGAATAACATTCCTATTACATTTATATGTCACACGAATGTGTTTTATAAGGTAATAGAGAGAAAATTAATAAATAAATTGAACTCAGATCATAATGCCTGGCAGATCTATGGTTTCTTCTCTATGACTCTACCCACCACTCTCCTGAAGACGCCATTCTGCTACCCATCCTCATCTTTGTCAGATTCTAGGAGTGAATCATCCCAGGACCACAGGACATAAAAGCATAACTGACCTGTGACTGGAGAAAAGGAGGGGCTTGGCCAACTAGGAGAATTGTAGACTAATATTCTCAGGAAAAAAACAAAACCCAAAACCCACATTTGTGTTAAAGACTCCAGTGGCTGAAGCGGAACTGTTATTGTAGACTTATGGAAACGTACACGTCCAGAACCAAGTTATCTTGAGTCTTTAACACTCTTAATGGCCATTCAAATCCAACCTCAGGATCTGACATAAGTCGCTGGTCAACATAAGAAAGTAGGAACTGAAGTTTATAGAAATAAAGCCACACCTGTGTTAAAGATTCCACAAGGCAGACCAAAGCATCAATGATTATGGAGAATTGGAATTATTGCAGGTCCAGAGCCAAATTATTTTGAGCTACCTCTAGCCCCAGAGCGACAGCCATCAGGTTATTCCGTCTCTGTACTTAGCCCAGCATCTTTGTGATGAACAGGGGTAACCCCTTTCAGAATGTGCAGACCCCTTAGCCCCCACCAACTCAAAGCCTAAGAACCTCATTAGATATCAATGCTGCTTCTCTGTAACACATTCCTCTAATGTCTCTACCCAGTTAAGATGGTGTGTGTGTGTGTGTGTGTGTGTGTGTGTGTGTGTGTGTGTGTGTGTGAGACAGAATCTCTCACTGGCTTGGTACTCACCAAGCAGCAGGCTAGGCTGGCTAGGCCGTGAACCTTGCTAATCAGCCTGTCTTGATCTTCCCAGTCCTGGATGGACTAAATGCCATCTGATTTTTTATTTTTTCCCTTTTGAGGGACAGGGGATTTTATTAATATTGGTTCTAGGTAATTGAATGCAGGGCCTCATACTTGCGCAGCAAACAGAAAAACAGAGCCAGCTTCCATCATGCATTTTAAGGCATGTTGACTTATGACTGCTTTGCTTTGTTGGTATAAACCCCCATGAAGCTGTTGTCACACTGGAACGTGAGTCATCAACGGCCCGGTCTGGCTCCAGAAGTCAGTCTCTTTGAAGGTGAGGAACCAGCAACTGATTCATTAAAGCTAGAGAAACTGCTCTGTAATGAGCCTAATTCTAAATTCCTATTGCTCAATGTACCGTTAGAAACTAACCTCACGTTCCTCTCTTCCCCAGAGAAGGAGCAGAGCTCATCCTTCTAATGGACTTTTGTCAGGACGTGGCTTCCCTGAACTCTTCAGAACCAACCTCACCATTTTCTTCTTTCTGTGGTTTTAGTCTTTGGAGAGTTTTGGCGGCAATTTAGAGGCTAAGTCATACACCCCGCATGCGCATGTGGCTACAGGGAGCCGCCCACACAGCTCGTGTGTTACTCTTGGCGCCCAGCTGGTGGCGCTGTTTCTGAAGGATTTTAAAGGTGGAGCTTCTCTAGAGACCAGAGTCCAGAGGTTGTAATGCTGTCCTCCTGCCCCTTCTCTACCTCCTAACTTCAGACACTGTGAGGCCAGCTGACTGCACCCTTTTACTATTCCTCCCTGAGGAAAGACTGGACCCCTTTAGAAGCTGCAAACCCAAATAATCCCGACGCTGTTTCACGTCAGTCACATCACCGGGTCAGGTGACAGAAGTGCAGGTAAGGCGAGAGTCCACGTGTCTGTGGGAAACAGTAACAGCTCTGCATGGTCAGGCTCTCTGACCCAGCTTTTCTCAAGGCCAGAAAGGAGCGGAGCTCACTCTGACCCTCCCGCATTTGGTACTGAAGCTTCCCCCAAGTTCTTCTCTGTCTCTGCCGTTCCTAGCTGCAGAATTACTGTAGTTTCCCGCCCACTGCAGCACGCACCCTCTTCTCGCCCTTCATCTGTCCTCTGCGCTCTCTGGCATTCTCATCTTTCCTGTCCTTTCTCCCATGCTTCGGAATAGCTTCAGATGAACAGGTAGTGCAGCCTAGCTGTGTGGAACAGGTTACTCTGTTGCTAAACCTTGGTAACTCATTTCAAACTTTCCACTGCTTACTTCTACGTATGCCATTACCAAGTATTTGTCCTCAGCTGACAACTTCTATTCTAAATTGACATCTGTCAAGTGACTTTCAAAAACTAAAACCGTTCTTACCTTCTATCTGTCCGCGCGCTCTCCTTTTTCCTGTGTGATCTTCAGTCCCAGACAGGGGAGCTACGCCGTCCAGTGACACACTCTCGGAGAGACTCTGTTGGAGCAGATATCAAAATGAGTGACATAAAGATCTCCTGATCGTTTTCTGAGATGATGCCTCAGTTTCCTGTTCAAACACTGTTAGAAAAATAAGAAGCAGCACTGAGAAGAACCCCGCCAGTAAAGAGGACTGCTCTCGGTCACACCCACCTCCGCTCTTTGTCTGGTTAGCAACTATGAAGGCAGGCACGGAAGGTCAGAGGAGTGCATTCATAAAAAATTAATTTGTTTTTATGCTTCAGCCAGCAACTAAGCTCAGGACGCTTAGCACTGCTCCTCATTCCTCGTGCAATGTAAGAAGACAACTAAAAAAACAGGTATCTTAAGAAATTCTCGTAAGTTCACCTGCTTTAATATAGCATGAAACATTTAAATTATGTCCAATGACAGAAATTTATAAAGTCAGAATAGGAAACCTGGCTTGTATGGTAAGAAACTTCAGCATGTGTCACAATGATTACACAGAGGGCATTGTAGAAGTTGCTACATTTAGGTAAACCAAGGCTTGGAAAAATCTAAGTAATTTTGTGTGAAAGTTTTACAACCAGCAAAAACTGGTTGAATAAAATAAAATGATAAAGAATCTCTTTTCTATTGGTATAAATAAAAGCTCCCAAACATCAAAGGCAGAATGTGATTCCTTCCAATCAAAAAAAAAAAAAAAACTTCCAGAATATGCAGTAAGAAAGGATGTAAAAATGTCTAAGTGTTTGAGATGGCTAAGGAATTATTTTGTACAGAGCACACGTAGATAATGAATATTCCACTCCGTGCTCCTGACAACTGCACGCTTTGTCCCTGGACAGTTAAAGCAGAGCACTGAGCAAACACAGCTGGCCGCTTCTTGGGATGTTCTTGACTCCCGAGGGCTGGCTCTGCTCTCATCCTTCAGTTGGGAGTCTGAATGTCATCCCCAGACAGAAGCCTAACAATGCCACTCCACTCCATCTGAGACCCAGTCTCCCTCCTGCTCCCTCTATATGAAGCAGGGACACTGACTAAGTTGCTTGGTCTTCTGTTCTATCGCTGCACTAACACGAGCCTTCACTAGTAACTCAGTGTCCGACTGCCTCAGCTGTAACGGTGACCCAGTCACAGAAATTTACTCAGGGCAGCGCATGTAAGCCCTCGTGAGAAAGACCTCATGTGCAGAATCACTGTATCTTCCAGGTTACCTCAGTCAGTGATTGGCTGACACTTTTCCAAAATGAAGATCCCAGTGCCCCCGCACCGTCCGTCCTCTCCTTGACGCTACGGCTCCTCCTTTCATTTTGAGGAGCACCGGGATCATGCTGCCACACGTGCAGCTGCCACATGAGTGGACGCTTCACTCCTCATAAGACGGGCTTACGTCCTCACCCCTCCTGTGCATCGCATGTCTTTATGGCACAGCGAAGTCTCTGACATTCAGACCGGTTAACTCCTCCCCCCCCATTCTATAAATATTAAATGCCAGAACCAAGTACGGCCATGTCTTTTGACTGTGGTGGCTCCAGTATGCATGGCTGCTACACTTCCAAGCCACCCCTAACTCTTTCTATGATGGTGTCATTAAAATAGATCATTATGGACGATGGCTCCTACACCGGCACTAAATGCATTTCATCTCTGAAGATGACTTAAATCTATTACAGGAGAAATTAAGTTAAAACAAAACTTAACCAAAACTGCTACAGCTCCACAGAGTTACACTGACTCTTTTCTTTCTCCTGACAGTTCCTTTGGGGATTTATACTTTACGATCCAGGTTGAATGACACTTTCAAGTCTCACCTGCTATCTTTTCAGGGTTCAGGGGTAAAAAAAAAAAAAAAAAAATCGCAGTCCACACTTTCCCTCTGAATGACACAGGACTTGTACACACCCACATCTATCACAGAATCTTTCAGGTCACAGGTTGATACGACTTTTTAAATTTGTACTTAAACTTAGTCCAAAGGGGTTCCTCTGATGGCTACATCTGTAAGTGAAGCATGCAAATGAGCAGAATTGGGTAACGAGTAGCACCTGGTATCTAAGTATTGTCTGTGGGTCAGAAATGAGAGGACACCACCCCTCATAGGCACACGCAGGCGAGAGAGTGAGCAGCTCCATTCGTTTTGTCCGTACCTCAGAATCCCAAGGTGAGTCTTCATCCTCGTCTTCTCCCAATCCCAATGCAGACATCATTTCTGTGGAACACAGTCACATGCACATTAATGAGGACATGCATCACTGAAGTTGAAGTGCATGCGTGTTTATCTACATCCACAAAATTACAATAAAATGATATCAGGAGAGTTTCAGCTGAAGTAGCTTCGGGCAACTGAGAGTAGCAAGAAAGCAAAAGAAAACGTATTTAGAGGAAGCAGATACTGGCTTGGTTCTGGAGGCTTCAGTGTCTGTAACAGCATGTAAGATGGAGTGTTGGCTAACTCACCACTTTTATTACTTCTGTGCCAGCCGTCAGCACGGGCTAAATTGTCATGTGGTTGCTCCTGTGAAGCGCTCTCAATGATATCCGTTCCGTTTTCTTCTCCTTCAATTGCAGGCTCAGCTGCTCCTTCCTATGGGAAGAAAACAGCAACTTCGCTCACCCTGCAGATCACAGGGTGCTTGCACGGGCGACACGGGCCACAGTCAGTAAGGGAAAGGTCCGTGCCTTCGGTCTGAGGTGGACAAAGGACCTGGAAGACAGCTATGAAATGTGCATTCGGAGGAGGACGTGAGGCTGAAAGACAGCTCGGCAGTTAGGGGCACTTGCTGTCTTCGGAGGACACAACTGCAGTCCTCAGTACCCATCAGAAGCTCAGATCCGTCCAGGGCATCTGATGCCTCTGGCCTGCATCCTTACGTACATGCAGCAGAGAGAATTATGACCCAACATTTACATGGAAAGAGAAAGGAGCTCCCCAAGCAATCAAACAGTAAGCCTGGGCTTTAAAGATGAGAGAATTGTATGCACCACAGGGTCGGGTGACTGACGGGACGGGGAGAGGATCTGGACTCTGGCTGGTGATTCAGGCTCAATCCCAGGGGCATCTTCGTTTTCACTAGCGGAATGGCTATCGTCAGACAGGGCTCTACTGTCTGGTTCCTCAAAGCCGCATTTTGTTTCTGTTATGAAAAGGAAAGACTACATGTAAAAACTCTTAAATCAATGAAGAGCACAAGAACAGGCCGTCTTTAAATGACTCACGGTTTTTCTTAGACTGCTGGGCAGCTGTCCACAACTCTGTTAAATTAATTTTGGGAACGTTCTAGAAAAACAAAAATAATTTTGAAAATAACATTACAATAAAGCAAATATGATCTTCGCTCTTACTATCTTATATTTTTAGTTGTGAGCCTAGCCTTTAATGGCTGACTCTCCAGCCCACCGCTCTTACTACCTGATCTAACACCAAGAGTGTGTTTCTGAATCCTTAAGGTAGATTCAAATATTAACCATGCCATTTACGAGTCTACAGACTTCAACTGCACGAGGATTATGGGGTAGGAATATCATCAAAATATTACTCTCCTTACACCTGATTATCGTGCAAATTTTATGATATCCTTTAGTATATGATTTAAATGAAATAACCTAGAACAAAATTTTATTCCCAATCTAGAGTACTTCTGAAAACACTAGCATTTAAAATAATTTAAAATACCTTGAACGTATCACCGTGACCTATATTTGTGTGATTGTTTCTAAAGGAGAAGCCGTAAGGGCTTACTTTCTGTAGTTCATGGGCTGAAACTGCAAACAGTGTAAGTGATTTCACCCTGGGTGCCCAAAGTGACATGCGAATTATTATGCGCGTTTAGTTCTCTCTAACAAAGAGGAAGGAAAAAGAATAAATCTTGTGAGGCAAAGCCATATGCAGGGACTGAAGAAAAGTATAACTAAACATGCGAACCATGGAGAAAAGGCACTGACAGAAGACACAAGTGTGAAGGTGCAGGGGAAGTCACAATACAAAGTAGGGGAGGGACAGACGGAGGAAGGAGGGAGGGAAAGTATGAATGAGTTTAAATGAGGAGGAAAGGAGAAAAGTGCTAGTTAGAGTCACTCCGATGAACACCAGGACCAAAGAGACTCGGGAGGAAAGGGTCTATTTGGCTTACACTTCCACATCACTGTTTATCACTGAGGAAGTCAGGACAGGAACCCAAGCAGGACAGGAACCTGGGGCAGGAGCTGAAGCAGAGGCCATGGAGGGTGCTGCTTACTGGCTTACCTCCCCTGGCTTGCTCAGCCTGCTTTCTTATAGGACCCAGGACCACTAGTCCAGGGACGGCACCAACCCACAATGAGTGCGACCATCCCACATGAATCACTAATTAAGAAAATGCCCTACAGCGGGATCTTATGGAGACATCGTCTCAATTGAGATCCCCTCCTTTCAGATAACTCTAGCTTGTGTCAAGTTGAGATAAAACTAGCCAGCGTAACATTTAAGCCTAAGATTCGTAAAAAGAAGTACGAGAACTGGGAATCACAGTACATTCCAAATAATGATTTGCAATGCCATTTTGAAGACATTAGTATAATGAAAGTTTAATTCTATAAGTACATAATGCTTAATCATGTCTGGTTACCATTGAGAGATGTAACATCATTCCTAGATAAAGAAGACATTGGGAAAAGCAATGCTCTATTAATTTCCTACTTGGAGAAGATTTGCTAGTTGGAACTCTATGGGTAACATAGATTCAAAAATCTATTATGTAGTCCAATGAGGCAAAGATATTTTAACCTCATTCATGATCTAACTCCACGGTTTCAGACAGCAGGTGCCTCCTTCTCGTGACACTTCTCTAACCTGGTTTGTTTTGTCTTTTTAACAGTGACATTTCCTCAGTGTCACAGAAGCTTACATGTAAACATCACAAGGGGAATATTTTTTTTTTTTTTTGGTTCTTTTTTTGGAGCTGGGGACCGAACCCAGGGCCTTGCGCTTCCTAGGCAAGCGCTCTACCAATGAGCTAAATCCCCAACCCCGGGGAATATGTTTTTAAGAATTCAGTGGGTTTTATGGTTTTATATGTGACATTTCCTTGACCTGAGTTTACATTACAGGAGTTTAAAGGTGAGTCATGTTTCTAGAAACTCAAGAGACAATGTTTGGGGCAGAATATCTACTCTTCAGATCTACAGATGAAGACGTGTAACAGTCCTGAGGGAACGACACCAGGCGTAGACTGTAATAACCACATTTAAATTTGCATATTTTTACAGTTTCTGATGGTATGGTAATTTACATGGAGACCAAGGATAGAAATAGAGAAAAAGTTCACCTAAAAACCATATCACACTAAGAGGTGTCCAAGGAAAAAGACACACAGAAACTGCATGCTGTATGTTTACACTCTTGAAACTGAAGTCACCACAGAGTTCATGATTTACTGTATGTACGAGCTGGGCCCATCCGAGATTTAATTCAGGTGTAACAGACTCACAGCTTTATGGACTTTCTAGCTCATTCACGTTCAACCTCTAGCTCCCCACGGGACAATCAGTCTTTGATATTCACCAAAATAAAATATAATTTAACAAGTCATTGTTCTACAAAATGTTTCTCTGATCAATATTCCACATACAACGATGCTAGATTGTCACTAAATTTTAAGAGGGAACATTCAGCCAAACAAATTTAAACGATTATTTTCACAAAACTGCATGTTACCTTGGTATCAAAGTTATAGTCATCCTCATCTGATGTAGGCCAGGAGTCGGCAGGATCAGGTATGTGAGAAGACCTTAGAACAACAGCCAACAGAAATTGTAAGACAAGCTCTTTTATTTATTTGTACATTTGTTTATACACACACACACACACACACACACACACACACACACACACACACGTGTGTATGTGTGTGTGCTCTATTTGCATGTATGCCTGCATGACAAAAGAGAGCATCAGATCTCATTACAGATGGTTGTGAGCCTCCATGTGGGTGCTGGGAATTGAACTCAGGACCTCCGGAAGAGCAGCCAGTGCTTAACTGCTGAGCCACCTCTCCAGCAGTAAGGGAGTGCTTAAAAGAAACCTAGGAACATATCAGTAACCGGTGTAGTGAACATCTCTTGGTGGACATGACTCAGATTTGGCCTCTTCTCACAAAGCCTTTAGCTGCCTCCTCCTGCCTCCACTTCTCCGACGCTGAAATAGTCAAGGCTCACTCTCCATTCCATGTTAAACTGCGAAAGTCAACATGTTGGCGGGCCTATGAACAAGGTTTCTAAACCTGCCTGTGCTAATGGCTGTGCTGATATCTCATCGATGGCTGACATCACTTTTGCCTTCTGAAGAGAATCTGATAACCTAAAGCATGGGACAAACTGCACTGCCCTGTTTACCCTGTTCAAACACTCAGCATGCAGCCTGGAAAGGCCCTTTAAGACCCTATCTATGAGCCAGCACATGTCTGCAATCAGAGTGGCTAAGACTGCTCCAGGTCAAAGGTCAGTCTGGTTTACAGTGCTGCAGGCCATGGAAGGCTCTACAGTAAGACCTATCATCCTATACCTTCCAGGTACCTTAAAACACTATCGGGAATCCCATGAAATATTTAAAGAGTTTAAAAATGAAATTTAAGCAAACTTCAGTACAAACTATTGTGTTGGCAATACATTTTCTTCAGATTAAAACATTAAAACTGGGGCTGGAGAGATGGCTCAGAGCAGAGGTTAAGAGCACTGGCTTCTCTTCCAGAGGTCCTGAGTTCAATTCCCAGCAATTGAATGGTTGGTGGCTCATAATCTCTGGTGCCCTCTTCTGGTGTGTAGACAGATCACTCTATAATTAATAAGCAACTATAAAAGTCCAATCATTTTCCTAAGTAGGTCATGTACTACTTGCATATACATAAACTACCAATCCCTTGAAGCCTACCAGAGCCCACCTGGCATCCAAGTACCCAAGGAAGGCTGGGAAAGGGTTATGGATGACATCAGCAATTGGGGCCAAAAGCTGCTGACTTTTGGCAATTTTACTTTCTTGCTATTCTGGGGCCGGAAGCTGATGGCTTCTGGCAATTTAACTCCTGTTGATAGCAGCAGGGGAGTAAGAAAAAAAATGCTTAGTTACTTGGGCTCCTTTCTCTTTGGCTGAAGGCCCCTTGCTGACCAGGCAAGAGGCTCGGAGTTCACTAACTCTTCATGAGCCAGGGAGAAAAGAAAAGAAACTCAGTATCTCTGTCTCTCTGTCTCTGTCTCTCTGTCTCTGGCTGGGGCCCGGCCACCTGTTTCATCAATTTCACAAGTGCATGTGCACACTTACATACATACACATATACCTACATACAACTGTCTATACACATTTGGTGGATGAAGCAGAGCCCTGAAAGCCACGCTTTATCTTTTCTCTTGGCCTTTTTCTACCTTCTTTAAGTTCTTTATAAAATTACCTCATAAATAAAACACTACACAAAAGGCGAGTACGGGAAGATACGGATAGTAAGTTCAAAGTGGTGTTTGACTCTAAAAGCTCGCTGTAAGCTCAGAGCAACTGTTTCCCATGGCCTTGCTTTCTCATGGTGCGCACCTCATCCCTGGACCTGACCTTAGAATGCTTTTCCTTGATCATAAATTTGTCCCAAGCCCATTTTTCTTCTTAGTGCAGTTTACGAAAGCTCACTGTATTCCTTATCGTGCAGCCTTTACTTGCTACTCTATAAGAAGGGGGCACATTCCATTCCTGATTCTAACTTTATTACATCATTCTGGTAAAACAACTAAAACCATCTCTGTAAACTTTCTTCCTAAAATTTGAATCAAGTCAGGAAGGCTATTAAGTCATTAATTCATCTTAACAGCATTAAGTCATGAAAGTTCTTCATGTTGATCTGTAGGAATCTTGTCCAATAAGGTGGGCCAATGCCCAGGACTCATTAGGCCACATAATAGTGACAGGAAGGGCGTCTCAGCAGTGAGACGCAATCCTGGGAAGAAGGAGGCCATGTCTCTCATGCACACCCATTGCAGCCGTGCAAAATGGTGGGCCATCTCCAGGAAACTCACTTGCTTGCTCTGGTCTTTCCTAGATGGCTTCTGTCAGAAACCAATCCTAGGTACCCAGACACTGTACCTTTGACTTCCCTACGAACCATCTAAAATACCTTCATCCCCAGAGGACTCCACTCCTAGGTCCCTTTCCTGTGGGGTTTAGTGGCAACCTTCAACCTTTAAACTTTCACCTTACAAAGGCACGGCTCCTGAGACAAGGATGGGCTCAAATGACAGTAGGCAGTGACTTTCCATCCTGTGAATGACCTCTCCATCGTCTGCCACTCATCTGCCAGATGCTCGTGACTTCCCAGGCTTCTGCTACACCTTCTGATGCCCACACAAGGACACCCGTCAGCGGAGAAGAGACACGGACACCTCCAGTCTGCGGGTTCCTGAGGGGCTCTACACTCTACACTACCTTCTGTGAACCGGGGTGACAGCAGATGTGGAGCCAACATTCCTGTCTACTTAAAAGTCTACCCAGCAGTTCAGACTATTTTAACAGTTTTCAGTAGAAACCTCCTTAAAATTCTGAAATTCTATTGGTTTTCACTTTGTGTAAGAGTATCATGAATACTTAGTTGACAGAAAATGGGAAAGAAGAATTTATTTTATTTGAGAAACATTAGTTGTGGAAACTAAATACAAGTTCAAAATGGCTAAGGAAATGAGAGGTGAACTGGGAGATGCAGCAATCAGAGGCACTCACTACACAAGTGTAGCGACCAGAAGTGGGGTCCCCAGGAACCCACATAAATGCATGCCAGAGGGACGTGGCCGCTCTTCTGCGATTCCAGCCTCAGAAGGTGGAAGCAGGATCCCCACAGTTAGAAAACTTGCAGGACCAGCCATATTGGCAAGTTCAGGGTTAATTCTGAGCCCCTACCCTCAGTGGATACTGCTGAACAACCAAGGGTGACTCCCACTATCAACCTTACGTGTCACACACCTAAAAACACTCTATCTCTCTCTTTCTCTTTCTCTCTCTCTCTCTCTCTCTCTCTCTCTCTCTCTCACTGGGAAATTTGTAAGAATTTAGCTTAAACTAATTAACTTATTTAATTAATTTAAAACATCGTCTAGGACAGAGTGTGTCTAGCATGCACAGAGCCTGGGTTCAGTTCTCAGTATTAAATTGGGCATAGTGGTTCATGCCTGAGATCCCAGCACTAAGGAGAGGGAGGCAGGAAGATTAGAAGTTGAAGGACATCCTTGACTACCTAACAAGTCTGAGGTCACCCTGGACTATATGAGACCCCATTTCAAAGCTCTGTGACCACGGTAAGAAATGTTAGCCATACTACACAATATAGTTATCTAGCTCAAAGCAGAACACTTAACAAATCCTAGTCACTTTCCTCTATATTCTCTAACCCATTAACATTTCATTTTAACATTATACATTCCTACCCACCTGGTTAAAGAGCCATCTTCAGAAACATTATCCACTATTAAAGAAAAATAGAAAGCATATTTTAAACCAAGAGAACAATATAAAACAATAAGGTGGTATCATCATCATCATCATCATCATCATCATCATCATCATCATCATCATCATCATCATCATCATCATCAGTGCTTTCTCTTTGGTACCACACCTAGAGGCTCTCCTAGAATGAATGCTAATATAGGTAACTAATCCACTACGAATGCTTTGTCTCCCCTTCATATGTATCAAATCCAAGAAGGAACAGAATTTATAAAACTTTAAGACCTGGGGTAGGGTGGGGGAAAACAAAACAAAACAAAACAAAACAAAACAAAACAAAACAAAACAAAAAAAACCACTATGAGACCTAAAGGGAGACTGCCAGTACTATGGCCACAGCCATCAGACTGACAGCAGCTGTCACCATAGCAGAATCCATACCACTCGCAGGGTTTTTCCGGACTGATAGCACTGGGAACAATCACAGGAGCGATTACTTTGCTATGGTGGGATCCGGCTCTCCCAGGGTGTTGGTCAGCACCGTAGTTGAGCATTAAAACCCTATCACAAACAAGCACCATCCACGAGCACTGTGCGATTTTATTCTCCCTTAGTGGATAGAGTAAGACTATTAGCTCAAGCTTCTAAACTGTGTCAGCAGTTGGCTTTCCCCAGTAAAAGGAAAAAAATCTTTCTCATTTCATGCAAGGTATGAATTAAACAAACTAATCAGTGTCTTGGCATTTCCCATGAGGTTACTCAGGCCAAGTCTGAGGCTTTGTTCAATGGTGGAGTACCTGCCCTACAAAACAGAACAGACCAAATGGGCTGGTGTGGCAATGGCCTGGAGGTGTGGTGATGGCCTGGAGGGATGGTGATGGCCTGGAGGTGTGGTGATGGCCTGGAGGTGTGGTGATGGCCTGGAGGGATGGTGATGGCCTGGAGGTGTGGTGATGGCCTGGAGGTGTGGTGATGGCCTGGAGGGATGGTGATAGCCTGGAGGTGTGGTGATGGCCTGGAGGTGTGGTGATGGCCTGGAGGTGTGGTGATGGCCTGGAGGGATGGTGATGGCCTGGAGGTGTGGGGATGGCGTGGGGGTGTGGTGATGGCCTGGAGGTATGGTGATGGCCTGGAGGTGTGGTGATGGCCTGGAGGTGTGGTGATGGCCTGGAGGGATGGTGATGGCCTGGAGGTGTGGTGATGGCCTGGAGGGATGGTGATGGCCTGGAGGTGTGGTGATGGCCTGGTGGTGTGGTGATGGCCTGGAGTGGTGATGGCCTGGTGTGGTGATGGGATTGTAGGGGTGGGATGGGGGATAGAAATAATACCTTAAGTGACTATATTTAATTACCTTGGTACTTAATGTTTCAAACATGGAGAAACACATGACTATGCAGGAAAAAACTCGAAAGACAGTAAAAAGAGCAGTGGCTGCCAGGAAGTAGGGGTCAGAGAGAAAAATAGGTGAAGGGGATGGAGAGATGGCTCAGAGGTTAAGAGCACTGACTTCAATTCCCAGCAACCACACGGTGGCTCACAACCATCTGTAATGGGATCTGATGCCCTCTTCTGGTGTGTCTGAAGGCAACAACAGTGTACTCATATATAACAAATAAATAAATCTTAAAAAAAAGAAAAGAAAAATAGGTGAAGTCCAAGGAATATTCAAGTCAGTGAAATCATTCTGATTACACTACCACAGTGGTAAACACAAGTCATAAACTGGCCTAAATCTATAGCATGTACAAGATCCAGAGTGAGGTGTCATGGAAGCTAGACATGCTGAAGTGATAATGCTGTATCAATGTAGGGTTAGCTGTTTCCCTTTTTTTGCTTTTAGATACAGAGTTTCTCTGTGTAACAGCCCTGGCTGTCCTGGAACCTGTTTGGTAGACTAAGTAATCTTTGAACTGGGAGATCTGCCTGCCTCTGCCTCTGACTGCTGGGGATTAAAGACATGCACCATCACCGCCCAGCTGGGTTACAATTTTCACAGATGTATCCACTACTCAGTACTCAGATGTAAGAAGCTATGCATGTCTGGGCATCCTAGGGTATATGGGAAATTCTGTTTCTTCCTGTTAATTTTGCTGTGAACCTAAAACTTCCCTAAAAATTGAAGTTATTAGGGGGTAGGATTTAAACCCACATTTGCCTAGCATACATAAGGCCCCCAGGTTCTACTGCCAACACACACACACACACACACACACACACACACACACACACACCACACTATTGATTGGAAAAAAATATTTAGTAAGCCTCCAAGTTAAAAAACACATTCAAAGGAACACAATGGTATTCTCTCCTAAACTGAAGGCTGAAAATACACAGAACAATTCTAATTCTATATCCAGGCAAGAAACAGATAAAAATTATTGAAAAAAAATTGTACCTTTCAGTTGAAATACTTTATTAGTAATTTAAACAACTGAAATAACATTCTCTTGATAAAGTAATCCACTTCTTGTGAGATCCATTCTTCTGCTAAACTCAATTTGCTATAATGTGGACAGAGGAAGCATACAATGTGATAACTGAAAATCGCTTTTCTAATGGATTTCCGGGCCACGATGAAAAGATTTCCATCCCCAGGAATGCTGTATTAGACAGTAAACTTCCTTTAACTAATCTCTTAAATAATCTGCCATTTTAGACTGAGAGACAAAGAAGAACACACATGACATTCCCACAGTGACTTGAGTTTCATATTGCTCCTCTGTGATCAAAACATTCTTCATCTACATGGCTACCCAGGGAAGGCCCACGAAGAGAGATTCTTCATGAGGAATCTTACCTGCATTGCTATTTTCAGAATTTTTTGGTCTCTTCCCATCATATTCAAATATTTGCCTGTTGCTATGTTAAAAAAAATGACAAAAATTATGCTTTTAATTCTGGTAAGTAAAAAGTACTAAATATATTAAATTCATAATAGCATTATAGACAAAATCAGAGCTAATATCAGGATCATATCCCACATGATTCAAATGTGCAAATGTTGATGAAATGTCGGTGATGGACTGAAGGCAGTCGGTTAAGTATAAATACACGCTATCTTGGAGTTGCAAGCAGAATGGACATCAGTGTGCATTCACAGTTTCTTATAAGTTGCGGTAGTGACAAAGTACTGAGGCTGACCTTGATACCAGTACTTCAATTCTCTGTGGCCATTTAAGCCTAATCAGCTACACAGTAATTAGAAACTAAATGTATTGGTAAACATCTTACTAAACAAGGCAACCGTCTACCATGACTGAACTATTCTCTCTTTAATGCTTGATTTCTACATGTATCGCCGTGGAAGATAAATCGCTCTTTTATACATGGTTGGTCATGAGGCCCTAGGTCTTGTAGGAGGGTAAGCGACTTTGATTTAGAGAGGCCTGCCGAAAGGCTTCCTTGTTAATCCAAATTTTAAATACTTTGAAAAGCAAAAACAGCTTGCAGGCCAGCCTGCCTAGCCCAAAAGGAGAGCTCCTGGCTTATCACTCTCCAGCGTACTCCTTTAACCAGAACAGGCTCGTTCACTAAACCAGACGTGCTCTTGGCTGCTTCGCCGAAGAGCGAGCCCCCAGGATCTGCCTGCCTCTGCACACAGCCTGGCCTGGCTATTTCCACAGGGACTGGAGAGTCTAACTATACAGCAGGCACTCTTACCCACTGAGCTACGGCCTCAACCGCAGGGTAATCCAAAGGATAGATTATCCTCCCTTTTATATGAGGAAGGCAGCCGTAAGCTTGGCAACATGGGGATCTAAAGCCATCGTCTCTCCCGTTATTATCCACCGATGGCTTATTTTCAGTAAAGGAGAAGATTGTCCATTAAAGATTACCCCTTTCCTCAGCTCGAGCTACTTAAAAAAATACATTAGAATATTAGAAACAAAGCAGGAGAAAATTAAGAAGTGCATAGAATGTTGACAACATCAACGTCCTTCACAAAAGTAATTTTTTTTTTAAAGGAGAAGGCAGAATGGTTTGCAACTTCCACTTATGCTCAGTACAGTCTGGTACGAGGAAAAGTATAGAAGAGAGGTTTAAAGTGTTACCAAAAAATCGAGATTCAGTTACCAGAGTGAAATTGGCATAGCTAATATAAGGTCACAGATCCGGTTACGAACACCACTCATAGTAAAAGGGAAGGTGAGCCCAGCTATGGGTTGTGTTGTCTGAATAACTGCTTGTCTACCCAACCAATGTCGGTTCTGATGCTTTTCCAACATATCTCAGTAACTAAGTTAGTCATCTCCTCCTCCTCCTCCTCTTCCTCCTGCACTTACATTTCTGAGTGGTTGTTAACACTCTGTAAGACCAGGTTTTACTTGTTACGTGTGTGTAATGTGTGGTGTGTGTGTATACGTGTACGTGCACACACGCAGAGGCCAGAGGACAACGGTGGGTGTCTTCCTCTAGCAGGCTCCACTTTCTGTTTGAGACAAGGTCTCTCACTGAATCTCTCCACTCCCCAACACTGGGGTTATAAGCACACACAGCCGTGCCTGGCTTTTACATGAGTGTTAGGGATTTAAACTCACAGCGAGCGCTCTCACTCACGAAATATGAAAAACAAACGACTGTACCTTCCAAGCTGATCAGCTGCGTGAATACTTGTTTTCTTCTTTACTAGAAATTCCACAATATGCTGTTTATTTTCCTTTACAGCCAGTAACATAGGCGTTAGGTCATCCTGCAAGACATCACAAGCAATCCATAATTCCGAATTACTGACTTCTCGACTGAACTGCGCTTTGGAATCATGTGATTGCAACCCGCCCAGTCAAGCATCTCTTGAAAGCAGTGATGTTAACTTTTGTCAGTAGCTCTCACAGAACTAAAAACCTTAAATGTCTTATTGAACTAATGAGCAAAATTAGCATCTTCAGAGAAGGCTTCTTAAAGCCTTCCAAATGGCATTGACTTCTCTAGAAGTAGCATTTCCAGAAGATTCTATGATCATATCCAGTAATAACTGACATGACTAGTAACAGAAATCTCCAATTCTACTCAAGCTTTTTTTGAAAATTATGTTTTTGTGGCAAACATTAAAACAGAAGGAGTAAGTTTCGAGGAAACAGGTTGAAACACTTCTAAGACTGTGGAAGTTCCCCCAGGCTACGCAGACTTGCTGCTTCTCCTCTGTTTACGCCAGGGTTCCAGGGTGCAGTGTCAGACGCTCCTGGTTAAAGTGAGTCACTAAGGAGATGGGCACTACATCAAAAGACCCAGATGTGGATGGACACCCACTGCTTGTTACTAAAAGGTCTGCAGGGTTTCTGTTACAGTGTGAAGGGATGCTGTTCCCACTGCAAGGAGCAGTTACTCTCGCTCACGAAGAACCTGGATAGCCTACTGTTTTTCATTTGTTTTTTACTCTGGTAACGTTTTAATTGAGACTCAGGTGATTTTGCTATTTAATCTCAGGCAAAATATAAATCACCAACACAAACATAATGCTGAAGAACCAGTGGGCTAGACAAAGGTGCTGAGAGAACACTAATGATGGGGGAATCTATTCAATGAAATCACAATAAAAAAAAAAAAATCTAAAAAAAAAAAAAGAATCAGAAACAAGAGGCATCAAGGGCAGGATGAGAAGACCTGAACCATGTCAGATAACAGTCACGGTGTCACAACACCAACTGACTTCAAAGGCAAACATGCCACATCGCTCACCAGTAACCAGCCAGTAACCAGCCAGTAACCAGCCAATAACCAGCCAGTAACCAGCTGTCTGCACATAGGGAAAGGCAAACACATATCTCTCACCAGTAACCAGTAACCAGCCAGTAACCAGGCAGGGGACTGTGTGTACATAGGGAACAGTGTTATTTCCAGCCCTGACAGTAACTGCCAAATCTTGTGCTGCATCATTTATAACTGCATGAGACATAAGAACACTTCACAACACACACACACACACACACACACACACACACACACACACACACACACACACACTCACTCACACGCGCACACAAAGGCAATTCACAACGAGCAAGTCGCCGCTGTAAAATACCCTTACAAGAGCCTGCCGAGTGGGTAAAAAAGCACTTGCTGATGACCTGACCCCATAGTGGAAAGAGAAAATGGACCCCCAAACTTCTTAAGAGGAACAAAGGAGAGTTATCACGTCCAAAACAACAGGACAAGAGAACTCACAAAATTAACATAATAAAAGAATGAACAGTAATCTGAGCACGGATGAACTAACAGAATCCGGATGGGCATGAAGGTCAGATCCTGATAGGATATAGTGAGTGACGTCACACCCTACTCTCCTCTTTAGATAGCTCATTCACAGTAGAACTCAAGGAAGAAGCTTCAGAGTTTAACTACACCACCGACCAAACGCGCGCTGAAGTGATCTCTGCACAGCAGCCCCTACGGCAGATACGGAACACACACACCTCATCTCAGAGGGCTCAAGCTTCTCCACAACATACCACACTCTAGACCACAGGTCAAGTACAACATACACGAAGGAACCAAAACCATTTCCTGTATTCCGAGAGCGAAAGAAAACTAGAAATCAAAAGCAAAGAAGCTACACCAGTATCAGGAGATGGGAGAAATCCGGGAGAGATTTTAAAGTCCCTGGAATGGAAGGGAAAAGAAAGCTGAGCTCAGCAGAACCTCTGGGACCCGGAGGAGGGCCTGGGAGGGACGCTTATGGCTTTAAGCGCTTACACGGAAAAGTCAGAGAGCTCTTAGATAACCTAACAATGCACCCCACAGTCGTAGTGAGAAAAAAGAGCAATCTAAACACAAAGGCAACGGAAGACGAGGAACGAGGGGGACTGGGTCCCTGGAATAGGACTTACGGATGGTTGTGAGCCACCATGTGGATGCTGGGAACAGAACTCGGGTCTTCAGAAAATCAGCAAGTGTCTTAACCACTGAGCTAGTTCTCTAGTCCCTAAAACATCTATTTTTCTAGAAGGGTAAAAAGGAAAAGTTTTAAATGCAATTGGGTTGGGAGGCAGGGAGAGATGGGTCAGCAGGTAAAGGTTCTTACTGCTAAGTCCGTCAACCCCAGTTCAACCCCAACACCCATATGGTTGAGGGAGGGAAGCAACTCCCTAAAGTTGTTCTCTGATCCCCGCATGCCCACTGTGGGCACACGCACCTCCTACCCCTACAAACAAATAAATGACTGCAATAAAAGGGAAATCAGACACTGGTTTAATCAGTGAGCTACTGACTGGTGTGTGGATTATTTTTATCACAATGAAAGTATCTTTAAGAGGCAATTATACTCAATCTTAGATTTCACCCAATGGAGTCAAACATTACTTAGATCAAGAGTCCCCATGATCTGATCTTTTCTGAAAACATTCCTATAAAAATACACAGAAGTGTGTTTGCTCAATCCAGTCATGGTGACGAGAATGACCTTCACAATGTGCCTCTGTCTTCGGCTGGGAATAGAGCTGTCATTATACCTTGTTTTTGGCTTCTATATTTGCGCCGTGTGCGAGCAGTTTGGCTGCTATGGACGTGCTCTCACAGTAGACCGCGTAGTGGAGGGCAGTGTTGCCGCTGCTGTCCGTCACGTTCGGATCAGCCCCGTGGTCCAGCAGTATAGCTGCGCATTCTTCTTCCTGGCACTGTACAGCCTGTTGTTATTGCATCAAGGAAAAGATACCCAGTTTAGGAATTCAAGGAGAATATAGTTTAGGTTTTACTCATTACTGTATTTAAATCACACCGATGACTTTTTGCCCCCAAGTATTTAAATCAGGTGCATCTCAGCTGGAAGGGCTGGCTGCTGGTACCTTAATGAGAGCTGTGCTGTTCTCGCTGTCACAGGCATCTATCTCACATTTCCTCTCTACTAAGAGAGTCACCACTTCTGGGTGACCATAAGCACAGGCAAGGTGTAGGGCAGTCCTGTGGAAAAAAAAAAAAACAAGAGCACTTCTTAGTAAATTACAAAGCATCATCTAAAAATGCATTTCATGCAGTGTAGAACAGTATGTAACGTCTTCTTTCAAAACTAGTATTTTTCAGTGCACTCTTGAAAATACAACCTATTGGGGGTGTGTGTGTGTGTGTGTGTGTGTGTGTGTGTGTGTGTGTGTTACAGCAGACAAAGCCCTGAGCCCTGTGCTAAGGAAACAATTACTGAGCTATATTCCTAGCCCAGAGCAGCCAATTTGTAAAGAAGTATACACAGCCTTTAGATGCAGCTTGACTTGGGTAGAAGACTGCTTACAGGTCTGCTGCTTACTGGCCATCGCTTGGCCTTTCTCTGGACAAAGGCATTGGCCGCAGAAGCCTGACAACCTGAATACGCTTCCTAAATCCCATGTTAAAAGGAGAACCGACTCCTGAAAGTTGTCTGACTTCCACAAGCACAGCATGGCATGTATGCACCTTCACTAAAACACACACACACACACACACACACACTACAAATCAACAAAAAATCAGTAACCCTTGGTTGCCCCAGAGGTAGAAGGTAAGTTCCTATTTCTGAAGACACTGGGCCCAAGGGACCCCAGACTCGAAGTGATCTGAATACCTCCTCCCAGATGACAACCTTTTATGATCCCAGAAGGCACCAAGCTTCCAAAGGCGGGAAGCAACCAACTGTCTCGCCCAGCTGTGACCCCTGTGAACCACATTGAGGACAAGCATGGAACTGCAACTCTAGGGGGCAGTAGTGGCATGCATACTTTGATGGTGACCAACAGCCCACTACTAGAACTTAAGGTCCACCCAACATGGAGGAAACCATGCTCTGTACTGGACACCTGGCTATCTACCTCTGACTAGTGAAGTCTCTTGGATGAGACCCTACAACCACCATTTTATCAAACCAACACAATCCCTAACTACATTCTAGGTATTTGTTCTTACACCCATAGCTAAGTGTAGTCCTTACCCTCATCAAGGAGACTTCTCTATGCGACAGAGGAAAACCATTAATTATATAAAACCACAACCAATCAAAATGCAGAGTGTGGAGCCCAGTCCCTGTGGTCACAGCTACAAAAAACTCCTGTACCTAATGCCCAGGATCTATGCAAAGGAGGAGTAAAAAGAATTTAAGAGCCAAAGAACAGGGCCCTTGCTAGAGATGTCAGAAGCCACACCCACAGTGTCACCAACATGACTCCCAAATGGGAACTGAACAAGGCCAACAGCTATGAACGTGTAAAAGTGTATGGTGGGAGGGCATGGGGGGGTGAGAGGGGGCCTCAGCCCTACACAAAGATTATCCAATCTATTGATTATCTAATCTATTGATCATCCAATACTAAATGGTCAGCCCTGAAAACATACATATGAATACCGTTATACAGAGTGAAAAGGCTAATACTTAGAAATATATATATATATAAATAATATATATATTATTTACAAAGATACGTGTAATAACAATTCATTTTAGACAAGGTCATGAATTTGAAATGGAGCAAGGGGGTATATGGGAGCATCTGGAGAGAGGAAGGGAAGAAGGAGATGACATAATTACATTATAATCTAAAAAAGCTCAGCAACTTTTCTTTACTCTTTATTTTACCACACTTTATTATACTATGGCTAAGACGGACCATACTCTGTGTGTATGTATAATCAAACTGCCTTCTCCTTACTTGGCACGGCTTCTTTCCATGTTAATCCACATCGCCACGTTCAGGGGTCAAATATCCATCTTACGGATGCAGTGCAATCTATTTACAGAATACGTTCTCTGGCTGCTACACACACTGCTGTTTTAAGCAGTGCCAAGAAAGAGAGTTGCCTCATTAGTTCCTAAACCTATTGAGGAGACAAACAAATCGTGGTAGACCCCTTACTCCCAGCATGTGACTGGAAAGCCCTAAGCAGCCCGGGCTTCAGCAGGAACCGTTCTCATCCTCACACACTGTGTTCCGAACACCGATATTTCACGTCTCTCTTACTTTCCTGCCCTTACCACGGACACAAAATATTCTTTCTGGTGTCCATAGATTACTTGTGAATCTACCAAAAAAAAAAAAAAAAAAAGCTTTTATAAAATTAAGAGTTCAGGGACCAGGAATCCAGCTCAGTCCAAGAGAACTTACCTAGCATCTACGAGGCTGTGTGTTTGAACCCCAGCAACAATATACAAATAACAAAATGAAAAATTAGTTTGGAGTTTAAGTTTTTTCTTCATTGACTTAAAAGGATTTTCTGTAAAATGGAGATGTTTTTCATGATATATATATATATATTTTTTTTTTTTATTTATTTATTTATTATATTTAAGTACACTGTAGCTGACTTCAGATACACCAGAAGAGGGCATCGGATCTCTTTACAGATGGTTGTGAGCCACCATGTGGTTGCTGGGAATTGAACTCATGACCTCTGGAAGAGCAGTCGGGTGCTCTTAACCGCTGAGCCATCTCTCCAGCCCCTATATTTTACTCTGCAAGTATACAGTAGGTTTATCCTCAAATTTTGTTTAATCAGGTCTTGAGAATGCTTCATTTTCAAAAGCTCAGTGTTAGGATATATCCTGAGGATACACCACAAACCTGCTTTCAATCACCAATGTGCACGTGCACACACACACACACACACACACACACACACAAACACGCAAAACACATGCAGACACATACACAGGTGTGCACACAGAGGTGTCCACATATACACACAGGTGTACACATGTACACACATACACAGGTGCCCACACACATGCTCAGGTGTACACACAGGTGTACACACACACAGTAGTTCTGCTGTCTGTCAGTCTTTTTGTTTTGTTACTTTCTCATTGCGCTTTCTTTTAATGTTTAAATTATATTCTGTGAGGGACTTAGTGACATAGAAATGTAGCTAGTGGGGTTGGGGATTTGGCTCAGTGGTAGAGTGTTTGCCTAGAAAGCGCAAGGCCCTGGGTTCGGTCCCCAGCTCCGAAAAAAAGAAAAGGAAAGAAAGAAAAGAAAGAAAGAAAGAAAGAAATGTAGCTAGTTTCCTCCAAACATGCAAACCACCACTTCATTCCTAAGTGTTATGTTCCCTACTAATTGGGGTACCAGAATCAACTTCTGAATTCTTACATCTACTTGATTGGGTACTTCCAGGTTTTTTATTCCGCTCTATTCCCTGCTGTGTCTCTTTGGCTGTTAGTAAATGAGTGATTTGTGAAAACTAATGGTTTTGATTTTTTTCAGAAAGTTTTTTTTTCTAGTGTCATAACAAAATCAAAAGCAAGCATAAGAAACTCAAAATTGTTAAAACGCTGACAGTCGTATTTGGTTTACATAAAACTGATCAGGAAACCCGGAGTTCACATTCTGGGAATCATCAATCTTCGACTCGAGAACACAGAACAATTTTCCCACTTCAAATTGCAGTAATAAAACACATTCACACAGGTGTGCGGTGATATAAGATGGATACTGCATGTTAGTGGAAGAATGTTTAACCTTGAACTGAAACATTTCTCCAATGATGTATTTCTACGACATAAAATATTTTTATATGTATGCAGAAAATTAAATTGTTAGTTAGCTCGTTTTACATAGCCAGGAAAGGGAACTATAAGTGGATTAGAAACCAGCTGGAGTGATTTTGTGGCCGTCCTTGCTATTCATACAGGGCGGGGCTTAGACCCCACCAAGACTTAGGCATTCAGAGCAAGCTGGGAAGAGCCAAGCTTCCTTAGTGAAAGTCAGACTTGGGCTTCATCTTCCAGTCCCAAAGCCAGACAAGGTGCATGCTTCCCCCACCAGCCTCGTCCCGCCCCCCTAGCTCGAGGGACGTTTTTCTTTTACCTGTCCTTCTTGTCTCTATCGTTCACACCACTTTTCCCAAGGATAAGGATATGCTGCACTTTGGCTACGTCACCCACGCTTGCAGCCTTGTGGATCTTGCCCATATCCTTGTCGTGAATGTGGTACCTGGGCACGTGGGAGCCACTAGCATTCTCACGTCCAAAGCCCACGCAGTTGCTCCGCGGGCGTGCAGAGGGGCCTAAGGGCGATGGGCCCTTATTCCTGAAGCCAAAAATCTTCTTCATGGCAGAGGGTACGCCCCTCACAGGCACCTTCTAACCCACGTGGCGTCGGCTGCCTCCACAACGCAGTCCTAGCACTTACTGAAAAGCCAGCCTAGTCTCACAGGATCCCAACCGGAAAGACGCTGCATGGCCCCGCAGATTTTTAAAGCACAATAATCGCCAAGCAAAGCTGCAAACTAGCAACCCGCGCCTTCCAGCCCCCGCGCATGCTCACACAGGCACGGCGGAGACTGATGCCCAGCACGCATGCGTAAGGCCAGGCTCCGCCTTCTCCGCTGTGCTAGAGTTCAGGACGTTGCAACACAGCCGGTTTTCTAGCTTCGGATTTAGCGGGTGGTGGACCGTGTTGTCCCAGCGGCCCGGTCTAGCCTCGGTTTGAGCATGATCGCTGCAAGGTTTCTACAGGAACGGGGGCACTCACCACCGCGGAGCCCAGTCCCAGCACTCCAGGACTGCTTCGAGGGGCGCCTGGCAGATGGGCGCAGATCCTTCTAGAGCAGCTGGAGCCCCGCTTCCCTGCTTAGCTTTGACCTTGTGTTTCAGTGACAGTTAAAAGGTCTTGGGGAGCAAACCTATTAGACCCTAGGCAGGCGGTTATCAAAAAGGAGAGTAAACTACAAACAGCACACATAAAACTGTGGCGTGGAAGACTAAGGAAAGAGATTTTGTTAAGCTAATCCGTTAAGTAGTTTGGGAATTAGTGCAATAAAAGGTTGTGTTTCATAGCCTAAAGAATCGGTGTATGAGTTAGACGAGTTGATGGAAGATAAGAAGTTGTCTGCATTGGGGCCTGAGTGAAACGACGTGACCTTAAATTTTTGAACTTGGAAAAAGTAATACTTAGTAAACTTTTCCAATGAAAGTCTTCACCTTGACGTTTTAAATCGTTAATAAAATTTGTCGATCGAAAACCACAATTCACCTCAAAGAGAGTAAGTACCGTTTGTTCTGGAGCCTAATATGATACCCAGTGCCCAGGAGCACAGATTCAGGCTACCCTAAATTCTGTTATGTGTTCTAATTTTAATAGAAACGACAACAAATCACTTTTCAAATACGTTGGTGGGTATTCAGGTAAGGGGGAGGATGTTGTTAACGCTCTTCAGATGGTATTTGATGAGTTTCTTACCACTTTTGGCTGATGGAAGTGAGGAGTCCTAGTGAATGACATTCCAGAGATTTTACCTAATGGTCATAAAGAAGCGAGAACAAGATGGCTCAATATAATTTGGTTCTGGACTTGGAACATTCAGAACTTGCTACGGGATCAGTCCCTATGGTACAACTTCTTTCCAGGAATCAGAGTACTGAACAGGGGATTGGGGATTTACCTCAGTGGTAGAGCGCTTAAGTGCCAGGTCCTGGGTTCAGTCAGGGAGACAAAAAGACTTAGTACTGCACAGTGTAGATCTGTTTTACATGCTGAACTCTACTTGTAATGGTTTGACTACTTTTTTTTGATTTGACTAATGATTTGACTGTTTTTTGTAATAAAAATTGAAATGTTTTATTACTACTCTGTGTGTGTGTGTGTGTGTGTGTGTGTGTGTGTGTGTGTGTGTGTTAACAGAATCTCACTCTGACCAGAGCTAGTCTTGAACTTTAATGATTCTCGTGCCTCTGCCTTGGAAAAGTGGTGTTTTGGGTGTAGACTATACCTGCTTTCTCTTTATCACACTTCTCTGGCTTTGCTCTGGGCTCTTTACTACGAGCTAGTTATTCTCTGCATTTTGACCGGCTGTGGGTCGCCTTAATAACCTCCATCGGTCCCAAAGAAGCTTCTTAGAGAAGGGGTGAGAACTGTGCTCATCTGTGGGTGTCAGGGTAAGTATTTAGAATGCAAGCACAGGGGGCTGGCAATGTGGCTCAGCCGGTAGAGCACTGCCTGCCCCAGCACCCATGGATGATGACTAGCACTGGTCTGTAATACAAATTCCAGGGGATCCGATGTCCTCTTCTACCTTTCATGGGCTCTGCATACATGAGGTACATAGACATACATGCAAACAGGACATTCATACACATAAAATAGAAACTTCAAATGTAAAATTAGTAGAGCATAGGGTCCCCAACCCCAACTGGTACATCTACAACAAAAGCCCTACAGATTTGAGCCTCAGAGACTCCATGTAAGGTTGTGGGGTGGAATGACTGTTAGAACAAGAGGACCAGCAAACAACTGCCAGTGTCTTCTGGATATGAGAGGAAAGTGCACTCATAAAACCTCATCAAGGGAGTCTAGACAAGAACTGCATAATGACACCACCGTTTGACATGCCAACCTGGTAGGGAAAATTACACAGCTACAGGCAATCAAGGGCTGCTGAGATGAGGAAACAAACCTGTATAGTTTATCTGATCTCAAATGGTCAGGCCTAAATACAGGTAACTCCAAAGGAACTCAGCAGGATATAAAAGGTGTGTATGGAGTGTGAGTGTGAGTGTGTGTGTGTGTGTGTGTGTGTGTGTGTGTGTGTGTGTGTGTGTAAAACCAAGTAGACAAGATCATGAACTTGAAAGAGAGTGTGGGGAACATTTGAGGATTGGGGGGGGGGGGCTAGGTAGAAATGATGTAATACAATACTGTATGAAATTCCCAAAAGCTGACTTCAGAGAACCAAAGAACCCTATTAAAACATGGGGTACAGAGCCAAACAAAGAATTCTCAACTGAGGAATCTCAAATGGCCGAGAAGCAACTAAAGAGATGTTCAACATCCTTAGTCATCAGGGAAATGTAAAACAAAACAAAAAACAAAACAATCACAGCTATAAGAACTGTAACAATCAGAAAGGCCCAAGTAGGGGTGTTTCAATCCACTTAGAGGGTGTTTCTTCTTAGGGGAAGAAAATAATCATGGGAGAAGAGGGAAGGATCTGAGTAGGAGAGGGAAGGGGAAAGGAAAAGGGAAACATGATGAGAGGTAGGGTAGGTGGAACAGGAGAGAAGCCCTGAGGGCCAGGAGAATGAATGGAAAATATGCAGTCCTGGGGAAAGAGAGAGAGGTGTGTCAGGGGAGGGACTCTAGAAAGTACCAGACACCTGGGAGGTGGGAGACTCTCAGGACTCAGTGGGGTGACCTTGGCCAAAATATCCAACAATGGGGAAAGGGAATTCAAAGAGTCCACCTCCAATAGATAGACAGAGATGGGGTTATCAACCCACAGTCAAAATTTCTAAACCAGAATCGTTCCTGTCTAAAAGAACTTCAGGGACAAAACATGGAGAAGAGATTGAAAGGAAGGCTGCCCTGTGATAGGCCCAACTCGGAATTTATCTCATGGAGGGTCACCAAGGCCTGACCCTATTACTGATGTTATGGTGTGCATACAGACGGGAGCCTGGCGTGGCTGTCCTCTGAGAAACACTACCAGCAGATGACGAGACAGATACAGATACCTACTCCTAACCAATGGTCTGAGGCCGGGACCCCTGTGGCTGAATTAGGGGAAGGATTGAAGAAGCTGAAGGGGAGGATGACCCCATAGGAAGACCAGCAGTCTCAATTAATCCAAACCCGGAGCTCCCAGAGACTGAATCACCAACCAGGCAGTGTACACAGGCTGGACCGATCCCAGCCCACCCCTGCACATTTGTAGCAGAGGCCTGCTTGGTTTGGCCTTGGTGGAAGAAGATGCCTTTAATCCTGAAGAAACTTGAGGCTCCAGGGAAGGGAGATGTCTGGTGAGGGGTAAAGCACCCTCTCAGAGGCAAGGGGAATGAGGAATGGGATGAGGAACTGTGGGAGGAGGGACCAGGAAGGTGGGGGTGGGGTTGGGCAATGCTTGGAATGCAAATAAATAAATAAATAAAACAAAAACAAACAAACAAACAAACCCCACAAAAAACAAAAAACAAAGAATCCCTAAGTTCTGTACTTATCTGGAGGGAAGAGTAAGGACACAGTTACAATGACATCATCACAGCAGCAGAAAGCAACCAGCATCAGCTATGGAAGTGGCCCCCCCTACATTGGTAGTTGTCTGTTAAATGTAAGTTGTCTATTCAAATTTGGCCAGAGTTCTTTTCATTTGCATTAAATTTCACTGGAATGCAGTCCTTCCTCTTAGACCCTAAATCGATCGCCACAATTGCAATTATTGACATTAAATGCCTTCCTGATTTGTAGTTATTTTGCCTTCTCCTGGTCGATATCATAATTTCACTCAACACCTTTTCCTTTGTTAATATTCACAGCAATTTATTTCACTGTTTTCAATCAGTTTTTCATATTCTTTCTCACAAATTTTTCAATGTATTTTTTCAGTGTTAATGATTTAATTTTTTTAAAAAAAATTATGTGTACGGCTGTTTGAGCCTGCATGTATGTCTGTGTACCACATTTCTGCCTGGTGACTGTGGAGACCAAAAAAGGATGTTGGATTCCCCTTGGAGTTACAGATGATTGTGAGTTGACATGTATGTGCTAGGAATCGAACCTGGGTCTCCAGAAAAGCAACCAGTGTGCTTAACCACTGAGCCATCTCTCCACACCCGTTAGTGATATTTTTAAGGACTGGGTGCTTTGTAATGTTTTGTCTATTTCCTAAATACTATGATTGGTTATTTAGTCAGCATGGTGGAGTATCATTCCTCTGTCCTCTTCTGCTTTGACATAAATGTTATTTTAAGTGGTTTCTCTCAGCCTAGAATTTAAGTTTTGGTGTTCTCTTGCATCCACAGCTGGGTATTCTGGGAGGGGAGGGGCTGGATTTACCGGGGTTGCATCTTTAGACTTAGGCTTACAATTTCCCAGTTAAGACCTGTGTCTGTTTTCCACAAGCTCAGTTTCTTGCTAGTTCCAGTACTGAGAATTTATGCAGATGAAAGACAAAGCTCTATGCCTGATCCGTGTACTCCAACGAGGGATTTCCATAGTTGAAAAACTGAAGACTTGTCTGCTTTTCTTTAACCAAGTTTTTCTTTTTAACGAACATTTACTAATATTATAGGAGTAGGTACTTTGTTTTTTTGTTGGTTTGTTTTTATATGAGTACACTGTTGCTCTCTTCAGACACACCAGAAGAGGGCATCAGACCCCTTACAGATGGTTGCGAGCCACCATGTGGTTGCTGGGAACTGAACTCAGGATCTCTGGAAGGTAAGCCATCTCTCCAGCCTCCCCCCGCCCCAAACAAAACAAAACAAACAAATTAAAAAAAAACAACACTTTTTTCTAGTTCAGCAAATTTTAAATATTAAAGCTCCGAGAATAAGGTAAGATCTTACATGAGTGAAAAAGAGAATAGACCATGATGACAAGTTTAGAAAAACATTTCCTTTTCAAGTAATGGTTAAACTGCTTCTATCAAATTTGTAAGAATGAACTTTATAGAGGACTTTATAATTAGCTACATACATGCAAATCATACAGTTCTTGCTCTAGTATTTCTTTTTATCTTTTGCTAACAGTCATCAACATTTATTTCTGACAGAGTCTCCAAGAAAAAGAAAAGCACATTCTATGCTCCATGAGGGAATTCGTGTGGTTATTTATAATGCCTTAATCCCAGCAGTTGGCTGAGCCTGCATCATGGTTCAATTTCAATTTGTGGGACTCTTCTCACCCCTACCCCCATATTTTCACAAATATTGATACCAAGAAAGCACCCACAGACTCCTAAAAGCGGTTGGTGTTCCTTTATCTGCTTTTCGGTACCTTGGTGATGAGAGCGCTTGCTAGGCCTTCTCTGGGAATGTGGCACGGGTACCATGTTCTCCTTTTTCCTCCCCATGCCTCGGAGACGATGGCTTCTTTTCTACATTGAACGAAAGGTTATTGAGTCCAAGTGTCAGACGTACCCAGCTGCATACTCTATGGCCCAGTTTGCACTCCACCTAAACAAGCTGGCTGAAATAACGTGTCATCTCCCACGCTGAGTGTTCTCCCTCCTTTAGAATCATACCCACATTTCTTATGTTCCTGCCAATACAAATGTTTTAAAGTTTTCCAACAATTTTACTGATTAAAATGTGTCCTCCTCAGCCATACTGTACACCCAAAGTTTTGAAGTACGCTGGGTTTTTTTTCAAGCTGCAGGTTAGGGCAAAAGAAAGCAACTATGGAGAGCTCTTTCGCAGGCTTCTGATCCAGACATTTTGAGAGCATTTTCCAGAAAAAGAAAGCCAGGTTTCCCTATCCTAAGTATTAGGGTCTCATTATTTTCCGGTCAAGACCCTAATCTTGCATCTGTACGAAAGCCTCGCAAAGGCCATGAATTCAACTGCTACTTAATCCAGCCACTTGCATAGTTGATTTTGTGTTTCATTTTCAACAACAATGGCCTTTCGGTTACCAGGCGTGAGGCTCTATCAGGGCCACCGTGGAACCCCTGAGTCTAATGCTCTAAATGTGGGTATTTCTTTTTATTTCTTGAAGTGCTACACTGCACTCAGGAAATTCAATTACTTGCTGCAGGCTTGTTGCAGCACTGTCACCATAGCAACCAAGCAGCCCTTGGGCTCCCTAGGGAATTGCTTCAGCTAGTGTGATATCAAAACCAGGTCCAGGTGGGGATTCAATCACTTAGAGTAGAATGTATGGCATGCTGACATGTGGTTTCCCATGGCCAGAACCTCAGCAGTGTCCTCAAACCTGAACACATGACACATAACACGCCTATCGCTCTCACTGCTGAGAGTTTGTCTTCACAGACCACTCCTACTGCCAACTCTGTCAGGAACCAACCCGGAAACCGAAAGTACACTAGAAATTTGAACAGGATTTTTTTTTTTTTTTTTTTTTTTAGCGTAAAGAATTGTAACTCGAAGAGGTCTTAATTATTGTCAAGTCCCTGAACACTGGTCTAGTTTCTGCAGTGGAGGGAACCCTCCTTTGACGTAGTGTAAGGTAAAAGGACCAGGGAAAGAACACTCTGCCCCTGGGTTGCTCTGGAGCTCCTGAGACTTGGAAATACCTGTCCCTGTAACTCAGAATTAATGGCCAGACAGTACTTCCTGCCACGGACTTTTCCGCTAGTTCACTGCGCATGCTCCAACACTCGCCCCACCCCCAACACTGCCATCTCTGTTCTAGGTCTGTTCTAGGTCGGAGGCAGAGCCATTCTGTGTCTCTCCCCAATAAAGTGTTAGGTTTGTTGCATGATGTGACTTTGAGGTATTCCTTGGCTTCCGACTGCCAAGACTCTCTTGTGCTGGAAAAACCCTTGCAACAGGTGCCCTGGAGGACAAGGTAGGAAATCATAGTGACGATTTCCTAGTCCCAAAACCATAAAGCGCTTCAAGGAGTTCCTTCATTTTCCCAACAAGATGCTCAAGATGACAGCCACATGCGGAAGGTTACACCAACCATCTTTGAATTCTCTTAGAGGCCAGATCACCTGTGTTTGCCGACTTTCTTCACTGATTTCATAGCCAAATGACAATTTTTAGATACGTGAAACACAAGCATGTCCCATGATGCCTGTGGCCATCTTCCTCAGCCATAACCCAACTCCCCCAACTAATGTTGACAACCTTTGTCCCATGGTCCATTGAGGTTTTTCTCTCAAATTTTTATTTTTATTATACTCTCAGACCTTTGTGGTGCTATGTTCCCCCAGGAATCTCTCAGGGAGCAGGAAGCCACCTACTGTCTCAGATATATTTTCAAGTTTCCAGGGACTCAAACCCATTCTACCTTACCAAGTTTCCTGGCAAGATCCACTGTCCCACAGACTTTTTATTTTTCTATAGAGTGACAGAAACATTGTTTTCTGTCCTATTGACCTTTTTTCGTTTTGTCAGGAATTGAAGTCCAATGCTTGTGTTTCCTAACATTTCCTATAGAAGCACTGCCTGAGGAACTTGTCTGATGCATTTTCATGGGCCTCAACTCCTCAGAAGTAGATTCAATAGACCTAGGTACCTAAGTATAGAGAAAGCGAGATTGGTGTGGGTTTGTTGTTTGTTTTTTAGTGGAGTCTTACTCTGTAGCCCAGACTACCATTGAATTTCTGGGGCAATTCTTCTGTCTTAGTTTACTGAGTAGTAGAATTTCAGGCATCCACCACCATACTTGGTTCCTGTTGTTCAGCTGTTTGATAGCAGATTGAGATGTTCCATCTTGCAGGGAAGCTCAATAAGACTGTAAGTTTTTTAAAAAAAAATCTCAAAATAGCTTCACATGTATGTGTCCACTGTAGGAAGAGCTGCTTTAGTGGGTATCCAGAGCTGTGCCACACAGACGATCACATATAACTGTGCTAGCAATGTTTTCTGGTTCTGAGATCATGTTAGACAGTGTGGTAGTGGATATCACTGAAGCTCCTGGGCTTAGCGGTCACAGCCCAGCATAGCTGATGAGATCACATAGAACAGTGGCAGTATTGAGGTTTCTCAATAGTCAAGTCTTAATTCCCTTCCTCTTTCTGTTAGATTTGATGGGAAATTATATACATGCAGCTGTAGCCAATTATAAATGAAAGTATCGTTTTATTGTAAAATGTCGTCTAATAACATTCAGCATAGAGTTCTGTAAAGGCTGTATTGGAGCCTGCCTGTGGCTCACGGTCTTCTGTTTGCTACTCCTCACAGCCTCAGGTCTTCACATGCCTGTAAGAGAACAGCATGGGGACACTGCTGAACTAATTCACCATAGGACCATAGTAGGGATGCCATATACCAATAATAGGGGAAACAAAATGCAGTATAGCAACGTATATGTATATGTATATGTATATGTATATGTATATGTATATGTATATGTATATGTATATGTATATGTATATGTATATGTATATGTATATGTATATGTATATGTATATGTATATGTATAGAATGCTTGTTTCAGCTCACTATAAGGAGGGGAGAAACTGTATAAAAGAATTTCATATGCTGTATTCATACACACACTATTTGCTACACAGCAATTCAACTTACTAGTAACTGTGGCCTAACTAGTAGATAACACTTCTGTCAGTCCAATCAGTAAGCACATCTTGTTGGGGGACTATGAAGAGAAACGGGCAGAAGTAGAGGTCATGCAGGAACAGGTGGCTAAAGGCCAGACTAGATTTGCATGCCTAACAGCCGTTATACAGATGAGCGGCCCTACTCGTAAGATGGGTGACCTTCACCTTGGTGATACTCATCCACAGTGACACAACTTCTGCCATGAGTTATACCTCTCTCTTTACTCGCACTCAGGAGAGCACACATGCCCAACTATAGCAGAGCAATTTCATCGATTCTAGTCTAGTCATTAAAAATACAACTTTGGCATTTGAATGATGAATGGCAACTTAAAACTTAGAACTGATGGTTCTCCACCAATATGAGGTGATCTTGGCAAGCTTACATCTACTGTGTCGTTGCAGAAGCAAGCGGCAAGTTCAGACAGGGTCGATCCTCTGCTCCTTTCTTCAGCCGTGGAACTCTGTATACTGAGATTAGGTCCTGGCAGTTGGGAAGGTCGAGAAGTTTCTGGAGGAGAGAGGGGTCGTTGGCCGATACCTGCAATTCCAAAAATCATCAATAGGAGACTAGAATGCTTCTTCCACTTTTGTAATTATATTAAAATTATTTCACATATATTTCTTGGATTGTGGGAAAAAATTTCACAGTATATAGTTGACCACGGTAACAGTTTTCAGTCAGAGAGTTCAATAGCATTAATACCCCCATAGGCTTATACAACCATCACCACGGTCTTGTCTAGAAATCCTTGATCTCACAAATCAAATCTTTACATTTCTCAAACCTTCCCCTTGTCTTCCCCTAACTTCTTCAACCATCATCTTCTGTGTCTGATTTTAGCTACATGCAATACAGCATATGCGTGGAACCACACTGATGCCTGCCTTGTTGCCCTGAGGCCCCATCCTCCAGGTTCTTCTATCCCGCAGTAATGGATCAAATGTCCTTCCTTTCTCAGGTCAGACAATGTGGTGCTTCGTGCCGGCACTGGATTTCACGCTTCCACTCGACGGCTGATGGACACTCAGGTTTCTTCCCCGTTTTAGCTGTTACTAACGACTAAGAATCTGCTTTCAATTATTTGGATGTATCCAGAAATCGAATCAGTTGGTCACGCGGCAATTCTGTGTTTGACGGCCCGAGACGCCCTCATTCTCCATGGCAGTTGTGCCATTTTACCTTCTCCTTGACAGACTTTCCCTCCATCCCAGTCAATGCTTCCGTCCTGTTCCTTTTATTCCCTTTCCACTTAATACGAGTTGGTGGCTTTGTGTTGTCTTTTCAAAAATGGTTAAAATTTTGATTATTTTCTTTTGTGCTTATTAGAAGCACACATTTGGAAAAAAATTACACAAGTTCTTCGCCAACTTTTATAATTTTATCAGTTATTTGGTCTTTGGCTGTTGAATATTAACCCTCTCCATATTCTGAATATTAATCTCTTATCTTTATTTTTTTCTTTCTTTGTTTATTTGAGACAAGGTTTCTCTGTGTAGTCCTGGCTGTCCCGGAACTCACTCTGTAAACCAGGCTGGCCCCAAATTCACAGAGTTCTGCTTGTTTCTGCCTCCTGAATGCTGGGAGTAAAGGCATGAGCCTCAAGTGTCAAATGTTTGATTTACAAATATTTCCTTCCACTCTCTAGGCTTCCTTTTAAAAACATTTTTAAGCAAGGTCTTACATGTAACCCTATCTGGCTTCAAGCTTGGAATCCTGCTACTCCAGCCTTCTCAGTGCTGGAATTACAGGCAGGAACCTTGACACTTAGCAAGGCACACTTGTTTTAAGATTTCTTGAAGTCCAAACATTAGCCTATTTTTATTTTGCTATCTATTTCTTTGGTGTCACATCAAAAAGAGCCATTGTCCAATCCAGTGTCATAACTCTATTTCCTTATATTTTCTTCTAAACTATTTTGTAATTTTATCTCTTACATGCATGCCCTTCATTCAGTTTTGATATGGTGTCTTAGATAAGGATAAAGCTTCATTTTTGCCCCCACATTGACATCGGAGTTTTTAAAACCTATCAGTCGAAGGCAATGACCTTTCCCGCAATGAATAATCTTCAGTCCTCCTCAAAGATGACTTATCACATGCATGGGGGATTGTTTCTGGGCTCTCTGTACTGTCCCTTGGCCCATATGTCTGTGTTTAATCTATTACTCTACGACCTTACAGCTTTCTGGGTTTGAAATAAGCAAGCATAAGGCTCTAGCTTTGCTCTTATTTTTCAGGCTGGTTTTGAATATTTGGATTCCTTCGTGGCTTTCTATGAATTTTAGAATGGATTTTTCTATGTTGGCAGAAAGTGTGATTGAGCATTTGATAGGAATTGTATGGAGTTTTATGATTGCTTTGAGTAGTTTTGACATCTTATCTGCGAATGTGAAATGTGTTTCTTCTTATTATGCCTTTTCATTTGGAAATACTTTGTAGTTTCCCTTGCGTAAGTCTCTTTTTTTGAAACTTCCTTGGTTAAATGACTTCCTACGCACTTCTTTCCTTTTCCCATTACTGTCATAGATGGGACTGTCTTCATAATTTCATCTCTATACTGTGTACTGTTGGTGTGTAGAAATGTGAGCAACGCAGGGATGCAGCACAGCAGTTCCGCTCCAGCTTGCGATGTGTAAAGTGAGGATTTTCTTCTCCCAACACCAAGAAAGCAAAGAAATGCAACTGAGTTTCTTGGGTTCTTTTTCTGCTACTTTGCAAAACTCATGGATTAGTCTAGATCTCCATGTGTGTGGAGTTGTTCAGGGCTCCTACATGTCCCACGGGTGACAATAGATGGCTTTACTTTGTACTTCCCGAGTTGATGCCTTAAGTTTGTTTTAGCCACTCGCTCTGCCTCGAGCTCACGGCACTGTTTCGAACAGACGTGGCGGAAGTGGGTATCCTCGACTTGGTCCCAGTCTCAGAGGGAAGCATCCGGCTTTCACCACTGAGTGTGTGATGCTCACTGTGGGCATTAAATGCAAGACTTTTTATTATATCATGGTAGTTTCTTTATTTTAATAATTTAGTATTTTAAATTAATTCTTTAAAAATTTTATATACGTATACAATGCACTTTCATCAGATTTATCTCCACTCCTCCTCATAATTCTTTCCAGTTTACTTAAAGGTTTTTAAATTTTACTGCTGCCCCACGAAACGCAATTTGGCTGCATTTTTACAAACATCACCTTTTCTTCTCTTTCTTGCTTCTTTCTTTCTCTTCTTCTTCCTCCCCCCCCCCCATAGCTCTGGCTGTTAGGGAACTCACTAAGTAGACCAGGGTGGCCTTGAACTCCTAGAGATCTGTCTGCCTCTGCTTCCTAAGTACTGGGACTACTGGTACCCAACTTAAAATTTTTAAATTGGTATACGTGACTGTGAGCTTCATTCTAACATTTTAAACAGAATTCATTTCTGTTGATTTTCCCATTCCATAGTCTTCCCCAATCCCTTCTGCCTCCCCTGGCTGAGCATCCCCAATAGCCTCCTTTCTGCCCTTGCGTCACACATTTCCTGTTGCGCTCTCTCTTTAAGCCCTCGTTTTCCTCTTGCACGTTCTCCTTACTATCCCATAGCCTATTCTGCACTCACACTCCTTATACACACATAGTAGACATTATAGACTAGGATAGAGAACTGCATATAGGATAGGATAGAGACTGCATAGAGAGAACATGTGGAAGTTTTTTGTTTTTTTATTTTTTTAAGTAACTAATATAGGACTTTCCAGATCCACCCATTCTATTGAAATCTATAATTTTATTTTTTTACAGCTGAATAAAATTATATATATATATATATTTTTTTTCCTTATCTAGTCGTCTGCTGATACACATTTGGATCGATTCCATTTCCTCTTCCTGTGAGTAGTGCATCAATAAACATGGACGTGCATGCATTTGTCTGGTAGGATAGACTCGTCTCAGTCTATGCCCAGGAGTGGTATAGCTGGGCCATGTGGAAGTCTGTCTTTAATTCTTTGAGAAACCTCCATAATGGCTATATGACTTTGCCCTTCCACCAGCAGAGGTTAAGTGACCTACTTTCCCTACATCCAAATCAACATTTCATCGTCGATGTTCCTGGGAAGTGGGGTTGAATCCCAAAGCAGTTTATTTTCTGTTTCCTGGGTGGCTAAGGATGTTGTATACTTTCAAATATACCTGTCTTCAGTCAGATCGTAAGCCAGTGTGGTGGATTATGCCTTTCCTCCCAGTGCACAGGAGGCAAAGCCAGACTGAGCAGTGCCATGCCAGTCAGGGCTACATAGATCCATTTCAAAACCAAACAAGAAAACAAAATAACACACACAAAAACCACCCACACGAACTATCTTATTTGCCACTCGTGATTCTGCATTAGAGAACTTTCTGTTCATTTTATTAGTATATTTATTGATTGGTAGCTTTGGTCTTTGTGGGTGTTTAATTTTTGTATATTTTAAATATTTTTAAAGATTTATTTATTATATATAAGTACACTGTGCTGTCTTCAGACACACCAGAAGAGGGCATCAGATCTCATTACAGATGGTTGTGAGCCACCATGTGGTTGCTGGGAATTGAACTCAGGACCTCTGGAATAGCAGTGTGCTCTTAACCACTGAGCCATTTCTCCAGCCCATATATTTTAAATATTAACCCTTGTCTGAAAAAGATTTTCTTTCACTCGGTGAGCAATCTATTCAGTCTGCTGATAGTTCCCTTTGCTAGGCAGAATCCTTTTTTTTTTCATGCAACACCAATTGTCAGTTCTTGGAGCTATTTCCTGTTTATAAGGTTCCTGCTTATATCCATTTTTTTGGAGTGTATTATCTATCTTTTCTTTAGCAGTTTCAGATTTTGCAAAAGATTCTAATTTCCTTTTTCTGCAGGTGGATACCCAGTTTTCCTGGTTCCATTTCCTGAGTGGCTTTTATATTTTATTTATTTACTTCCTTGAGACGGAGTCTGTCTGTGTAGCCCTGGCTGTACCGGCACTCACTCTGTAGATCAGGCTGACCTTGAACTCAGAGCTCCGCCTGCCTCTGCTGGGATTAAAGGTGTGCGATGCCACCGCTGCCCAGCTGTGTTCTCTTTCAAAGGATCACTTTTAGCTATTTGTGGACCTTTGTGTTTTCATTTTTTCTGTTTCTGTGAAGTTTATCAGTGTAATTTTAATGGCAAGTTCACTGAATTTACAAATCACTTTTGGTAGGATAGCCATTTTCACAGTATGAAGTCTGTCAATTTGGGTGCACATAAGGTCTCTTTTCATTATCTAGCATTTTTAATTTTTAAAATGCCTTCAAGTTTTCATTTTACAGGTATTTAAGTGTCAGCCATTAGGATTATTCCATGGTATTTTATTTTGCCAGGGACTTTTGTGAATAGAATGTTTTTCTTTTTCTTTTCTTTTTACTTTTTTCTTCTTTTCATTTATTTATTTATTTATTTATTTATTTATTAATCTATTTATTTATTTTTTGGTGGGGTAGGGGTGGTGGTTCAGTGAGTAGCCCTGGCTGTTCCGGAACTCGCTTGGTAGATGAGGCTTGCCTCTGCCTAGGATCAAAGGCTTGCACCGTGGTGCCTAGTGGTTGGAATTTGTTTTTGGTATGTGAATGCTTCTGGGTTTTGTATTAGTCTTGTAATCCTGCAAATTTACTGAAACTAATTAAATCTAGATGATTTCTGGTGGAGTCTGGAGGTCTTTTGAGTATATAATCACTTGCAGATAAGAATTCAACTCCTTCCTCTCCCAATTTTATATCTTTTGTCTTCTTTCTTTGCCCAACACCTACATGGACTGTACTAAATATGTGTGGAAAGAGTGGGCCCCTGGCTCTCTCCAGATCTTAGAGGATGTGCTCTCCGCTGCCCTCTCTTCCTATAATGTTGGTAGGCTTGTCAGATGCAGCCTTCACTGCTGTATTCATGGAGATGATCATATGATTTCCCCACCCCCCCCTTAAGACCAGATCTTTAAGATTTAAGCTTTTTAAGAGATATCTGCTAGACCGTGTACAGTTGGCTTGTTTCTAAAACAAAACAGAAATCCAAACTGTTCTGCCAATCCCTATCTTTGAATTGGAAAATTTAATCCATTCACTTTTAAAAGAATTATTCTTTGGGTCAAACTTCTGTTAATCTGCGGTTCATTTTCTACATCATACAGCGCCCAAGTTAGGAGTCTTTATCTATCATTCTTCACTTTAATTCTTTTTTGGGGGAGTAGGGTTTTGAGACAGGGCTTCTCTGTGTAGCTCTGGCTGTCCTGGAATTCACTCAGTAGACCAGGCTGTCCTCAAACTTAAGAGATCCTCCTGTCTCTGCCTCCTGAGCTCTGGTATTAAAATGCACCACTACCACCCAGGTTTTTCTTTCTATTCTTTTCTCCCCACCTTCCCGACCCTCTTTAGCTCTCTAATTTTTGAAACAGGTTCTCTCACTGACCCGGAAGCTGACTCACTGGTTAGCCTAGCTGCTCAGCAAACCCCACAGCCTTCTTGTCCCTAGTTCACGCGCTAGGATCACAGACTTGCCGTTCTAGCTGTATGCCAACTTACTGACTTCCTCTACATTTTGCTTAGTTTAGATCATCAAGAAACTTAGCTCTCTGGATGGAGAGAACTGGTTCCTGAAAATCCTTCTCTGACTGCCACATGTACTGTGAGGCTGCCTGTGTGCAGTGAGGCTGTATGCCCTGCTCCCCTGCTCGGAGCGATGCCCGTGAAGCCCTTGATGTTATTATTATGGTGAGAATTAAGCATGACTGGGTTCATGGAAAATCCCCCAGCCAGCTGCAGAAGACTAATACAAATCTGGTGGTCAGGATGAATAATGATATGACAAAGCTCTGACCTTGCTGAGAAATACATCTGACGTCAAGATGCCCAATGTGATGACCTGTAACCTTTCTGAGAAACCAACATCCTGTTGACATCAGCTGACCACACGAATACTGTGTCCTTGGCCTGTGGAAATGTTTCCCACGTGCCCCGTCTCTCTGTTACCCCTGTTATGGTATAAATTCAGCCTTGGGAAAAAATAAAATTGTCGCCTTGATCAGACTCTTGCCTTGGCGTCCTTCTTCGAGTCTCTTGTCCCCCATTCTCTTCCAGGAACCCTCAGCACCCCTCGTTGACATTCCCCAAAAACAAACAAACAAACAAACCAATAAATAAATAAATAAATAAATAAATAAATAAATGTAGCGTAGAGTAATCTTTTAGAGTAATCTTAGAGTAGTTTTTCCAGGTCTTATTCAGAGATGGTCTGTAGTTTTTTTTTTCCCTTACAAATGAGTGCTAACTACCTATTTCTGGTTTGTTTTGTGATTCCTTGTTGCAAAATGAACAGTTGAATTTAAAAATGTGGTAACTCTTTTTTACCACATTTTTACTTGTGGGTAAATCAGATGCCCCTCCCCCACATTTCTTATTATTCGCTCTTCCTTTGTGGGGTCTGGTTTGCTCGGTGGAATTCCCCCCCCCGTTTGTTTTTGTTTTGAGACAAGGTTTCTTTGTAGCTCAGGCTGACCTGAAATTCACTATGTAGGCCAGGCTAGCCTCAAACTCATAGTCACCCTAGTGCCTCAGGCTCCCAGAGTACTGGGATTGTATTATAAGCCTATAAGGAAAGAGTGTAAGCTCCTCACTCAAGGTCAGTTTCCATGGTGCATGATGGATAAACTTGGCTTTCTTGCATCTTCTCTGAGACTAATCTTTCCTTGTTGTGGGCAATCGCTTTCTAAGGGTCTCTAGCTGTACAGTTGCTTTCGGATGCATTCATCTTTAATGTCTAGTCTCCGAAAAGAGGAAAAAGGAAGAGAGGATGGAAATGGGTACTGGCCCTTTAAATCTAGGGAGTCACTTCAGGATGGGGAAACAGCTTTCAACAGTGGAGCTGTAATAGAGACTTCCTGATCCTGTGTTTGCACTTCTGTGAGTAGACACAGCAATCTCTGTTTGGTAAGATTTGCTTTTGTGTGTCTATTCTGGGTCCCGCAGGCTCTGTGCCAGCTGCTCCTGATGAGGGTTCAGTTCCTGGGCTGGGCTAAAAGCTGAACTAGCCAAAGTTAGGGTAAGTTGGCTGTTGAGGCATTCCTTCTTCTTTGGGGATTTCAAGGTGTGACAGACTCCAGAGGAGTTATAGGGAGCCAGAGTCCAGTAGAAGAGTCATTCTCTAAGCAGGAGACAGGTTCCTGATTTTCTTCCTCTGCTCTCCTGGAAGACTGTTTTTTTCATGGGGATTATTCTGGAAGCTTTGTCTGAGCCAGTTCTAGCCCTAGTAACCACCGAACCTTGCTTGCATTTGATAGCTTGCAAAGTCCTGCACATCCAACTCTGTCTCCCAACGTCTTCCTTATGATATCCCCTCCCCACTTTATCCAAAATTAGTCATTTAGGGGAGAGTGCTTCTAATTTCTGGGCTAACCCTTTCATTTCTATTTTCCTTGACCCTTTCATAGATGGAAGAAGTAAAGAGTGAGCTCAACTGTGGTCGGGAAGTTAGAGATTATGCTGGTGTCACATCCCCTACTCCCCCCACCCCTCGCCCCTTTGAAGGATCCAATACAAGTGAAATATTGACAGTTAAATCTATTTCTGTGACCTGTAGGAAACAGGAGAAAAAGAAGGCATGGAAGAGGGGAGATACCGACTAAACCAAGATCGACATTGTTAAGAAATTTATTTGCAATTCTTTTTTGCGTTTTTGTTTGTTTTTTAAATAACATCATTCCTTAGATAAAAATGCAATCTTACAGGAATATACAGTAGCGTCTCACACAGAGATGGACCCTGAAGCTCTCCTTGAAGGGTTTCCCTTCTAGATTCCCTGGCCTTGCTCGAGGGGGAGAAGGCGCAGCAGGCAGGGCCTTTGACGACAGGAGTATTTGATTACAAACTGTACAACAATATTTACAACAGTCAGACTGTGGTGTCGTGGAGCCTGGAGGGGCAGGTGTGGGATGGGCAGGTGGATATGAGTGGTCTAGAAGCCTGTTCATCTTTCCATGCCTCTCTGGGAACAGGCATGGCACATGACAGGTACTCTTGGGGACATAAAAGTGGACTGAGCACACACACTGGGGGTGGAGGGCGGAAGGGAGTGGCTTTATGTGGACCCTTTTCACGGAGGAAGTTTTCCTTAGTAACACTGGCAGACTGACGTAGAATTGCAGTATTTATGAGAGTACCAGACATTGCAGTGCTCACTCTGGGGCTCTGTCCCTCTACTTCCCAATGACTCTCTCCTCCCACAGGTTGCTCTTAACTGCGGTCATCACAGAGATGTGTAAACCCTGCTGTTTCTCTGTCATCATTGCTTTGTTCAGGGCACTCACTGGGCAAATTTAAAAAAAAAATAGCACATGTCCAAGCAGGGCAGGAGAGATGGGTACATGGTCTGGCATGAAGGCCGATAGGTGGATTTCAAGTCTGAGGGACTGGTGCAGCTGTGGATGGGTGCTGTGTGCAGAACAGAAAGGTGCCCATAGCTTATGGGTCACTGTGACACCGTCTGAGGGGCCCTCGGCAGGGACTGCTTGCTTATAAATCATCTGTCCTTAACTGCCAATGGTTTCTTCCTACTTTTAACTTTAGTGTGTTTCTCCATGCTGCGAAATCCTAGGAGGCAGAAACTATCGCAAATAAAAGCTAAAGCACTTGCTTAACGTGCATTAAGGCCCTTGGTTCATTCCCTAGTATTTTCACATTGTTCCCCCCCAAAAAAGGAAAAAGGAAAAGGAAACCACCCTTCAATTCCCTTTAGCTTCTGTATTCCCGACCTGTCTCTGCGATGAGCCTGCTGAGTGGCACTGAGGGGGTTTTAGGTGGCAGATTTGCAGTAACTGCCTCATTTATGCTGGAGCAAAAGGCATGTCACCTGCTCGGTAAGCGTTACACCATCACGTCACTTAGATTCTGGGGAATTGCAGTGCCTAGGTTTTCCCATGGGGATGAGGGGTTTACACCTCCAAAGCAGTGAGCATCTGAGACCACTTGGTTCTTGTGATATGACATTTCACATCTGCACTGAGTTTTACTTGGCCTCGACCTCCTTATTGCTAGCAGAGACCTAAGAGAAATGTAGTAGAAAGATCTCAGCTCAAACTTCACTCACGGCATTGAATTGATTTGCAGCGCTTGATAAGTTCGGCTCCATTCTCCAACTCCCTTTCAGAGATGGCTTAAAAGGTTTTCCTAACACACCAGGATGACCAGGGTCTTTTGCACATTCAGACACACCACAAGAGGGCATCAGATCTCATTACAGATGGTTGTGAGCCACCATGTGGTTGGTGGGAATTGAACTCAGGACGTCTGGAAGAGCAGTCAGTGCTCTTAACCTCTGAGCCATCTCTCCAGCCCCTCTTTCGCACATTCTATGTGGATCAGACATCTTAAGATGCCTGGAGGAGAAGGGTGAGCTTAAGAGTGGCAGTGTTTCCTCACTGTAGATGAAGAACACGGCGCCATTTCTACTCATGGGAATTGTTCTAGTTTCTTTCATGTGTCCCTCTTCAAAGGCGCCCAGTGCTTTCCTGTTATAATAGGACATCATCTATAAATGTGCTGGGTCATGTTCATAGGTTTTCTGGGATACACAACCAGAGAGTGAACAGCTTGAACATGCCTACCATAGCCTTTCCCTTCTGTAAAAAAAGAAATCACTATGTGGCCATCACCTTCAGCACTTGCACCTTAGGGTGTGTGTTTGTGTGTGTGTGACATTTAACTGACTCCCTAGCAAGGTGACAATATGGCATATAAAAACAAATAAACAAACTCCCAAAAAACACTGTAAGAATCTCCAATGGGTTCCTTTTATCTCTGTTCCTTTCACTGGGTTTGTAGAGGAAGGAGGAGGAAGAAGAAGAAAAGGAGGAGGGGAAGGGCGAGAGAAGAGGAGTGGGGAGGAGAGGAAGGGGAAATGCTTGAGGAGGGGAAGGGGCCCCTTACTGACATCATAGGTAGGATTCTGACATTATAGGTAGGGTACGTTTCCGCTCACAGCTCCCAGGATGCCTTCCCCCCATGGCACTGCTATAGAACACAGACTTTGGTGAGTGAGAGCCAAGCTCCCCCAACTACTTCCCCACTGGCAAATTCTTTGGCAGACACAGTGGAGGGGAGTCACAGGGCCAGGCAAGGACCACATCTCTCTAGCTAGGTTGATTTGGCTGGAAAAACACCTAGGGTAGGGATTTTTTTTCCCTGTAACTTCCAAAGCAGATTATGGAGCCATTGGCCTTTGCCAAGGCTGGCATCAGGGTGAGCACACAGAAGAGCTTTCCACACAGTGAGATGACCCAGAGGGGGTCAAGACACGACCTTTCCTTACTCCTCATCCCTCTCTCTGTTGATACCTGCTCCAGAGCCAGGGCTTGTTGAAGAACAGAATCAGTTAGGACACTCAGCTCTTCTGAAATCCAGACACTCCTACCTGACATTTCAGTCACTCAGGGTCCAGATGGAGGGGCCATCCTTCTTGGAGACGTCCAAAAAGTAGTATGATAAGGCTAAAAACCCTGATTACCAGAGTTTGACCTAGATCCTTGCTCTCTTGGCCCGCATTTAGGAGCAGTAGGGGTGTGTCACCAGTCTCTATACACCAGCCATATTCCTTCTACTGACTTCCAGAGTGTTCCAGAAATGTGCTGACATTGACAAAGGAAGGGCTGTCTACTATGTTCAGTTGGGTTTCTCTAGAGCTCTGGATGTTTAAGAACTGTGAGAAAGGAGCATAGACCTTCTCTTCAGATAAGTTCCACTCTTTGGAACCAAGGCACCAGAGGAGGGTAAAAGACATAGTTAGGCCTTGGGTTCCTAGTCAGATTAAGGAGATGGGAACCCCAACTAATAGAAAAAACAAACAAGGCCTAAGAAAATCTCTCTCCTTTCATCAGGAGATATGAAGAACTAGGACTAGGAAGAAAGGAACTTAGCTGAACCTGCCTGTTACTTGGACAGTGTCATGGCCACACACATGACAAGATTGGAAATAGAAGAGACAGCTAGTCATAGGACAGACTAAAAAACACATGATCTACACTCCTTCATGTCCCTTTGGTCCCTAGCTGCAGGCTAATTCCCCTGCCCTCCAGGAATTGTCAGGATTGCACAAGGTTTGATAATTATGTTTAAAACAGCCATTGGGAGACTTCCATGTTGGGTGGAGAGTAGATAGTCTGGTGTAGATGGTCACTGGCTTTTCTAGACACTGCTCCCCACTGTCGTGGTGATATGCGGGCAGTCATGAAGCCAAGTATGAAAGACTCACTGTCTGCTGAACCTTCTTTCCTTCTAGCAACAAAGGACAAGGGGCCCATTGTCCCTGTATGAGTGAAAGGCTACTCCAGCTTTCTTGGCCATAAGGGGAAAACAGTCCATGGGTATGGCTGGTGACAGGGGGGTGAGCTGGGAACGACACTGAGTTCTGGCAGGGGCTGCAGGAACTCAGTCTGTAGTTTATGTCATTGGTCAATGGAATCCGGCAATGTGGATCAAAGTGTCCGAAGGAAAACAGAAGGCAGCGCGAGGCGACTGAGTATGCAGAGAGTGCCTGCTTGTGTTAGGATCGATCAATCAGAATACCATAGTCCCCTGGCCGGTCAGATGCAAACGAGAACCACACAGCCAGTCCCTTTCCACCATTAAAGTCTCATCAACACCGCTGCAGAACTTAGCAGAAACAAGACAAAGGACACCATCTAATTATTATCTCTAGAAGCCCTTATGGGTACTACAAAGAATGCATAAATGCTTGGTCAATGGCACATGGAAATCCAAGGAGAAAGGCTGTTTCTAGACTCCCGTTAACCTGTGAGCACTGGGTACCTCTCTCTGCATTTTCATGGAACAGCACACAAGCGCAGACTCACTGCCACTGAGGAACGTCCTTGCTGGAATTTCTAGCAGATTCTTATATAATCTCCACAAAAGGCTGGAAGGACACTGGGACTGGAAGCTACTCCATAGGTAAATTCTGAGTGAATGGTTGAGTCTTATTTTCCTCAAAGCCCTTCCTTTTCAACCATTCTTATTAAGACACAATAGAAGGACCTAGCTCTAATTGTAAGGGTTGTCGAAGGCAGAAACAGAGGATCCTAAATGGAAGCCCCACACAGCTGTTCCTTTCATCCCTGTGAGATCCTGATGCTCCCACCCTGGTCAAGATCCTCTGCTTCTCTGCCTCCCTGCTTCAGAAGGAAAGGATAAATACTTTCTGTAAGGGCTACAGGTCCATCCAGTCACTGTTTGCCAGCCCCCGACTATGGCTGTCTGTGTTTGGGTAAACCATGGGTCAAAGGTGAGTCTATCCCACCACTGATGGTCACCTCATCCTCTCAGTTGAGACGATGCTGTGGGAGTGCTTGGTAAAGCCAGCTGCCTCTTCCCACAGGATGCCGGAGCATCTTTGACAATTCTCCACAGAGAACAGCGGAAGGCAGCAGAAGACCTGGGTGGAACACATCCTGATCTCGCAAAGCAAGATGCGGCATGGGCAAGCTAAACCCCAGGTTTTGGAAATACTGAGGGATATGGAAACAAAACACAAGATATGCAAAATGGCACCTCCCAGACCTGCCAACGGAGAGCAGCGTGAGGACTTACACAGGGCGACACCTTTGTTCACTTTGCAAATGAAAGAAAAACCATCTTCCCCCCACCACATATAGAAAAAGCACTTAAGAGCTCAAAGGTAAAGCTTGTCACACTCCAAATACAAAATGATTTACTTTACATGCAGCAAAATATACAAGAAGTGAATTTTAAAACAAACTTAAGTCATTATATTTGCTTGGCACAATTGCAATTCAGTTTTAAAAAAATATTTGAAAAATACTGAAACTGACCTGAATTCAAGTATAACAGTTTCTTCAACAGAAACATTATCAATGCAATAAAACATTACACAGAATATATCGAAGCAAAATGTCTTCTTGAGTTTTTTCCCCTTAAATTTCATGTTTTTTTAAAATAGAATTTTAATGCTGACACAACTCACAATCGTATTTTAAAATGGATATTATTGCATTGCTTTTGCATATCTCGTGGGACAGAAAATGCAGTTACCAGATTCTCGTTTCAGAAGCAGAAGCAGAGACAGTGGTTTGTTCTTGCTTTCGAATAGCCCCAGATTTAGAACTCCCTGCAGTCAAACCCGAACGGGGATCTACAGACTTTGTGCGGGGGTGGGGTGGGGTGGGGTGCTCACGTACCGTGTGGATGTACAGACACACAAGACGACCCACTATGGACACACGTGTGACGCAAAGATGCCCATATTTCTTCTCTCCTGAACCAATCCATATGCCCAGCATAGAAAGGAGCCCAGCTCAGTCGCCCAGACACACACCGCCTTATCTAAACTGACTGTTAACCTGCAGGTCGTGATGCTCAACCAAACCGGAAAGGGGGAAAAAAAGTTGCTTTGACTTAAGGAAAATTGTAACACGTTACTGGGCATACACAGAGCAGGTAAAACCTCCCCGTGGTGATAATGAACCCTTGCTCCAATAGGGGTGAGGGTGGGGGTGGACCGCACCATTTAAAGAATACAATAAAACCAAATCCAACTTAAATATGCAAATGTGGAACCGGTGAAGTGAGGCTGCGCAGTCGTAAACGCTCTTCTTCCTCCCCTCCCCGTGGGAAAACACAACAAATAGTAATAAAGAAATCATAACCTAGAAAACCGCAACATGCTGACAAGAACCATCAAACTATGAAACCCAGAGCACCAGGCAAGCAGCCTGCGCCCCCTGGTCTGGCTAGCTGAGGGCAGGTGGTGTGGTCTGCACTGGCTCCTGCCACCTGCACCTCAGTTCCAGCAGGGGAAGGGTCCCTGAAGGGACCATAGGGACCAGATCTGCACTGCTGGGAACCTTGCAGCCACCTTCCGGCTCCTACTGGGGGCACTGGCCCATTCCTGCCATAGATCCCTGGGGCCCTGCTCCATAGAGACGGCCAGGCTCAGACAGAACATGTGCAAATGACTGTTTATACAAGCAAGGGGAAAACACCCTTTTGCTTAGGGGGTGGGGTGGGGTCCTTTGGGCGGTGCTGCCGTGGGAAGGTGCTGGAGCCCCCGCACCACGGCCTTGGCCTTCTCCCCTGAAAAGCCGACTTCGTACACCGCCCAGCTCTGAGGCTTATCCCGACAGCAGTGAATGAAGACGCTGTTCCGGTTACCTCCAGGTCACGAGAACAGTGAGGCACTTCTGAAACGAACCCATTAGGAACATTGAAACGAATAAAAAACACCCGCGTCTCGCCAGCCCTGCGGACTACAGGTTGCTGACATAGGACCTGCTGTCCGGGAGCGCTTCCTCGCTCCGGCCTCGCCCCAGGGCATATACGCAGCTCTCGTCCTCTGGGACCACAGCCCTGTCCTGCCCTGGGTCCCTGCAGTTCACAAAAGGTAAGAGGGTGCCGTTGGGGCTCTGCTGGGCGCCCCCGCTGAGGATGTTGTCTGCGGCGTTCTCCATCTCCTCTATTGTCATATCGCAGGCGTCAGCCAGCTCCTGTGTGGTGACCTCGATGAACTTGGGATCTTGAGCAAACTGTCCCAGTCCTTCTGAAATCAAGACCTGAAAGGGAGGGGCAAGAAGACAGGAGAGGGGCGTGGTCACTGAAGTTCCAAACTCCCTGGGGAGGAAGTTGCAGCCTGGTGTTCAGGCAGCATGTCTATGCATGCGCATGTGCATGTGGGTATGTGTGCATGCTGTGTGCATTTGTGCATGTGTGCAGGATGTGTGTATGCATGCTTGTGTGTCTGTATTTGTGTGCTAAGAGAGACACAGGAAAGTAGAGATGGAGTATGGTCTGAACTGAAGGAAGTGGGCAAGCACACGTCAGAAGAGAGAGTTTTAGAGGATTCAGCCACTATCACCACATAAGGAAAGACTTGCAGAGGGGCTGGGCTCTGCTCTGCTTTTCCACATGCAGATCTTAGTAGGCCCTTTCTATTCTTCTCTTTCATGTTGCCCTATCTGTCCAAGAAGCCTTCACTTTGGTTTGGTGAGTGGTGAATCCTGCCTCCCGTCCCTGGCCAGCTGTCTGCCTCAGGGTAAGATGCACTCTTTGCTTTTGTTTGGGAGGGTTGCAGACGACCATCCTGTGTCCATCCTTCCTGCCAGCTGCTTCAGTGACTAGTTCGAGGGAAGATTAAGACTCTGAGCTGAGGGGTTGAACATGGCAGAGTCCTGGTCTCTTCCCCCCCCAGGATTCTGTTCCTTCTTGAATGACCTTGCTTGGTCATTCTACCGACATCTGTTCTGGCCACACTGTGCTTACTTCTCTGTCCTCAGCACCACAGTGGGAGCTCACCAGAGCTGAAGCCCATTTCCCAATGTCTTCCTCCGCTACAGTCGCTGCACCTAGAAAGTCTCAGATTTCTGAGACGAATAAAGGACATCCAAGCTCAAATGAAGAATTAGGACTTCTGAGCTGGAAAGAACCAGAGATTACTCGAGTGAACTCCACTCTTAGGTCCGTCTGACCACAGGACAGATTCTTGACGTGTCCAGTGATGGAGGCTGACTCTGTTATAGGCCTCATACTGGAGAGAGCTCTCTGTTGCCTAGACTTCCCTACACCAGTTCTCCTAGGAGACAGTTTCTAAGGACCATGCTCCTTCGGGTGCGTTACCCTTGTCAACGGCTTCTAAACTGTGGTGCTAGGGTTGGAATAGATGCTCCTCAGGGGCAAAGGACTGTGCCACTAAGCTATCTCTAAAGGAGGAACAGAAGCTCAGGGGGGAAGAAGGGTACCACCTTGAACGTGGCCACTCATGCATTAGAATCGCTGGAAGCTCTGAAAAATGCCAGTTTCCTTTGGCAAGCTTCCAGAGCTCGGGGGTGTTCAGAGTTGAGCATAGCGAAGCCCGGCCCTCCTTGTAGGAGACAGTGCCAGCATATGCGAACACTGGGAAGCAGTGGAGCTTTTCTTAGGGTTCATTGGACCCCACTTTAGTAAGGGCTTTCTCCCTGTGCATCACAACCGGTGGCCATTGTCCTGTAGGCATGGTGGCGACTGTCTGCAGACCATGCCCTCCCTCAGCACTTCTCTAGTTTATACACTGACAGCCAATCTACTTGGGAAGGAGCCAGGCTTTCTTCTCTGCACCAAATTCTCTTGCTTTCTGGGCCCCCGTTTCTCCCCGCAAGAGCTTGAATTCACATACCGCTTCCACCAGGCTGCTGGCGCTGCCGTGGAACTGTCTGCCTGGAGCTCCAGCCTGGGTGGGCACGGTGAGGGAGACGGGCCGGGCTCTCCGGGCCATGCTGCTGCCCCCACTACAGGCTGTGGTCTCCTCTGACCAGGAGCTGCAGTGGATGGACGGGAAGCTGCTGTTGAGTTTCTCGCTGGACTCCGCCCCCTCCAGCCGCAGGGTAGGGATGGGCTGTAGGGGCCTGCCTCGGCTGCCTGGAGTGACAGGGGGCGTGGGGCGTGGCCTGGGGAACGTGGAAGGAGAATGGCTTCTCTGCAGGAGGGGGCTCAAGCCTGCCACTGCCAATGCCTGTGGACATAAGAAACAGGAGTTTACTAGGAGGCCTCTGCCTTCTGAGGAGCTTGGGAGCCAATATTTTTCTAGTGAGTTCGACTTAGAATTCTGGAAGTCAAGATTCCGTCTACCTCACTGGTGTAACATTTAATAATATACAGATATATTTTAACGAGCATTTCCTTCGGACATAATAGCAGTTCCCTTTAGCTTCAGGACCTTACAACTGAGTCCAGCGGGGACCATTCCACGTTTAGACTGGCTCTATCAGCCGTAGCATCTCGATTCGGTCACTCTGGCTTTTCCCACTTGAACAGAAAGGACAACGATGATGTGTGGGTACACAGAGCCGCAGTTCGCCACCGCCCTCTCTACAAGCTGACCTATAGGTCCCTGTGATGTCAAGTGAAATAAGGCATTAGAGGGACGGTATCCATCATGGAGAGCTAGGAACACCAGTCGCCATTATTTTAACTTTTACAGTGAGACAGGCCAGTTGAAAACACTCTGTCGTTCTCAACAGAGTGTGTTTTGAACTCTTTTTATTCTCGTTAGACTGCGTCATGATTAAAGGATTTCCATGCCTGCCTTCTGTCCCCGAATGCTCCTGAGACTCCCGAGGGTAGGTCTGAATTGCCACCGTCCCTGTGACTCTCTCGGCACTGTCTAGATGGGATACATTTGTTGAAAAGAATGCCACCACATGGTGGGAATGTCCATCTCTGGGAGACAGAGAGGATGGGTTGGAGGTGGCAGAAAGACACACAGGGGAAACTAGTTTACTCCCTATGGGCATGAAGACAGGTGGGTGAACCAACCTGGGAAAACCATTTTTAAAAAGCACACAGTGTCCCTGCCTTTCTTCCTCCTTCCCAGCTCATGAGGGCCCCCAGCTTCTGGTTACCTGGAAATCTAAAGGAAGCATAACTCTATGTGCATTAGGTTGGAAAGTTTATGACTACGATCCCTATTTAGACAGTGCTTTGGCTTTGAGCTGAAGTGATATCAGTTTAGAAAACACATATGTGTGTACATGCACACACACATGCATACTCATGTACACACAATTCCTACTTTTTTTTTTTTTTTTTTTTTGCCAGTCTAGCCTAGTCTAAAACTCTCTATCCTTAGCCTCTTGGATGCTGTGATTACAGGCATGGCCACCACGCCCAGCATTTCCTTCTGTTGGCCGTGTTACTGACAGGTGCTGCTATCATATCTGCATTGCAGTGGACAGATAGACTGCTCTGACATTCAAGGTCCAGGTACCATCAATCGCCATGTATATTGTATCCAGTTGGCACATGCAGTGTCAGGCAGTGTGGGAGTCGGGGTGGGGGGATATCTGTGCGCTGTAAGGAGAAAGCTCACGAGCCCCGAGGCTTCCAGTTAGACTCATGAGAGGAATCCTCACTGTGGTTTCATAGGGACCTGCCTACGTGTAGAGAAGTAGTCGGCCCTATTCAGGGGCTGGTGCACAGAGGTCTGAGAGGGGAAGACAGAAAAGTATCTGGGGAGCTACTGTCATCCTAGGTTGTGCGGCTGTGACCTGTTCACAGACGTTAATACCTGGTGATGAACCAGATGCAAGGGCAAGGCTGTCTTCTGAGAGATGTCTCCCCCTTGATCCTTTTGTCGCTTTAGACATTCCAGATGGAAGGAGGCCCTTCGACCTGCAAAAGTAGCAGAGAACTGGAATCAGGACACAGGTGATGGCACCGACCCGTGACAGCTCTGCGTAATTTAGACCACAATGTCTAACGGGGGCCATGCATTAAAGGCTCAATCCCCAGTTTGTAGAGTTCAAAGGCTGGCTGAATGTTTAAAAAGTGGAGCCTCATGGGAGGCTTTCTACCGTGGGGAGGTGTCTTTGAAAGTGAACCTGGGACACTGATCTCTTTCCTGCCTTTATTTATGGAGGCAAAGAACACATTTCCTGTCATAATGTGCCTCCTTGTCACAGGTCCCAAAGTAATACGCCAAGCTTCCAAATCTCTGAGTTCAAGTTAGTCTTTCTTGTTTTTTTTTTTTTTTTTTTTATTAACTTGAGTATTTCTTATGTACATTTCGAGTGTTATTCCTTTCCTGGTTTCCGGGCAAACATCCCCCTCCCCCCTCCCCTTCCTTATGGGTGTTCCCCCCCCACCCTCCCCATTGCCGCCCTCCCCGACAGTCTAGTTCACTGGGGTTCAGTCTTAGCAGGACCCAGGGCTTCCCCTTCCACTGGTGCTCTTACTAGGATATTCATTGCTACCTATGAGGTCAGAGTCCAGGGTCAGTCCATGTATAGTCTTTAGGTAGTGGCTTAGTCCCTGGAAGCTGGTTTTTTGTTTTTTGTTTTTTGTTTTAATTCTTTTTTTTTTGGAGCTGGGGACCGAACCCAGGGCCTTGTGCTTCCTAGGCAAGCGCTCTACCACTGAGCTAAATCCCCAACCCCCTTTCTTGTTTTTTTAAGCTGGCCATCTTAAGTGTTTTATTACAGTGACAGAAAGCTGACTAAGAGAGGCTCGATGCTGGCTGCTGACGTACAGGGGTCAGTGCTGTCAGCCCCAAGCTCTTTATATTGTCGGAGGCATCTGAGTAGCCACTGTCTATGTCCCCTTCCGACAGACTCTGTCTCTGGAGAGCTATTCTGTCACTTCGCATGTCTACCAGGCCATCTCTAGAGGTCGTCTGAGTGAGGTCCAAATAAGTTCTCTGTTGTCACTTGCTGTCTGACCATTGCCATCTTAGAGGTGACTATTGTCTACGTGGGCAGAGCAAGGTGTGGGTTTACCTAGAGAGGCAGAGCGAAGGAAACTCCTCTTTGGAGATGGCTGGATCTCCCTCTTGTCCTCCTCTAGACAGGTCAGTTGCCGGTTTTCATCGTCCTGGTAGGAGAGTCTGGAATGGAGAAGCATCAACACTTGTTCCTGAGGGCCCGCCCAGAGGTGTCAGGACAGCTGCTGTCCCTAGAAGGCAGTTTCTACTTTCCTCAGTGAAGGCAGCGCCGATTCGTGTCCCTACACACTGGTGTGGGGAGTCGGTGTCAGGCTATGCTAAGAACCTGTGTCTGGTCTCAGGCATCCTAGTCGTCTCAGAGGCCTGCTTGCTGGGTGTCCCAGCTCTTGATACATACCCAGTGCACGAGCCTTGTAGTTGGTTTTTTGTTTGTTTTTCCCACTGGGCTGAAGATTGGAATTCAAAGCCTCATACATGCTTGATGAACACCCGACCGCTGAACTCCTATCCCAGACCCTAGCCTTCCTTGAGCTTCTGATCCCAGCCAGTGGAGGCTTTCTTGGGTTTAGGGAAAGTTGGAGAAGGGATTCTAGGCCCATACAACATTCTCTTAGAAGGACCCTCCACGCCTGTCTTCACATAGGTCTATACTCTTCACTATAGACATTCTCAGTGTTACTACATCCCCTATCCCTCCAATTCTCCCCTGCGTGGCTTTCTCTTCACACAAGCCACTGCCTGCAGTGGCCATGCAGTCATCCAGCCGTCAGATAGTAGAGCAGTGGCAGACCTTAGGGTGTCTCATTGATGACTTCCAGACTTTGTGATGCTGTATCATGATGAGAAATCTATTATACAGATCCCCACTACCATAGACATCCCTAGCCGTAGGAGATACTCCCTTAGTTGCATCACCCACAAGCATGCCAAGCAAACACTCTACCCCTGAGCTATGCTCACAGAACTCTTTGCATCTTGAAGTCGGACACTGTAGAGCCTGTCTGTTTTGAATCTAACCCTGCAATCACGCACAGTGATTCCGAGACGTACACATCTGCAGGGGGAGATCGGGACATGAGGATCTCGTATTCTGACGTTGCCCCGCCTTGCTTCCATCCCTGACTAGGTAAGCCCACTCCAGTACATTTTCTTCTTCCTCAGTTGTGCCCGCTCTCACAGACCTGACTGCTGCTTGGCCTGGTTGCACAACTCCAGCTACCCTGCTGGTGGACTTGTTCTGCGTGTCTGTGGCCCTGATAGCAGTCTGTGGGTGGCTGGTTCAAAAGGTCCACACTTCCCCCTCTTCTGTGATCCCCTAGCTCCCTAACTGGCTAGCAAAAACCTCCTGGATTCAAAGCTGGCTTGTTCAGAGTCAGGAAAGTATTTAAGAAGAACAAGAATCTCTTCATCTTGCCCCTCTCCCTCTTTTAACTCTAAGGGCCCAAAAACCTGGTGTGTGTGTGTGTGTGTGTGTGTGTGTGTGTGTGTGTGTGTGTGTGTGTAAGCTCTTTCAGGCAAGAGAAGGGTATCTGCAGTAATCATAAACATTTCACACGGAGCCTAGAGAGGCACATCCTTAAATACATACTTCTTAAACAATATTTATTTTTGCAGGATCTGATACATCTAGCACCTTCTGTTGCTATTCTGTTTTATTTATTTGTGTCGATTATTATTGATTTAACCACATACTTATGAGGCATTTATGACCACTTGACGTATGTAGATAATGGGCAGTAACTGAGTCTGGTTAGTTATGTCCCTTTCCTTAAACAGTAAAGGTCACCGACTGTTTAGCACCGCGTAACAGCACAGCATTTATCGGGTGCCCTGTGACAGTTCAACAGGCACGCGCTGAATGTAAGGGACGTCTCCAGCTTTTTAAATTTTACTTCTTGTTCGGCACCTTTGAGCTCCTCTTGCCTAGTTATTTATAAACCGGACGCTCGCCCAACTCTTCAGAGCACCACTACTCACCAGATCAGCCACTCGGTGATCTAGACGGAAGCTAAACATCCCCGAGAGGACTGAGCTAGCATCCCTAGCTGTGCCAACTGTGCCTCCTCAGGGCAGCCTTTAAAGACGCCGTTCCACAGCACGCTTATTTAAGCATCAGTGTACATGTATACCGACTCACACTACACACGACATACACCTTGATCACAGTCCCAACGTTTAAAAGGTTTCCTGGAAGTGTTCTGCAGGGAGGCAGTGCAAGCGGCAGAGGGAATCCTGGGTAGGTGCTGTTGTCTGGCCTAGAGGAGGGATTTTCACACTGCTCAGTCCTCACCCTGTTCTACACTTAGGGCCGCCCGGGGAGGAGGCTTACATATCTGTGGAGAGCAGGCTGGGCTCACTGCAGTACTCAACTTCTTCGCTCAGCCTCACGCTGCTGCGGGTCTCATCTGGAAACATATCCTGACTCACCGTGGCCCCCTGGCTCTCTCGGGAGTGGCACCTGCAGCGTCAGAGGGTGGGGGAAAGAGTCAGAATCCACCGGGCCTCCTGCCTCCTCCCCAGCCATTCAGATGACATCGGGCATCCACAGCTTCTGATGAAGCCACAGAGCCATGGATGCCACAAGCTGTGTCAGGGCTCTGTGTGGGAGATTCAAGGAGGTCTGAATTCTGCTCCCAATTCTTACTCTTTGGCCCAAGACCCTTAGCTCACCCCATGCTTAGTTTTCTCTGTGATACTAGATAGAGTCACACGCCTGACTCAGGGGCTTAGTTGGTAGTGAGGTTGTCATGCGAGCATGAGGCCCCGAGCCCAGTCCCTAGTGTCCATGAGGAGATGGGAAGAACTAGCTGAATCGGTGAGCCTCAGGTTCAGTGAGAGATCCCAGGAGGAAGACATTGGATGTCAATCATGGCTTGGTACAAAAAAGTACATGCACCCCTCTACAAACTTGAACATTCAAAGACAGAAGTGGAGACTTGGTTATGAAGCGGCAGCCTGGACTGGGCAGCCAATACAAGGAACCACAAGCTTCCTGTGGGTGGCTGAGCCTTTAGGAGGCGGCTCGACCCAACTGACAAGACCCTGGAACTATGGTCGCTACTTCTCTGTTCTGACCCTGAAGTGAAGGCACAGAGAAAGGACTCCACGCAGAAAGAAGGCTTGTCTGAGCAGACAGAATAAGCCCCCCTGAGTCTGGGTTCTTCCTGAGAGAAAGATCCCCCTGCTCCAACCTGGCTGTGCCTTTGAGAGAATGCTGTCCTTTTCTGGGACAGGACCTCCTGCCCATCTGGTCATTTGCTCCCAAGCTCTGGCCAGGTGATCTTCCGGTCTGTGTGAAGCTCAGTGCCTCCCTGAGCTCTGCAGCTCTGTCTCAGAGACCCTAGGCCTACAGGAACTTACTACTGTTTTACTACATGGCAATGCTGTTATGACATTTACATCTGTACCCACAGATTAGTGCTCCTCTCAGCCTTGGTCAGAGAAACTTCTTTTTGCTGAGACTCATGTGGACAAAGTACTGAGAATAGTTTGCCCTTGGGTGCTCAGTGCTAAACGAGGCATCTGCATCGGCCCTTCCAAGGCCCGAGGAACATTTGAGGAGAGGGGGCAGGAAGCTGGAGGGTAGGAGGAGTACTGTGAAACCACTGTTTGCTGCCTTCTTAGAAGACTGGGCCCTCGTGGAGGGGGCGTGGCTCAGGAGGCTCCACACCCCACAAGGAGCTAATAATGGCTCAGGGAGGAGAATGAGGGTCTTCAAGGGTGTAAGCGTCCACCCATTCTTATCCAAGCCACACAAAAAAAGAAAAGGCATGGAAGTAGGAAGGAAACTGGTGGGGCTGGGAGGGAGACAAGAGAGGGCAATAGGGGGATGAGTATGAATATATATATATATATATATATATATATATATATATGAAACTTTTGAGGAAAAAATTAAATAAAATCAGAATTTAAGAAAGAAAGGGAGAGGCTTTCACAAGGATAGAAGGAAGTAGTAGCTAGTACTAGGGCTGAATCCTCAAAGATGGTGGGGCAGGCGTAGTGTTTGCAGAAACAGGCGGGGCCTCCAGGACAGGCATGGGATAACGGCTTCATCTTAGTAGTCTCCTAGGGAACCAGCTGTCAGAGCAGCACACAGTCTGGTGCCCTGTGTGTGGCTCAGCTAGGACTGCGGTTGAGCGGTGAAAGAGCCAGTGTCCCCGAGTGACTTGTGGGTAGGTAGGATGCCATATCAACACTTCTGGACTCTGCCATTCAAATGCCTGGGTGTGGAGACTTTGCTTATAGTCATTTGGAAACAGGATTGTGTGAGAACCAGTGAGCGAGTATGTGGCTCCATGAATAGCGATCGGGGCATCTGGGGTTCAGAAAAGACGCTTGAGACTTGTGATTGTACTCTGGGCCAGAGGGCAAGGGAAAGGGCGGTCTCACCGACAACCCACGGGCTGAGGGTCTGTGCAGCCTGCTGGGGCTGCAAGGGCAGCTAGTTAAGGGTGATGTAATAAGAACAGAGGGTGTCCCTCCCCACCCTGGCTCAGGAAGCCTACATCCGATAAAGAGGATAAAGAGGGGACTGCAGAAGCCCAGGTCACCTTCCTCAAGACCGAGAACAACTATAGAGCCCACCACGCCTGCATTTCCTAGTGTTGTGTCCTACAGCACAGGGCAATGGGGGAAAAGGGTGAGCGGAGATGGAAGCCAGGACAGATCCCAGGAACCATAGTGCGTTGCTGCTGTTAAAGAAGAGGACACACTGCCCAACTTCAGCTGCATGAAAGGCTAAACTTAGGGATTTGGGGAAGGGCAGAGGTTTTGTTACATAAGTCCAAGTCACACATCTTGGAGGGTCACAGGTCAACATGCTGAGGAGGGATGAGAGGAGGGAGGACTGTCAGAGGTGTGGTATCTTACAGGACATCTGGGAAACAGAACAGTGCTGTCTTCACTGTGACTGCCATGTGTGAGTGGGAGCAGCTGACGCTAGCAAGGTGGCTTCAACCTCTACCTCAGGGAGGTGGCCGCCACTGGAACTAGAAGGCTGAGTGGCCTACGACTGTCTTTCCTGGCGTCATCTGGGTATGTGAGGCCTCATGCCCAGGCCTACCCTGCTGCTTACCTCTTAGAGCTGAGTTTCCATGCTGCCTCCTGTACCCGGACAGCAGGGGACAAGGGAGGCCCATGGCCCTCCACAGTGCTGACCGTGCTGGAGTAGCCAGCGGGGTGGGGGAAGCGGCCCAGGGCAGTGTTGTTGGCATTGTTGATGTTGGCATTGGAGCCCGTGGATGAGTAGCTGCTGGGGGTGAAAGTGGAGTCCACCAGCTTCTCATGGGACGGTGATTCGGTGTCCGCTTGGTTGTTCCCTGTCTTGTTGATGTGCAGTGGGCGCTGGGTGGCAAACGTCTGAGGGAAGTTGCTCCTGCTGTCACTCTGGTAGTAGGTGACGTGGTTGCCAAACAGGCCTCCAGCCCTCTGTAGATAAGACAGAGCGGTAGGTGGAGAAGGCTTCTCCATTATGTCTCTCTCTCCTGCTCATCCCTGGCTCCCTTGTGCAGCAGTGGTTGAGAGGCACAGGCCACAGGGAGCGAGTTTGACCTCTAGTTTGACCTCTACCACACATGGTAAAGGGAAGGACTTAGATGCTCCCACAGTTCCCACAGCACCAGGACAGGATTTCCTCATATTCCTGGACAGGCCAGAGGTTGCTGGTCTAGAAGTTTCCCTGGAAGTTTGGAGATTGAGGTTGGGTTTCAAGGACAAGTCTGAGATGGCTGTCCTCTATAGAAGCTAGATGTTTAGCTTTGGGGAGCTTGCTGGGAGTGCTGGGAAAAGGGGAGATGGAATGGAAGGTGTGAACCAGATTCTTTTAGTGGAAACAAACTGGTTCCTGGAGCTAGAAGCTGCATTGGGCCAATTGAAACTAAGAGTGAAGAGTGTACGGTATCATTTATATCATGGCTCCTTTCCTGTAGGGGATTCTCTGAGATTTGAAGTCAGGGATAAGTGATTTCCTTAAATATTCCTGCTTTTCCCAGAGCAAGGGGTTGGGGAAGTGATGGTTTGTAAGGTTTGTCGGATCCTTGATATCTGAAGGTCCTTGGGGTCTGGTGCCAGGCCTTGGAAGAGTGGCCTTCTGTGTCTCTGAGGCCATTCACTGGTGATGCCCGTAAGGTTGGAAGGCCGGCCATAGCAGGGTGAGCTTGGTTCCCTGTGTGCTTTATAGTCTTGGAAACTGAGCTGGGGACTGGGCTTGGCAGAACAAGTGAGGGAGCGAGATGGGAGACGGGAGTCCTACGGCACACATGGCCGTGTGTGATCCTTCCCAGTGCCTAATACCACTGTGGGGAAAGAGGGGGCGGTCTGGAGGGTACCACTGTGACCTGGGTATCACATGCTCCTTATTAATAGGGCAGATGCCGTTTGTCTAGCTGCCACAGGAGAACCCATGCCTAATGTGGCCACTTAACCTGCTTTTCCTCCAAGAAAAGCCAGAGTTTATATTTTTATTTAGCTATGCCAGATATTCAAATATTGGTGAGTAAAACAGATTTTCAGATGAGATGTGGCCCTGGAGTTCCTATTCCCCAGTTTCTGATGAGAAACTTCTCCAGGAAAACTTGTTTCTAGAAGTTCCTCCTGTTCTCCGAGAGCCGGCCTTATTTTGAGCACTGTGTGCTAGGAGGATGGCATGGCATGGTGTTGGCTCAGGAAGGAGTCAGGGGTCAGGAGAGAGCTGATTAGGGAGAGGGGGGCGCTCCTCAGAGAGGTCAGGCAAACACCGACTTAGTGCACTGTCCCCCATGAAGGACACCAGTCATGGCGCTTACCCTGAAGATGTCGTCTTCGGAGGCGGCAGACACCGCCTCCTTCATAGCCTTGTCCAGCTCCTCCTCAGCCGTCAGATCCCCAGAGATGGCCCTCCGGATCTCAGGCCCAATGTCATGCAAGGTGCGTAAGCCAGCCTGGAACCCAGAAGGACACGTGAAGACCCACATCCTCTCTACTGATCTTTAGTTGGCCAGGACCTTGTTGTTCCTCCCCAAGTCCCTGCCTCTCTGCTCTGCCAGGCAGCTGGGATCTCACACCAGGTAGCGGACTTCCCTGGACACTTTTGCCCCCACCATCCTAGAGTAGCGGAATCTAGTCATCTCTCTAGGAGGAGTGAAGAGGAATGAGGGTACATTACAGGATCAGCAAGAACCAGGGGCTGGGGAAGCCGGCAGGAGGGAAGTGTGTGGCCAGAATGCAGGGGGAAGAGAGCACATCGCCTTCTCATAGCCGCCCTCAGGAAGGTTTACAGTGCTCACAAGTGCTGTGATGGGACCTAGCCTCTAGGTAGCTAGCAGGGTTTGGACCCCCAATAGGGTCAGGGGAGGCGACCAGGACCTTTGAGTGTGGGTACCCCCTCCAGCCCCTCACCTGCAGGGACAGTGCGTTCCTCTGCGAGGGCTTGCCGACCAGCCCCTGCTCTTTTCGCTTCTTGAATTTCCTGAAGTACTCTTGGATCAGGAAGGTGGCATAGAACTTGCCCACTGTGACCTCGTCATCTAAGGTGCAGGGAGAGGAGAAAAAGCTAAGAGATTCTACCAGATCACCTTGATTTTTTTCAGCACCTAAAACTTTTTAAAACATATTTGCTTTTATTTATTTATTTATTTATTTATTTATTTATTTATTTATTTATTTATTTTGTTCTGAAGAAAGCATGTACAAGGCATTCAGTGAAAAGTCACCACATCGCCGTCTACTCACTACCTCTTGGCCACTCATCACATTAGTTTCTTGAGTACCTTTCCAAAAACAAGCAAGCATGTTCTTATTCCCCTTTTAAAATTGAGACAAGGTCTCCCTGTCTTGTCCAGGTGGCCTTCAAGTCCTGGGATCAAGTGATCCATTCCCTTCTGAGTAGCTGGGGCCAGAAGCATATGTTCCTGTCTGTATCTGGCTGTTTTGTTTTGTTTTCTTTATTTTTCTCTCACAGAAAAAGTAGGATCTCGTTAAGGCTATTTCCCATCTTATTTTTTTACCCTCCTAAATGGACATCACTAAGTCTTCTTTGGTCCCGCTTACATGAAATGGCCAGTCTCCTAATTGCCAACACAAGGTTGGTGATTTCCTTCCAGACAGGTGGACTGGCTTGGCAGGCGTCCTTGCTAGGCTGGGTGCACCAGACCACACATGACAGAGTCTAGATCTTAAGAGTGAGCTAAATGGTAGGGAAGCTATAAGCTCCCAGGGGGAGCGTTTTGTACCAAGCGAGTGGCCACTTCATCTTGTCTCCTGCCCTGTGTGAGAGAGACAGATGGGCCGAGCTTGGGGACCTGTGATGGCTTTCCTGATCCTCACTGTTCCCTGAGAGTAGCCAACTCCAGTAGCTAACTCTCTATAGGAGCTCTGAGCTTGCCACGAGGCATGGGACTCATTTCTACATGGAAGAGAAAACCCTGGAGATGAGGCAAATTGGGAATGGACGTGGAGTCCTAGGCTCCTTCAGGCCTGAGCTGGAACTCACTGGAAAGCCTGCATCGCTTCTAAGCAGTGCCTGGCGTGAACCTCACAGAGATGCTTGGGGCAGCAAGGAAAAGGACGCAGCAGAACAGGAGGTGACACACGGTGACTTCCAGCCTACCTCGCTTCCCCTTTCAGGAGCAGGTCTCAGACAGGAAGAATCACCTCCTAAAGATGTTTCCAGAATGTGTGCGCTCAACTAGCGTGGTAATAAAATACACGTGACAAATGAACGTGCTGACAGTATTCACCTTGCCCTGTTTCCTTTCAACAATCACTCATTCTAAGTGTCTCGGTGTGTGAACTCCATCAGTGGCCGAGGCTTTTTGTATAGGCGGGCCAAGCATTTGCATATTGGATGCAGTTGCTTTCGACACACCCTACTTTACACAGTCTACTAGTGCTGCGGAAATTACGAGTGCAGGCATGTTACCTCCGATTTCAGTTTGGGATTCTAGCAGGGATGGTATGAGGTACTTGCTAGGAAAAGGGGCTTGTGCCTTGGTAGGCGTGAGAAATGCTACATTGGGGAGGGGGAGTGAACTTTTAGAAACAACACGATGAATCTTAGGCAATTTTCCTTCCAGAGCTCTAGAGTGACTCTAGAGCAGTCAGCCTAGTGGCCTATGGGTAAACATACATCCATATATTATAGAGTTCCCATGAAAATTCCGCCAAACCCATAGCACGGAAGGCTTGACTGTTCCCACATAGGTATGTGGGGTTACAGCAGATTTCTAACTTGATAGTTTCCATCCAAGTCTGTGTAGGACGTTGAAACCTAGTAGGGCCTCTGAGCCCACAGAAGGGTCCAGAATAGCAGGATCCAGAAACACTGTAGACTTGGGCATGGAAGTCTCAAGGACTGTGTCAGCCCTGCTAAGGAGGGCACGGCTGGAGGGTAGGAAGGTGGAGAAACCCCACAGGCTAGGCAAATAGGCTTGGTCTGGAAATGCAGGGAACACTTACCACCTGCAGGGGGCACCACCTGGTCCAACAGCTTCATGCTGGTCCTCTTCCAGATTTTCTTGATGATGGCTCTCAGCTCCTCATTGGCTTGCTCTAGGTTCCCTGATAGAAGGGAGTGCACACTGAAAACTTCCCTTGGATGCACTGGGAAGCCATGAATGGTGGCCTTAGCCCTACAAATCACCCCGATCCATCATAGTTGTTTCCCTTGCCTTCTATTTTTTAGTTCCTCCTCTCTCCCCATTTTATTCTCTTATCTTCCTTGTGACTTTCCTCTCTTGCCCTGTCCAAGGCCATTCTCCTTCCCTTCTTACTCCATTGCAAACCATCTCAAAGTCCTTCCCCTTCCTCCAAGCTGCTGTCCCTCCTGGTAAGCGTTGGAGAGCCTGTGGTGCCTGCAGACACTCATGTCTCAGACATGAATCTGTTTGCCCTGCGGGACAGCACCAAGGCTGATCATGATGGCAACATTTCATAGTGACCTCCTGAGTTGCTACAGTAAATGGACACCTTTCCAGGGAAGGACGGCCCACTCCTCCCACATACATATACAACCCAGGGGCCACAAATGTCTCCACAGGCTCTCTGCTGAGTCCCCCAGGGAAGGAAGGAAAGAAGTCTAACAGTGGAGACAGAAACCAGAAAGCTCATATTCTGATAGTTCGGACTTCCTCTCTCCACTGGTAAAACAGGCTTCATTAGATGTACGCTGCCTGAGACACTAGCCTGCTACTGAAGGAAAAGCAAAGCTAAAAGGCGATTGTAAGGGGATATGCTGGATGGGATTCTGGGCCCCTCCCAAGGACACCTTCCTTCGCTACCGGTGCACACGCACTCACTGTGTAATCCCTTGGAGTGAGGATATGATACAGGGTATTCCTGTGATTAGAGTGTGTCACACAGTACCTATTGTCTGACCAAAGGGAAACGATGCCTCTGAATTAATCACAGGAGCCTATTAAATGTCCAGAATTCACATATATATGTGTGTGTGTAGACTTGGCTCACTGTACATTTATTAAAAAAGAGTATTTTATTTTAAAAGATGTCTAGTGCCTTCTCTGCCTGGGAGCAGAAAAGTAGGACACATGGGTCCCGAGAGGCCAAGATGAATGAATACTGAAAAAAGTAGGTTCTGGGTGCTAAGACATCCCAAGCTGACAGGCAGCTAGTGCGGAAGTAGGGACCACGTAGTAGTGGGAGAAGACTCCTAGTCACAACCCGAAAGAGCTTGGAGGTGGCTTCTTCCCCTGAGCCTCCAGGAGGGAGCATGGCCTACCTAGTGTACTGAGTTTGGTCTTGGGAGGCCCCAAGAAGAGCTCCCCACTTCACTGGCTGGACTTCTGATAGACCTGCGAGCTAATAACTGGGTGTTGTTTGAAACTGTGCGGTTGATAGGGTTTGCTGCAGAGCAATGGCTGACAGTTACGGTTATATGGGAGGGAATGGCACACGGTGTGAGCTCTGCGGCCAGACTGCCTGAGTTCAGACACAGCTCTGGAGGCAAGCAGAGCCAGTCAGGAGGAATGAGCAATGGCTCCCGAGAGCCCAGAGCATCAAATTCCTACTGCAGCTGAAGCTGGCACACCTCCTGGATATCCCACTAGTGATCAAGTTCCCTTCACTAAAGGTGTTCCTTTTTTTCAGACAAGAGTTTATTATTTATCTCTCATTAGCCTCAAACTCATGATCCTCCTGCCTTGGGCTCTCAAACACTGGGATTACAGGCATGCACAACCCTTCGGGACTTGGTGGTTTCTGATACACACAGTGAAAGAATCCTGAGTAAAATCAATGTGCAAATGAACTTAGTTTTTGCATTGGGCTGAACAGAAATACCCTCAAACTCATGTCTCCCTGAAAGCTCAGAATGTGAATTTACCTAGAATCGGGGTCTTCACAGAGCTAACTAGAGAAGTCATGACTCGTTAGGCGGACCACACACCCAAAGTGATTGGTGCCATTAGACCAGGAGGGAAAGGCCAGAGGCACACAGGCGAGTCACACCTCACACTGTGAAGAGAGCAGCAGAGACTGAGGGGTGGAGCCAGGTACTTGAGACCACCTGAAGCCAGAGGAGTGGAGCTCATTTCTCCCCGAGGCTCCAGAAAGAACCAGCCTGATGACACCTCACTTTGGCAAGTGCCTGCTCTCTTAAATTGTGAGAAGAACCATGTTTGAGATCATTTGGTCAGACCTAAGGAACAGATAGATCATTCTCCCAAGGATCCGCCACATCTTTTAGATTTTCATTTGTTTCCATAACAACCCACGTAACCATGGAGCTTCACCAATTGTTATTTCAGAGTGTATGTGTCTATGTTTATTGTTCTGTTACCAGTGCTGGAGTCTGAACCTTGGGTCTTATGCGGGCTAGCCATCATTCCACCACTGAACTTCACTCCAAGCCCTAATTTAAATACCTTTAAATATCTTCTCCTTCAGCACTCCAATAAAAAAAAAATCTTGTTCATCTTGATACTTGGCTTGGGATAAAGGTTCTGGTTCTCAGGGTCCATGTTAAGGTCTTTCTAATTACTTCCACTTAGAAATGCCTTAAGGGGGAGTGAAGACTGACATTCTTAGCCTTACAAGTGTTGGTGTTTCCTCCCCTTTCTTCTCTGAGCATGGCGTTGGCTCTTACTTATGCAACAAGTTCATAGAAGGCCTGTTTGGATGAAGCTCAGCCTTGAGTGCTGGGTGGGGTATTATATGGCCTTGGTGGCTATTCCCAAGAGCCTTTATGTTTAAGTGGGTTTTTTTTAAACCTTTAATTAACTATGTGCCCCACTGGCTGGCTTCTCTCCTCAGAACTCCCACCTCCTAGCAGTGGTTGTCCGTGATTGAGAATCTGACAGCCCCTCAGCGTGGCCCTCAGGTACTGGCATCGGTTCACTGAGGCCTGGTTTGCCTATGCAGTGCATTGCTAAGTCTTGGCCTCTATGCACAAACGCTTTCTATTCCTTCCTGGGGCCAAAACCTACATTATTAGCTTACGTCCCTTCCAGCAACCATTCTGTCTTTTCTCCCTGAAAAAGGAGACCCTTTCCTCGGAACTGAAAGGAAATAATATTCGCTGTGGAAAATTTGGAAAGATCAGTTCTGATCCACCCTCTGACATGTGGGTACATACTGCTCAGTGATAATCAATATTAATGTATCAGCAGGCATCCTTCCAGTTCTATCTGTTACACACGCACATGCATTAAGTGTGCACTGAATTCTCTCATCGGCAACACGCCTATCTATACATACCTCAGACTGAAGTTTTGCACTAACCACTGACATCATTTTTTGTTTTTGGTTTCTTTTTAGTTTACCAGGAGAATTTGACCCACTTTTAGTGTTGAAAGTTTGGTCCATTATCCTGACCTGTGTCTTGCAGGATTGGTTCTTGGTTCCCTCATGTCTGTTACTCTGTGGAGGAGCACAACTAAGGAGGGCGTCTCCCTGGGTGGCCTAGGGAAATAAATGCCAATGCTACCAATCTCTCATTATTTTACAATATGGAAACTGAAGTGAGGCAGGAAGTAGTTACACACATGCTGTGCCCAGTTGTGTGTGATGCCCAGTGCCTTTCTGCTGCACTGAGGACACTGGCTGGAAGCCTGGGCCTTTCAGGTTACAACCGTGACGTCAAACTCTAGTTCAGCCATGAGGTGTCTGTGCAGCTAGCTGTAAACGCAGGTTCCCAGGCTCCCCCTCAGACAAGGGGGTTCACAGGCTCAGATGCTGCCCAGAGGCAGGAACCCTTTGAGCAGCTCATGGCCTTTGAGCACACTCTTAAGAGGCACTTAAGTTGGGTGTCTTGGGGAGCAGCAGCATCTTTTGGGGGTGTGTCCACGCAGGCTATCCTAGAGCAGTTGGGAGTACTTACCAGTGGGATGCCTTCACCATGGCTGCTGTTAACCTACAGGGCAAACTACAAGGGCCCTGGGTTCTAAGCAGCCTGAGGGGGTAGTCTGAGTAGTGCCACACATGTGGCATCGTGACCCTTAGCAATTGCATGCAGGGACTTCTATTTACCACAGTCACTGCTTGTCATGGTCACCTTCCCAACCTCGGTCCTTTTAATTTGGAGAGTTGAGCATTTGGGAGACACGCCTACTGCAAATGCAAGTCTACCATCAGGGGGGGTGGTCCTGCTCTGCGTAACGCCTCTTCCTCATTTTGCACTAGACCCTCAGTCTTCAGAAGGTGACTGGGGGCAGTTTCTAGGGTTTGATGGAAAAGAAAAGTTCACACTACATAAGCTGTGGCAAGGGGCGATTGGGAATGAAGGAAAAACGTAAGCGTGCCACAGCTCTCAGAGTCAGAGTGCAGGCTGTCAGTGTCATTCTGCACTGATACTGTGCCAGCAAGGGCATCTTTCGGGTGGGGATCCTAGGCATCCTCCTGCCAGGGGTCCACAAGAGCTGTTACCTTCTGTTTTGATCCTCAGGGCTGTCCTGACAAGGGCAAACAGTGTAGCATTGAACATGACCGTCCCATCACTGTTCAGAGGCATGTTCATGGACACCAGGCGCTGAAGGAGAAAGAAGGCAGAGTCAGCGACAGCAGCAGGCCGTTCTCAAAGGCTTTGTACAACCACGGGGCAGGAAGGTTGGGAGGTTCCTAGAAACTTGGATACCCGCTGCTGGGAGCGGGAGAGGTATGCGTGGGCCCACCAAGCGTTTCCAAAGCTCTTCCAGGGAGGAACTGGGCTTTGTGGTTAAACACTCTTGTACCTCCACATGCCTTAGACCCTTGTATCTTCAAAGGGTTCTTTCCTGCTCGGTGCTCAGACCTACAGATCCAGTTGTCCTATCTACTAGCAGCAAGAACAGCCGTGGGCCAGGCATTTTCTAGTCACTGCTTCCCGTGAAGTGGGAATATGAGAAGGCACTGCATTTAGACACAATTACCTCTACCTCAAACCTCATCTCAAGTTCATTCGCTCAAACAAGATTATGTTGCTCTCCACCCCAAAACATGCTCCCTTGGTGAGCCAACAGCACACACAGGGGTCATCAGGAGAAAGAGCAGACTGCCCACTGTGAATGGCAGCGATGTCACTTTTACATCACATGGGATCTTCCTGTGGATATTTGGCTAAGGGTTTTATTCCCCCCTCCCCCCAATAAACACATCATTTTGAGTCTCTTAGATACCAAGTTAGCAAGTTTCAGTCCCAGCTCTCAGATCTCAGGCCCATCTGGAGGTCGTGACCTCCACACTTCAGTTCCCTCCAGGCTGCTTGATCTTACATTTGATTTGTACTTCCTACAGATTGAATCCTAAATGTCACCCAAAGGCCATGTCATGAAGGCTCAGTTCCCAGTCTTGGCACTCTTGGGAAGTGGTGGAACCTTCAGGAGGTGGGGTCGAGTGGGAAGAAGTCATTGGAAGCCATACCCTCGAGGAGAGTATTAGGATCTAAGGTCTCTTTCTCCCTCTCTGCTCCTGAGGTAAAGAGGCCCTTTGTCGAGTGGGTCTCATTAAAAACTCCAACCATAATGTCCTAGCAGCTGCCACAGACCCAAATCATAGGCCTGAGTGACTGCAGACCAAGGCCTACAAAACTGAACCAAAAGAAACTTTTTTTTAATGGCTCCTGTTTCTCATATGTCCTAGATCCTTGGAAACTTCCTGAAGTTATTATGGAATAGAGCGTGGATACTGGTTAGGAAAATAGGACTACCTCAGAGCATAAGCTTGTGTTCTATGCTTCCTCAGCTCTGTTATCCACGAATGGATTATCCAGGGAGATCAGTCACTCTGCTATCACTCTGCTATTTGTGTTCCTCCCTGTCTACAGCTTGGCTCTCTGCTGTTTTCCTCAGCTCTTTCTGAGCTCATCAGTATTCTCACTGAAAACACAGAGTCGGAGGACAGGGGTGGGGTTTGCGGGGAGGAATGGTAATCAAATGAGGGGACAGCACTTAGCAGTTACTGGGTCATGTGGTGGGATCTGGAGCAGATTTAAGGGTATTTACTCTCAAGTTCAATCAGAGGCTGTGTTTATCAGAGCCTGGTGTTTGTCCCAACTGGATCATAGACTCACTTAGAACTTAAAAAAAAGCCAGCAGATCCTCGTCTGGGTAAAGTTTGCATTTTAGTGAGGTGATAGTATACTTGTGGCCTCTCTAATGGTTCTCTGATTTCAGGTAAAAATTCCTAACCCATTACCCTAGGTCACCTCCGTGGTGCAGCCTGATAGGCTGAATCAAACCTTTCCTCGGATAGGATATCTATTTCCCTCAGACAAGACATTCACCACAACCGTTGTTCTTTTTCAGCCTTGGGAATGTACATCTGGAAGGCCCTTAAAGTAGAATCTTGTTCACATTGTTTTCTTTAATTTCCTAAAGTATCTTTATTCCCTTGATAATCACAAAGGCAAACAGGTAGCTAGCCTCCCATACTTGTCCCTTCCTTCAGGGACAATCATTTCTTACTTTGCAGGCCACACGGTGAGGACACAACTTCCCAAAACCCAGTGGGGGCTGAATTCGACGGAGGAGGGTCACCACATCCAAGTGTTTGATCCGACCCCTAGAGAAGGAAGGACGGAAGGAACATCGGTCAGAAGGCCAGCATGCAGGGCCAGAGGCAGGGGTACTCCCCCAGGGCTGCCTGCAGGCCCTGACAGGACAGAGACACTTGGTGGCACATGTTACAGTTCCTCACAGATGTCCGTTAGCACAGTACTCCCGGTAGAATGGACATTCGTGATGCAATTAAATCTCAGTATGCTTTGTTGCTCAATCAACTAACCATTTGGCTAGAAGGGATTTAGAGAAGGCCCGTCAACAGTTATGGGCAAGTAAGAGCTTCCATAAACCAGAATGACCCAATGTAAGTTCTAGTTTCTTTTGACACTAGAGTCTTTTATTCTTCCATTCAACTGATATGTTCCTCAGCTCAGTGAATGGCACTTGGCCTCATCTTGCTGGCTTTCTGATTAGCTCAGTTGGCATACCCAGTGAGGACCCCTCTTGGATCTTTTCTACAGGCCATTCAACTCCCCTCCCCCAGCCGTTAGGAGCCATGGTTCCCTCAAGAGACTTACTTGGCTTCAGGGTCATACTCGGCCCAGATTCTCTTGAATTCATCCAGGTGATGGGGACCAAGGATAGACCAATCCCTAGTCAGGTAGTCAAAGTTGTCCATGATAACAGCTACAAAGAGGTTGATGATCTGCAGGAAACAGTTAGCACACTGAGGTGCTTGTCAAGACTCTTACGAATTTGCTGCCTAAGCCCACGTGACCAGCTAGTGTCCACGAAGTCAGAAGACAATCTTCCCAAGTGTCAGCACTAGGCTGGCACTTAGAATGCCAACTGCTAGAATTTGCGTTCCCCGGACATGAACTCCACACTGTTCCCTTGGGCATTGCGAAGGACGGACCCTTCATGTAGACAGAACAGCTCCTTTCTACCAGGGAGCCAGAGACAGAAGGGGGCTCTGTCTGGTCATCTTTCCCTTACTCCTGAGCAAGGCACCAGCGACATACAAGTTCCTGCTGGGCTTCCACACAGCTTTGTCTTGTACGACAGTGCTACCATAGCAGGAGTCTCGCTGAGCTGCTCTGGGCCGTGACTTCTGGTTCTTTTCAGAGGTGAGACATGTCTACTAATTCAGTCTTCCCACCTCGTTTGCTGGGATTGCCCTGACCCGACGCGGCCCTGCCACCGTCCCCAGTTCTGTGTTGTCGAGTCCCACTTCAGCTTACCAGGAAGGCACAGAGCATGTAGAAGCTGATGAAGTAGAAGACGGCGAAGCTGCTGCCACAGGGCGTCTCCCCTTCCGTGCTGTTGCTGGGCTCCGACTCTGGGGCACACTTCTTGCCCGGCATACAGGCGAGCATGATATCCTGCCAGGCCTCCCCAGTGGCGCACCTACAGAGAGGGGTGAGAGAGTCCAGCCTCAGCTGACCACTCCCACCCATGCAGGCCAGGCTCCCTCCGCCTCACCTTCTAGGAGGAATTACTAAAGGGAACTGGACAGCTGGCACCCCCTGAACGCTGATCACGTTCATTAACTGTGGAAACACGAGGTGTTATTGTGAATGTTTCAAACGTTAGACACACGGTTAAGTTTCTGAAAGCTTGGTCTTTTTATTTTTTTTTTATTTTTTTTTTCGGAGCTGGGGACCAAACCCAGGGCCTTGCTCTTGCTAGGCAAGCGCTCTACCACTGAGCTAAATTCCCAACCCCAAAGCTTGGTCTTTTATCTGTATGCCATTTTTTAGATGCGGCTATGTCAGCATAGATGTAGTTTATTTTCATTGCTACCCAGGAGTACTCCATGAACACATTAAAAATCTACCCTTGTGGGGTTGGGGATTTGGCTCAGTGGTAGAGCGCTTGCCTAGCAAGCGCAAGGCCCTGGGTTCGGTCCCCAGCTCCGAAAAAGAAATAAGAAAAAAAAAATCTACCCTTGTTATGGGAGTGGGCTTCTCAGAAAGGTTATTTCTGCTGTCACAGTTGACACTACAGTAGGCACGTAGGTGTGTGTCTTGGGTGTCTGCTTAGGAATGAACTACCAAGTGGAGGTGCTTCCTGTCTTCGCTTTGACCAGGTGGCACTTGTCCGGTTCAGAGCAGTGTCGTTCGTCAGTGCCACTGCTGACACATGAGCTCTTGGTGCTAGTGAGTTCTAAAGGACGCTCCTCAGGTGACGGTGTGGAACGATATTTCACTGCTATTTAAATCTGGCTTTTCTAGGCCACTCTGCTCTACATGAGGCCCTGTCTTGAAAGAAATAAAAGAAACACGTTTTTTAAAAAAAGTTGTCTTTAAAATGATTATCAGGTTGAGAGGTTTGGTTTTTGCTTCTTCCTCACTGCATGTTCGTGCTTTTGCTCGTTAGAGTGATGGGTTATGCTCATTCAAAGGGTCGTTGGTATTTTCACAATCATCCCTTTGTTAGTTACATGAACTAAAAGTGTCTCACTCCAGTACCTGGCTTGTCTCTAGCTTTATTTATTTCACTTGTAATACATTCAAATCACACACACACACACACACACACACACACACACACACACACACACACACACACACACACACGCTCTGTGCTCACAAGACGGTTTTACCCACTGTGCCATCATCCCAGTCCATCTTTTTTTTTTTTTTTTCCGGAGCTGAGGACCGAACCCAGGGCCTTGTGCTTGCAAGCACTATACCATTGAGCTAAGTCTCTAACCCCCAGTCCATCTTTCTTACATTAACACTGGATAGAAAACTAAACAAAATATTGACTAGAAAAAGTGAGAGCACACTCTCTTGTCTAGTGTATTTACTAACTGGTTAGCTCACTGATCCTTACCCACTCTTTGTAAAGCCGATTTGCTTGAGTTTTCTATATTTGCCTTTGTCCTTTGTCGTCAGGCGACAGTGCCCCACACCTTAGTGTTTATAACTCCTTGCTTCTAATTTTAGACATCAGTACTCGTTCATCTTCTGGGCTGAGTGGGGAGGTCCCTGCCTCTCTCTATTACTGAGTTTGCATGACTAGGGATGATTTATTTCTCCGTCACAGATGAAAGCGTAGCATCGTGGGCCTTGCAAAAGGCTGTGGTTTTGACAACCTTTTCAGTATCTATTGTAGCTGATGCTACTCATCTATTGAGAGCATTTTAGTGTTAAAATTAGCACTGATCTGCACCTTGCAGGGAAAGCTGCTCCTTCTGATAAGCCGGAACAAAATGGCTCTACTTAGTCTGATTTATGTGATTGGTGGCAGTCCAGAAATCTATGCTAAAGGAAAAACATTTCAAATAATTTGTTCTCTAAATTATGTAGTTTCTTGATTTATCAGTGCTTTTCTGGTTAATTTTTTTTTTCTTAAAACAGGCCTATCAAGACCAATTTATTGCTGCCCGAATATTCTTGGATGCGCGGTCTTACCCTGGAGCAAAGCTTTTCTTCTTAATAAAATTTGTGTAATTCATATTTTCCTAGATAAAAGTATGTACTACAGCCCGATGCGGTGAAACACGCTTTTAATCTCAGGGCTCTGGAGACAGAGGCAGAGGCAGGGGGATCTCTGTGCACCTGAGGCTGGTGTTGCTGAGCATGGCAGAGCTTCCTCAGAATGCAAGTCCCGGAGGATCAGTTCAATTAGTGGCTAGGACCCCCCTGTTCCCTGTCCTGTTCCTTGACACTGAGGCTGGAGATGCTTCTGGCTGCTGCCTCAACCTCCCCAGCCTCAAACTGTCTGAAAGTGTGCTAGTCTCAAGTCTCATCCTGTGGGATCTGAACCCCATCTACCTTCTTCCATTCAGAAGTCCCTCAGCATCTCTGGTTCACCTGAGCCCTCTCTCAACATTCTCTTTTCCATTCTCAGCAGCATTTGAAAAGACACTTGCGGCCATTAGGAACTTTAGAAAAGACGGAGAGATCAGCCTGGTGGCCAGTCTGAGGTCTGCGACCTGTTTCCTGCATTTGAGTGTGGCCTAAGCTTGCCCTTGTGAAATGTCAGCTCGAACTACATAGCTTTGTGTTCTGAGGTCATGTGATCTGGGAGGCGGTGCGCCAGGCTGATAGTTTAGGACACCCATCATTTTGATAACTGTATTTTGAGCAGCAATAAACTTGGCTGTGGGGCCAGGTTCTAAGGAGATGGTTGGGGGTGGCATCACGTGGCAGCCTTTTCCCCATATACTCTGGAAACGGGCCTCAAGGACCTGGTAAGCATTTCTGTTGGAGAGAAGAGAAATTGTTTCCCTCCCCAGCCTGGGACTAGATGGAGTCTTAGAGTGCGACACCACGTGAAGTAGGGAGGAGAGAAGGAGATGGAAGCAAATGAGTAGATCATGGCGAGCCAAGAGAGAAAGATGGCGGCGGTATGAGAGATGGACTCAGGGCAGTGTAAGAAAGCCACCTTCTTCGCCACACCCGTGGTGGCACATTTCCAAAAGCACGGTGTCCATAGGATGGTTATGCAAACAGATTATCAGAGAAGGTGGCTACGGTGTTCAAGGTCAGCGTGCTGAGGCTTGCCTGTGGCCAGGTAAGATGCCAAGCCTCAGGGCTCTTGGTGTTTATCGTTGGCTCCCTAATGGCTGGGGCAGAGGACTCCCAGAAGATGTGTGTGGTACCTTGTGGCTGCACATGGAAAGTTGGTGTAAATGGTAATGAGACCTCCTGGCCAGGAGGGAAGACGCTGTCCTTTTCCTGATCTCTTGGTTCTCCCAGGAATGGGCTACCATTCCTGTTAAGTGTGCCTGTGTGTACCTATGCCATCAAAGACTCACCTGATAGGTGTGTGTGTGTGTGTGTGTGTGTACCTACATCATCCGAGACCCACCTGAAGAGCAGTAGCACAGCCTGAGGGAACGTCTGGAAGTTGTTGTTCCGATTGATCTCTGTGGTGTCATTCAGGGCAATCTTCCCAAATACCTGAAGGAAGAGGAATTGAGGGACCAGAGAAGGACAGCACGCACACCTCCAGCTGCTGGCTAAGAGCCTGTCTGGTCCCAGTTACTCTGGGTGGGACTAGCTGGCCAATCTGTCTCCAATGTGACCTAGCACACAAACACCTGCTGTCCCACGATCCCTAGACCCCGGCTACAGCACGGACAACTTTAGGAGGGAATGTGCCCTCAGCTGTCACTTGGGAAAGGTCCCTCAGCCCAGGGAAAGCTGGGGCTACGGGTGGTAAATGTATGCTGAGGTCAGGATACTCAGTGTCAGACCAGGGTCCACTGCCTTCTAGCCTTTGCATCTCCAGGTACTAAGTGCACAGTTGACTCTTGGATTTTGCAGTGGTATGGAACAGTGGGCCAGAGCTTGGACAAGATTGGTTCATTGCTCACATCAGAGGCCTGTTAGTGTTTTTCCCTGCTCTGTGATATCAAGGTAGCTCTTTTTGTCTTTTAAAGCACAAACGTCCTCCAGCCCTGCCCCTAGGAACTTTTAGAGGTTTTATATAGAGATCTGCTAAGGGAAGATCCTGGCTATGTTACAAGCATGGCTGTGGAGGTGTTGCCTTACAGAACCTGGAAAACCTGGGAAGACTCAGCTGGAGTCCTGAAGGGGTTGGGGAACTCTGGCTGAGGAAACAGAGAAAGTGCAGCAGGATCCTGGGGAGGGGACTCCTGAAAAGGACTGCATGCTTGATAAACAGTGCCTTCTCTTCTCTCCCCACCTCAAATCATGCACATCAGATGTGGACCAAGCAGAGGACTTCCTACTGTCTCTCAGATGGGGCCGTTCTTCTTGAAGCCCACTGGTCAATTCATGAGTATTTCCCCATTGCAGAGCCCAAGCCTGGTTCTACAAGATGGGGGGATCCCTGCACTGTCCTTGGCCATGGCCTATAGCACATTCTGCTGGGGGAAGTTCTGGCTCTTTGGACACTGAGTGACAGGCAGGAACAAAAGTGAGGAGAGAGGGAGGAAAGGAGAAGGCTATGGTCCTGGGGGCTGAAAGGGAACCAAGGAGGCGGAGTTTCTCTTACCTGCATCCCAATCACTGCATAGATAAAGAACAGCATCACGATCAAAAGGGCCACATAGGGCAGGGCCTAGAAGGAAGCAAAGAGGGGCTATGAGACCCAGCAGCGCAGGCCAGCAGGATCCTTTCCCAGAAAGCATTGCATTCCCAGGTCCACGGCAGTCAGCTGCTGTTTGGCTAAGAAGGACTGAGCATCAAGGAGAGAACCTGAGAGATGGGCCCTGGCTTTCCAGTTCAGGAGTCTGTCTATCTTTGTGTGTGTGTGTGTGTGTGTGTGTGTGTGTGTGTGTGTGTGTGTGTGTGTCCGCCTGTCCGTCCATTCATCCATCTGTCTGTCCATCTGTCCATCTGTCCATCCATCCATCCATCCATCCCTCCATCCATCCATCCATCCATCCATCCATCCATCCATCCATCTTCTGGGAATGAAGCTGAGGGACTCTACCACTGAGCCCTGGTCCCAGTCCACAGTGTTTTAGTTTTAAAAGCAGGCTCCAGAGTAACGGAGGCAGCCCTGTACTGTTTATTGAGAGCAATCAAGGGGCAGCCCTCCTCAGACTCCAGCTAGATATTTGCACAAGGAAGGAGGGGGTGATGGAAGTTACGCAACAGGATGACCGTAGTCACCAGGGAGAAGTGGAGAGGAGGCAGCTTACATCCCATCTTTGTCCAATTACTTCCCCAGAAACGAGCCGTCAGCACTACTGCCGTGAAAGCATCTAATGAGGAGAAATGCATCTTGTTTCCCCCACGTTCTAGCTCTGGAGCTTGGACATTTTCCTTAGCGTCTCGGACCCGTTTCCTGATCTGAATATGAGAAATGGTGACGCTGACTTAGCAGGGGGTGTGGTGTTTAAATGGTTTGAGGCTTGTGAAACGAAATAGCCTACACGTGACTTAGTTCGACATATTTGAGTCGCTCAGTATACCCCTTAGACAGAGCCATGGCCACTGCAGAGAAGGAGGCTCTGTGGCTTGTGGGATCCTGGGATCCTGGCTTTGTGGCTTAGGGATTATGTTGCCCGTGAACCACTAGATGGCACTGAGAGATCACAAAAATTTTTTAGTGTAAGGTGGGTTTCCCTGATCAAGTTCCATTCTTCAAGGTCACCCCAGATATAAGGAAATGTTGGGGTGTTTCAGGGACCTCTATCAGAATCGGTCTCCTGTCTTGATTCCATTAGGGCTGAGGTTTCAAATCCTTAGAAACCCCCTTTCACCTTGACCTTGGGGTCTTGTTGGATGGGGAGCCCCAGGTTAGGGGTCAAGGGGCAGCTAGGCTGGACTTCGAGATCATCCATTGGAGTGCTATGGATGGCACTGTCCTCAGAGCTAAGAGTTTGGAAGGGGAAACAAACAGGGCAGGCAAGGAACCACAAGACACCCGGAGTCTTCTGGGTACAATCACAACCTTGAGCCTGTCTGGATGGGGACAGACTCCAGGTCCTGGTTCAGCTTGGGGTGTCCAGGGGACACAAAGGTTCTGTGTCTGTGGCGGTTTAAGAGTGGATGTGTGCTATCTGGGAAGCACAGTTGGTTATTTCTACAATCCTTTCCCAGGAGACCAAATGCCCTTAACAGCATCACTTCTCACAGGCTTTACACTCACAAAGCACTCCTCAGAACTGGCCATACAATCCCCCTTTTCCTGTAAGTTCTGTGGACTGTAAGTTCCGTGGACTGTAAGTTCCGTGGACTGTAAGTTCCGTGGACTGTGTTGAGCCCTGGATTTGGGCATCTCAGGTTTACTCTCAGCCCCTCTCTCTTCCAAACAAGGGAAGCCAGGGGCTATCACACATCACTCACGCCGCCATTTAGTACAGAGGGACAGCCAGCCCTGGGCCCTGTATACTGGGCTGGGGCTGTTTCGTTCCTGGTCTGCCCCTGTCGGGGAGCCTCAGGGAACGTGACATCGGGGTGTTGGGTAGCTCTCCTTCCTGGGAGCAGCGAGGCTGTCTCACTCCAAGCTTTACAAAGTGGAGGGCATGGTTACCTGGAAGGACTTGATGAAGGTCCACAGCAGGGTCCGGATGCCTTCCCCTCGGCTCAGCAGCTTCACCAGGCGCATGACCCGGAAGAGGCGGAAGAAGGTGATGGAGATGCGGGAGTTCTCCTCTGCACTCTAGAACCCGTTGGCAATAGGGGGTGCAGTTAACACAGCAAGAAGGCAGGGCAGGAAGGGATCCTCTGAGAAACAGCCATTGGTTGAGAGGAGGCAGGCCAGGGTGGGGTCAGCTGCACTAGACTCTTCCCTTAGGCCTCAACTCTCTGTTTGTGAGGTGGGAGGCCATCATCCCATCCCTAAGGCCTATGCTAAGTCACAGCTCTGAGTCCATGACTTTGTTTTTCCTAGCCTCCCCTTTCCCATAATTCTAAGTTCTTCGGATATTACAAGCTTTGGACTCTGAGCTCAGAGCTGCTGCCCCAGAGGCTCCTGCGGTCCTGTGTTAGGAGAAAGCAACCCTGAAGCTCTTATCTTCTCAGTTCTGCCTTGGGGGTGGAACTTGGCTCTATCGGGAGGCTAGACGTGGTGACTCTGGGCTGGTGGTGATGGGTGGTGGCTGCTGGGAAACAGCGGTAGTGGGCTGCGGTATTATAAGTGGAGGGCCACAGTCCCAGACCTCATTACAGCCTCTGGAGTTGCTGCCCTTTCATAGCCTCTGACCTTCCCTAGAGATCCATCGTCTGGGAGGACAGACGATGCCGGCAGGACAAGGCAGGAAAGGGACCTGGGACTGAGTCCCAGAAAAGGCTGATCCTGGCAGTGACTACTGTGGAGTGCCACCCGGGGTAACCGCTGCATGGTCATGGACAGAGAACAAGAGACAGAGGCAGCACGGAGGTAGGGGGAGCTGAGGAGGGGTTAGAATTTCTGGACTGCTCGGAATCTATGGACAAAGGTTCCTAACTGGCATCTCAGTCTGAAGGACCTTGCGGGGACAGACACAGGCCTAGTCAGGTCTCTGGGGGCACAAGTGTCATTGTTCCCATGCTGAGAACAAGAACTGATTTCACCCTAGACCCCCGCCCCCCTGCTCATGTGGGCAACTGGCTGTGTTCCAAAGCTCTGAGAGCTGAGGGAGCCCCCATGCCTTGCCTGAAGCTAGTGCAGCCTACCCAGCCCTGCTGGTAGCAGCACCGGGAGAGAAAGGACCCTAGAATTTCCTGTTATGGCTCCCATCCCAGGCACCCCTTGAAGGAGGGGGTCTTAAGAGTTTTGCTCTCCCGTCCTGTCCCGTCTCTTTAACTTGTCCTCTTGCTATACTTGACAGTGTTTCTAGACCAGGCCCTCCCGCACAGCACTGTGTCTATCTGTACCCTGGGATCTTCTTTAGTGCCAAAGCCTGAGGCTCCACAAGCCCTTTCAGTTCCTCTTCTATGGCCTTCTGGTCCACCCCTGAGGTCTGGATGATTTCATCACCAATCTATGTGGAGGGGGTATGTGTAATCAACTTTAAGAATATGCAAGGGCCAATAGGCTGGAGTGATGGCATATTCAACCTCCATGTTGATTATCCCTGCCCTCGAAGGAGGCAGGATAGTTTGGGGCAGATTTTCCAAATCAGCTCCACACTTCTTACTGGGAGGGTTCTGAAGAAACCAAGCCAGAGGGCTCTGGTTTTCAGATTCTCCAGATAGGACAAGGTCAGAACATTTCTTATATTTTAAAATTGGAGTCACCTCAATTGCCACTAAGACTCTAGCCCTGCCAGGCAGTGGACAGATTCACAGCTGTTGGGAACCCCTAAGACCCAGCCATGTGGGCTGCTGGTCCTACCCAGAAAAGCTTGGGCTCCCTTAACCATTGCATCTGGTTGGCTCCTCTAAGTTCTATTTTCTGTCCTTAGAAGGCGGCTTGTTCCTCAGAGCAGCATACAGGGGAGCTCAGAGCTTTTACTCTCTGTCAGTTCTACCATGTTCAAGAAAGGGAAAAAAATACCCACCCACAAGAAAACAAAAACCAAGCTTAAGTGAGGACTCCAGCCATGGGTGCAAAGTCTTTGTAAAGCTGATGCTATTGGAACACCTAGGTGTGACGAGTTATTAAAAACAAACCCCAAAATTTCCTAGGCAGCTTTTTGGCCAAGGTGGGCCACTATGGGGACCAGCACTACATCTCGCAATCTAGCTGCCATGGGTTTGGGGAATCACCAGCCTGGTTTGAAAGCTGTGATGGAGCTCTTAGGGGAAGCCATTCCAAGGAGACTTCAAGGTCGAGTGCTGAGGCACGGTTACCACTCGGCCATAAGAAATGGACATCCTTCTATCAGTGGTGGTTCAGATGGGTCGCTTCCCACTTTACAGAAAAATGACTCTAGTGCATAGGTAGTGAGAACTTAGAAAGACCTAAGACTAAGGCTCAGGGAGACAGCAGAGAGACCAGAGGGCCAAGCCTGTGCCATAGCAAATCCCAGCGTGTGCTTCTCACAGCTTTCCATATGAAGCTCAGGGTAGGCTGGTCATTATAGAACCACCCAGAACTGCCTCTCCTTCTAGCCGGACCCCACACCTGCTTCTTTCTTCTCCCTGGAGCCCTAGTCACAGTTCTCAAAAGCGCCCTTCACGAATTCCTACGTTGGATGAAACATGTGGTCCTCGGGATGTCTAACAGGAAAGATCCTGGGTCCAGTTCTCTCCCAGTGGACCACGGTGACTCGCCACCCAAAGGAAGCTTGGGGAAGTAGAGGAATACCACTGTACACACACCCTTGCACAGCTCATGTGAGCACAGGCAGGTAAGGCACACAATGGACATGGTGGCCACATGCAATGGGAGCTGGGCTGGGTTCCCAGGGCTCTGGAAATCGGGGTGGATAAGACGTGGGTGACTAGAGGTGGGGGGCACAGAAGCTGGAAATGTGGTCTGGAGGGTTGTTCTTACCATAGAGGGAGAGCATTGGGTATGTTCAGCTGGCTTTAAAGAAAGGCAGACAGAGATAAGCTGTAATGAGTCTCCAACGAAGAGCCTGGTATTCTAGGTCTTGGCTAACAGAGGAACAACACAGTGGTAGGACAGGGCATAAGGAAACAGGTGAAAGAAATATACGAGCGTGGGCCTGGCAGGGTGAGGAACTCCAATGAGAACATGGGCTGGGTGTCACTGGGCCACACGGCCAACAAGGACCCACAAGATTCTCCTGTTCTATTCAGCAGCCACCTCTGGCTGTGCATGGAACAACTCGGCCCCAATCCAGAGGAGGAAGTAAGGTCTTCCAGATTTGTGAAGGGAGCTCAAGTTTTGTTTATTTATTTTTGTTCTCAGTTAGCCTGTTTTAGGCTAACCTTTTAGTACTCCCACTTTCTACCCTTCGGCCTGCTCTACGAAGCACTGGCTGAAGGACAAACCCTGGTTTATGTGTGCCCACTGTCACACACACACAGCTAAGCAAGGGGACTTTATAGTGACAGCTCCTTGGGTTGGAGAAGGATGAATTCCAATTACATCTAAGAGACAAATCTAAGGAGGCAGTCAGTCCTCTCCAGAAAGATCAGGTTCAGGCTGGACATGGCCTTGCCTAGAACTCAATTCAGAGATGGAGACCCTTGGCCATCGACATGAAAGGATGCTGAACTTCGTTTTAGTTTCCAAGGCCTTGTACACAATTTAGGACAATGTCAATAGTGCCCAAAGAAGTTGGTTTCCTGGGCTAGATGGCTGAGCTTGCTTGGTGGCAGTAGTTCACGGGAGCACAAGGCTCCTCTTGTCCCCTTTCCCTGTAATTTTCCTGGGCTGATACTCCAACACTGGGCTCTGGTATACAGCAACCCTGACTGATCTCACCCTTTGTTGTGGTTGCCTAGGTCCGTGCCTTCTGCTTTGGGATGTTGCCCCTGCGTTCATTTTTAAGATACACACAAGGAAACACATAATGGGATTTTTGAAGGAAAGAACTGTTCATAGATACTCTTCTTGTAGTCTGAAAATACTTATTGGTAACATATTTCTTGACTAACAAACTACTTTTTTCCCATAGCGAGTTGGTTTTGATTGTTTAGGGGATGGTAGAGAGAGTGAGGAAGGGGGCAGAAGGGCCTTCTCTTGACACAATAGCACAGTCTATGTCAGTGCTGTTCAGATTGCCAGCTGCCGGGCTAGGCTGCATGTCTGGGGGGGATGGGTCAGTAGGATATAGTTACTGGGTGGATAGAGAACACAGAAACAGATGAACACACACACACACACACACACACACACACACACACACACACACTCACATGCATAGCACATTTCTCGTCCAAGCACCCAAGCCCCTCTTCCACTGGCATGAGTCAGCTATCATGATGGTCAAGCCTATGTCTCTGAGTGCAATTTTTGGTCACCCACCACCCCTCCAACCCCTGGCTGGTTCAGGGCTTTTGCCTATGGATTGATAGATAAAGGGTTATGTGCTTCTGAGGATTCAGCAGTGGAGTGGGAGAGCCACGCAGAGGCCATCTGCTCAGTAGACATGCCAGGGTTCTGCAGTGCGGCTGTTCTGAATTGTTGCTTTGCTCCTAGGAACATCCTAATGTCCTCCCATCTACCCATCACTTGGGTAAGCCCTTAAAGGACTTCCGGTGAACCAGAAGATCTCATCTTAAATAAGAGGGGGGCAATTCAGAAAATTCATCAGCCAGCTGGTCCCACTAAACTAGCCTGTAGCCATCACAGAGAAATAAAGTAGTTTATTTTTCAACCACTCAAACACCTTCACTCACCATGGTTATCTTTCCTCCTGATGCTTCCTTTGTTAGCCTTTTGTTGCCCGGATTAAGATATCATCTACTTAAGTTGTATTTTACTTCAAAATTTAGGCTTAGGTCTGATTACCTCTCTGGTATTTTCTTCTTTTACTATTATGCCCTAGCTTGATAGTCCTTAGGTCATGTCTTTGAAGCAGGGCACAAGATGGGGGTTCTCTGAGACCTGTGTCTTAGGCTCCCCAGCCCAGGTAATGACAACTTCGCAAAGAAAGCCGAGAAAGTCTGGGGTAACTTATTCTTGAGCCTTAAAGCCATATGACACAGAAAGCTTTGCTTGGCTGGAGTAGCCTTTCCTTAGCATCCCCTACACACTGTGCTTACATGGTCTCAGAAGCACCATTCACAGCAGAGTCAGGATGTAATCACTGAGTGAGTTCTGTGTGGGAAGGAGCCTAGGCAGGCCAGATGGTGTCCCCTAGACAACCTCATGTCATCACCCTGGTCTTTAGTTCCTTCCTAGCTGCAAGAGAAAACACTTTGGTGTGCTATATAGGTGGACTGGAGCCATTTGACATTGGATGTCCACAATGCCCCAAGCTAAACAGTTTAAGCCTATGGTCATGTCTGTCTTGTTTGCTATTTTGTGCGTTCCTCATCTCTGTGGGGGTCCGTAACAGGCAGCAAGCTCCATGCCTAGGCTGTTTGCCAATGCAGGCAGGAACTGGAGCCAGAGAAAGATCCAACAGGCTTCATTATAGGAAGGCAGTAAGGAACAGTTGGTAACTGGAAGTCATGATTGTGGGCTTGTGGTGGAAAGATACTGTTGGGGAAAGACAGCCCCAGAGATGGCAGTGACGGAGACCTGGAGTCCTTTCCTGAAGCTGACACCAGTCCTCTTGCCAGTTCGGCAGCCCTGTATCTTTCTCTTGTTCTCTCTCCCTGTTTCTTGCCTCTGTTGACTGGGCCAGTGGATGTGGTGTGCATTCCATCTCCATGCCTGTTCTCTCTGGAGTCTCTCTCCTGCTACTGCCTCTGTGAGGTCCCTATACAACGCTTTGTGTGAGCATCCCAAGGGTAGCGAGCGTCCCTTGGCTGAGCATCAGCACGGGAGGTTGGTAAGCAGTGCTGTGTAGGTCAGCTGCAGGAAGGCACCAGTTGAGGGCCTGTGAGTAGTAGAACTCACTAATCCCTACTTTCAGTGATGTTATGCTGACACCATCTCAGTGCATGGCTGTTGCTCTGTGGGCCTGCAAGAGTTGACTGACAGGAATGGCTTGAATCATAGGTGTGTCATCAGTTAGCTGTAAGACTCTGGACAGGCTGCTCGCCTTGCCTAGGCCTAGATTTCACATGTGCAGGGGGGGCCTTGGTCTTGATTCAATCACATGAGTCATGGAGTTCTCTTGAAGACTGAAAAAGTCAAGAACTAGGTCTCCCGTTGTTCCTATTTCTTCTTCCTCCTAACCAGCCAAGGTCACAGCAACTGCCATAGATTCTGAGTTTATTTTCATGCTCTGGTCTATTCTGTGACCTGACACCTTGCATCTAGCCATTCTTCCATGTTTCTTCCACTAAGTTTGCCTAGAAGTCCCCAAGGGTTGCTGGTTCTATCCCAGTGCTTACAGCTCTTCCTAGAATGGTCTCTCTTGTCCCTGTCTCTGTCCAATCCTCAGATGAGCCACATGGGTGCCCAGGTGGACATGAGCACAGTGTGGACCTGTCAGTCCTAGAAATGGGGCAGGGAACTCTTACCTCACCATACTGGATCACAAAGGCCAGGGGCTGCAAGATACTCTCAGCCCTCTCCATTCACTCCTACCACACTCAAACACACTGAGGCCCAGGGACCTGGACTAACTACCCTAACTACCCTAAGACACCTCATGTCATCATCCTGGGGCTGGAAACAACCATGGCTTCATAATGTACAATTTGAAAACGGCTCTCTGCACCTATAACGTAGGAAATAATGTCTTCTAGAACTTTCTATCATTCAATATCCTTTAAGAGGCACAATGAAAAAGCTCAGAAAGGCTACTGGTCACATCCTCAAACTGATTCCCATTTGGGATATCAGGGAGCACTCTGGGTGGATGCTACCAGAACTTTCCACAAACAACCATGGACCACTTCTAGAAGGTTTGATTCCACTCCAGGGCTGGAGAAGAAGCAAGGCTCTATCAAAGTGGAACAACACCACACTTTGACTCTACAGAGCTCACGTCGGAAGAACAGGGTAGGTTTAGACAAGATGAAGTGCTAGGGAGAGGGGCAGAGACCTGGGTTTGAGGCATCCTTACAAGGTAGAGCGGAGGCTTGAAGGGGCACTTGGAAACAGCCCGCAGCTGTTAGAAGGAGCCCATTCTGAATCTTCAGAGTTCGAAATTTAAGATAAAAAGGAATCTAAATCCAAAGTTGCTCCGAATATAAAAGTCCCACCTGTCTATGCCAAGTGCCCCTGACCAGTACTCTTTGAACATTCTTGTCTTTATTCTCTGTACCCACTGCTTTCTTGCTAGAATACAAACCCATGAATACTGGGTTCTTTTTATACCAGGTGGCTAAAGAAGTGTCTACCCATAGAAGGACTGTGAACATACAGAGATGAGTGTGTGCTGACCCCAGAATTGATGAAAAGTACATTTCCTGGGCAGGGGGGGCTTGCAAGGAAGAAAGAGAGGAAGGAAGGAAGAAGGAAGGAAGGAAGGAAGGAAGGAAGGAAGGAAGGAAGGAAGGAAGGAAGGAAAGAAGGAAGGAAGGGTGAATACCAGATTCAGTGAAAGGGTGACAGCCATGTCCCGGAGGAACATGAGGGGATGGCTTACAGGTGAAAAGCCATCGTGGGTAGCTTCTGAGTAGAACGTGGGTCTGGGAATCTGTGTTTATGATGATAGTATGTGTATAGAGAAGTCTGGGAAGGCCTGGAGCAGGAGCTAGGGATGTGGAATTTCCTTGATTTTCCCATGGGCTCCTAAGAAAAACCTGGCACTGGGCTTGCAGCAGGTCACCTAAAGGCAGAGAAATGTGAGCCAGGCATTCCTTCTTACCTTGCGGCTGTCCTACTGGCTGCTGGCCCAGTGCACATCTTTACGGTAACACTTGTGGTCACAGGCCAGTCACGCTCTGGTCCTGTGGCTGTTGATGACCTGTACTTTCTCTGATGGGCTGCACCTGCTAGTTACCTCCATGAGTCTAATTAACGGCATCTGGGCAAAGCTATCCTTGGTGCGTGTAGGTTCTAAGTTATGGGCACGCCAAGGAGATGGTCTAGTAAGATCAGGCTTTGGGAGGATGTGGTTTTCCTAGATGCTGTATGTTTTACTCCATAGATCTTTACAGTTGACATAAGGCTTTTGAAGAGTTGCTGTTATGTGAGCACACACATATACCCACATCTTCATTCTTACATAGGGAACAAGTCTATTTGCTTTGCCTTTTAAAATTGAAAACGGAAATAGAGATGTCAAGGCAGGATGAGAGCTATGGGATTTGCCAGTAAAAGAACCCCAGAGGAGCTCCTGGGGTGCACTGGGTCTTCTACCATCATGGGAAGCAGCCAGCTGTCCTTCCCCATGCTTTCCTCTACTGCTTAGCTTTGCACCGACTTCTGCATATATCTGCACTACTGTCTGCATACAGATGGCAGAGCCCGTGGCTTGTCTTTCTTTTTGCTGTTTTCCCTGCAGGACTCTCAGGGCAGCACAGTGCATGGCATCTGTGCTAAGCACAGAGTCTAGCCTTTGAGTTCTGAGACTTAAATAACAACTGGAGTGTCACTTAGGGGTCACACGGACTGCAAGCTAGGTGTGTACTCAGGGAGGAGGTTAGCAGCAGTTGTGAAAGACTGATTTTGTTATTATTTATCTGAGAATTTCCAGGAAGGAGACAAGCCTAAAGGTTTACATGTATGCATCTAAGCGTGGGAGTGTACAAATGCCCATATACACATAGCTGCACACTTTGGGTGCTCTGTTTGGAGAGCACATCTTTGAAGGATGTTGTGAGGATGGGAAACCAATAGCAGGAGAGGTGGTGTCTTGAGATGATCGAGGTTAGGAAAGGCTTGGGTCCCAGCTAAACACACACACACACACACACACACACACACACACACACACACACACACACACACACACACACACACACACAGAGAGAGAGAGAGAGAGAGAGAGAGAGAGAGAGAGAGAGAGAGAGAGAGCCAAGGTCTCAGAGACAGAGGGGCAGTTGAGGCTGGAGCTATGGGAGAGGCAACGGGCATCGGCAAGGGGGCGAAGAAAGGACTGCATGAAAAACATGAAGTCGTCCTTCCTGAGTCCCGTGGCTACACAGAGGACCAAACCAGTGAGAGAATATGTCCATTCAATCTTGGGAGTGGGCCAGGCTGCATGTAGGGGGTGGGGATGTATGAAGGACAGCGGGGGGATTCCAAACATCTAAGATCAAATTACAGAATCAGGTGCTCTGCGCTCTTATTCAATGGTTCTATCCATCAAAGGTTTGTGCAAACATCATCGACTCTCTTACTTAATGGAAAAATAATGACGAAAAGTAAACGAGACATGTTAAGGAATAACTGCAAGAGGACTTGCTTATAGAGAAAGAGAGGGTGCTTAAACATGCCAGGTAACAAGAAGACATGTGCAGGGACTGTATAGAAGGAGGCAGCTCTGGGGAGGAGAGGGCAACAGGACTATGACTGTGGGTTCTGCCTGAGGCCCGAGAGCCAGGGGCAGGTTATGAAGGAGAAGAGGAGGAGGAGCAGATGGACGCACAGTTCACGCTCTATGGTGAGCTCACAGGGGCATGAGGCTTACACGGATCCTGTGTCCATAGCAATGGGAAGAGAAAACCTGCCCAAAGAGCGTTCAGTAAATCACCAGGCTCTTTATTGTTTCCAGAAAAGGGAGGACAAGCAAATCTCAAACGTGACCAGTACTTTCTCCCTCAAAGTGTCGAGCGTGGGCTGATGGCATTCGGTCAATGCAGACAGAGTCTGTCCAATGTGAAGACAATCTGCTAGTTCTTGGGAGAGGGAAGGTCATGGCTGACAGTGCAGGCATGTTCACAGCCTCAACTCTGGGTGTTCTGCGTTATGAGGGTGGGCAATCAAGAGGAGGCAAGGTGGTGTCTGGAGACGAGTGTGGGGTAAAGAAAGGCTTGGGTCGCAGCTCCAGTGCTTGCCCAGAACTTGTAAAGGACCCTTCCTTTTTCTCCCTCCATAACTCACATAGCTGCACCCTCCTATACGGTGTGAGTCATGCCAGGCTGAGAGAAAAATAGATGCAGCAACCAACATTGAAAAGGAAGTCTTAGTGCGTTCCAAAGATTAACCAAATAACTTAAAAACGGAATCTCCAAACAAAGCAAAGAAAACAAAACAAATATGAGCCAATTTAAACAAAGTAAAACATGAAATAGAAACAAGGAGGTGGGCACAGGAGATAAGATGAAAGACAAAAAATAAAGCAGGGGGGAACAGATGGATGTTAGAGCAGGCGGGGTTGGCCGGGTCACAGACGCCATGTACTTACGTGTACCTCGGTGATTGCTATATCAACAATGCTACCCACAACAATCAAGGCGTCAAATGTATTCCATGCATAACAGAAATAGTGCTGCATGGGGCAGAAAAGCCAGGAAAGAGAGAAGGAGACAAACCAACAAAAGAGGAGAAAACAAAAACACAGGGAGGAGGAAAAATGAAAAAAAAAAAAACAACAAAAAACAAAAAACAAAAAAGAGGCATGAAAGAAAGGAGAGAAGAGAAAAAAAATGAGAGAAGAAAAAGGTTACGCGGTGCATTAGATAATCTTACCACTCTACATGCTGGCGGCTCAAACCTGGGTAACCTGGTTTCCTCAGGATGGGGAGGCCTGGCAAAAGCTAGGTTAGTTCCGAGGTGGGTGGGCGACAGCCACCCGGAAGGCAGCCAGGGCTGGCCCAACCCGTGTGCAGCCTGTTCCCTCCGCTCAGCTCTGCGCCCTTGGGCCCGGCGTAGCCAGGACACGTGGGAAAAAAAGGAGAATAGATTTCTGCTTTTTTTCCCCCTCTCACAAGACGACGGCAGGTTCAATAAAAAGCATGACTGGAGGTGGGTAAAATCAGAAATTAAAACAAAAACATAAAAAAGAGGTAAACAGAGAGAGAGAGAGAGAGGAAGGAGTGGTGGAGGCAGGAGAGGTGGAAGGACCAGAGTCCCTGGGGAGGGCAGAGCGATACTCACATTAGTTTCACTGAGAATGACATCAATTATGCTCCCAATGACGATGAGGAAGTCAAAAACATTCCAGGGATCACTAAAGTAACCCTACATGAGGGAGGGGCAGGCAGGACGGGGATTAAAAAGGAATATTAGACAGACAAGAACAGAGCAACATCACCATTAGAATCACTGTTCTGGCACCTGAGTGTTGCTGTTGGGAGTTTCAAACACCAGCATCCGCCAGGAGCCTGGTTGGGTTAGGAGCGGCAGGGAGGTATTCAGCTCGGTCCTCCTGCCCTGCCTTTCATGGGTCACATGGTCCACATCCTCTCCGCCTCCTCCACAGAGGATCCTTCCACTTCCTCAGGGCAGAGGAAGCCATGGGTACAGGGAGTGAGTAAGACACAGTGGCTGGACTACACTGATGGTGTCATCTTCTATAGTCGAGTATACAGTATATCATGTATCATATACACTATATTGCACATAGCATGTAGTCTATTGTATATCATATATGACCTCCACTTTCGGTTCTGTCTACTAGAAGGACCTATCAGAAGGGAGAGCAGTCATCTTGTGGTTGATAAGTCTGGACTCAGAGCTCAAGGTCACCAAAGGACCAAGTGGCTGAAGCAGTGTCCACAGCAAGATGGACTCTGTGTAGGTGGACTCAGGTTTAGCCTCTTTCCTGCACGGGTCATGCTCATACTCCTCAGGGCAAGTTTGGCTTTTCTGATGGGACGGAAGTGTCTCCTGGTCTAGGAAGCCTCTCCAGACAGTACCCTCAGGGGGGGTCCCATAAGTACCACCCCAGGCTCCTTGGTATAAACTCTCAGTAGGATGAGAATGCTGCCCAAAGTGATGGGAGCTGCCAAGGACTTCCATGGGTACAGGCTGGGGGAGGCGGGATTGGTTGATGGGTGGGTTACTGCTTTTTTAGGAAGGAGCCTGGAGCCCTGGAGAGGAGTCCAGCATGGTGGGGAAAACCAGGGTCCCAACTTTATTACTGTTGCCCGCCTGGGTTTTTCATTGACTTTCCACTTACTTGGAAGAGGAAACAGATGAGAAACCACGGAAAGCTTTTTGAAGCACACGGACAACTGTGTGACCGGATGTCCAGAATGCTCAGAGGGCTGGGGACTGCTGGGTAAGCAGCCTCTTTACAAAGAGCAAGTGGCATTCTCAAGGAGTCTTGGTACTTGCCTCTGTAGGGAGGGGAGTGCCAGCTTAAAGGGCCTTGTCTCAGAGCATAGCGTCTCGGTCCCCTTGGTGGAATGGAGAGGACCTAGGACTAAGGAGACCCACTCTTCTTTTCACAATGACATTTGCCTCCTTTGTTTTCCAGAGGGAGTTCTCCAAGGGGCTTGCTCAGCACGGCTCTCCGAGATGGGTGTCTGGAGCTTGGCAAGAGGCTCTGGAAGGAGGAAGGTGCTCAAGGAGCGCCTCAGCTCTTTGCTCCCAAAGGTCGACAGCTCTCTTTGGCACTCTTTATTCATAAGTGCTGAGCCTACACTCCCATCCTCCTGCTTTATCCAGATTCCTCAGTTGTCTGGCTTCCCAGCCGTCTCCTTCTAGAGTAAACTACAAGACAGGCTGTCCTAGGGCTATTATTCTTAGACGAGGAGGTCAGGTCACAAGGAAAGGGGACTCTAAGTTCCCAAGCGTTTCTGCCCAAAGAAAACCTACGTTGCTTTGGGCAGCCTGACTGGGGCTGAGTCTGTCCAGGTTAAAGGTCAGAGGAGGGTCATGGACTTCTCTCTTCCAATTAAGTCACATGCTCTAAGCAGGAAATAGTCAGTGCACTCCTGGGTTCTTACACACTACTCAGGGTAGAAAGGAACATGAATCTGGGAGAGGGCGGCTAGGGGTGAATCTCCCCAGTGAGCCCTACATATGTGTACGCTTTAAAACTGGATCTTGGAAGAATGCTGGGGACTATCTATAAATGTGAGTCATTTGTCTGCGAATAGAGATACTTCAGAAGGAAAACGGAAGAGAGGTCAAAGAAGAGAAGGGAGAGAAAGAGGACCAAAAGTAAAACCGTAGGATGTTCAGCTCCAACCTAGGAAACGTGGCAAACAAATGTTATTGGGGTACAGAACAGGAGGAGAGAGAGGGCAGGAGTCTCTGCTCAAACAAGGAAGAGGAGATGGGATCTTTCCATCCACCAAAGACCTGCAACAGACGAGTAAATTTGCCATGGTCTGCAATACCTCTGAACAGGGAGAGAGAAGGAGGGAGGCAGAAGAGTGGCCTCCATGGTGAAAAGCATGTATACACACACAGTTAATTTGCTAGTACATAGCAGGGGAAGGGGCTGAGATTTAAAGGGACCGTCAACCCCCAGCTGTGCGCTTCTGTTTTCCCTTTCTCTTGGATTGACTTTTTTATGCGCAGAGAGAAAGAAATGACCCTCAGCTGTCACACACCCCCTCCCCCTGCCATAGCTTCACAGACTGGCTAGGCCTCTTGGGATTAATCCCACCTCCTGGTTGCCTGTCCCAGGCTGTGCTGTTGGAGCTTTTGGTAGACTTCTGTGTCCTCTAACCTTGTGGAAATCACTGGGTGTTGAAACCGAGTTCCCTTGTTGCCAAAGGCTCTGGTGGACACCCAGTCCTGGCAACAACACGCACAGCTGGAATGCAGAGTGGTCAGAGCAGTGCTGAGGGTAGAGCGTCCCTTTAAGAGGCAGCTTTTCACCCTGACCTATACACCCACATTCCCATCCCTTTATCCCTTGGCCCATTGGTCCTTTCAGCTGGGCCTTGAGGATGGCTGCAGATCCAGCTTCAAGGTCTCAATTCCTTTTGTTGCCTTCTTCTTCTTCCCACTATTTCAAGAACCATCATCTCCCACTCGCCCCATACCCGTTCCAGAAACAAAGCCCACACGCAACAATTTCCCACCAATTTGGTAATCACTAGGTTGTCCAAGGGAGGCACCTGGCCAAGTCCTTATATGAGGGGGCTGGAAGAATATTTCCTCTACATGCTCTGGTGTGTAAGAGTTAAGTGTTTTCTTTTGTACGCACACAGATGCATGTCTCCCACCCTTTGTTTTCCCATGAGCATTTGGGGCTCGGGAGTAGAACAGAGAGGATAGTGGGGGACACTGACCCCCCCTTTTTTATCAGTTTAACTAGGATCAGCTTATACTTCACCAATCTTTCCTCAGGTAAGTGGGCTCCCCCAGTTGCAACATCAGGGCTAGAGACATTGTGCTGGGTCATTTAGAAGTGGCAAACCAAACCTCTGACTTCCCAGCTCCTCAGAGCCAGTGAAGAGAGAGAGACATGCAGAAGAGGCGGTGTGTATAGAGCTAGAAGCCTTCTCTTGCCGCTCACAACACCCTACCTGCTGAGGGGCCTCCCCTTTCAAATTACCAGGCTCTTGGCATGAGATCAGAATATGGGGCTCTTCTTTCTGGTTTAGCTGGGGAAAGTTGGGCATGGTCCCCACTGCCAAAGTCTGATCATTGCTTTTTTTTCATCTTTATTAACTTGGGTATTTCTTATTTACTTTTCGATTGTTGTTCCCTTTCCAGGTTTCCGGGCCAACATCCCCCTCACCCCTCCTCCTCCCCTTCTCTATGGGTGTTCTCCTCCCCATCCTCCCCCCAACAATCACGTTCACTGGGAAAGTCTTGGCAGGGTCAAGGGCTTCCCCTTCCACTGGTGCTCTTACTAGGCTATTCATTGCCACCTATGCAGTTGGTGCCCAGAGTCAGCCCCTGTATAGTCTTTGGGTAGTGGCTTAGTCCCTGGAAGCTCTGGTTGGTTGGCATTGTTGTTCATATGGGGTCTCAAGCCCCTTCAAGCTCTTTCAGTCCTTTCTAAGATTCCTTCAACAGGGGTGCTGTTCTCAGTTCAGTGGTTTAATGCTGGCATTTGCCTATGTATTTGCTGTATTCTGGCTGTGTCTCTCAGGAGAGATCTACATCCAGTTCCTGTTGGCCTGCACTTCTTTGCTTCATCCATCTTATCTAGTTTGGTGGCTGTATATGTATGGGCCACATGTGGGGCAGGCTCTGAATGGGTGTTCCTTCTGCCTCTGTTCTAAACTTTGCCTCCCTATTCCCTCCCAAGGGTATTCTTGTTCTGCTTTTAAAAAAGGAGTGAAGCATTTGCATTTTGGTCATCCTTCTTGAGTTTCATGTGTTCTGTGCATCTTGGGTAATTCGAGCATTTGGGCTAATATCCACTTATCAATGAGTACATACCATGTGTGTTTTTCTGTGATTGGGTTAGCTCACTCAGGATGATATTCTCCAGTTCCATCCATTTGCCTATGAATTTCATAAAGTTGCTTTTTAGCCCCTCCCCCTCCTGGGCAGAGCTTCTGAGTAATGGACAGCTGATTAGCATTTGCTTCAGCGAATCACTTTCAGGAAGGAAAAGTGACTACAAAGGTTGCACATTTCATATGCACGGGGGTTTTGTATTTTCTCCTCTTTCGGATTAGTTGTACCTCGACTCAGTGATGTCATGGGAGCCCTACTCTGTCGACACAGGCAGTGTTCTTAACAGAGTGATCTTTGGAGGCAGCTGGTTTAAACCCTATGCTTCCGCTTTCTAACGGGGCAGCCGTGTGTGTGTGTGTGTGTGTGTGTGTGTGTGTGTGTGTGTGTGTGTGTGTGTGTGTGTGTCAGATTCCTATTATCACGACAAAGTACGTGTGGGAATCAGGGAAAGGGGAAGGTGATTTTGGCTCATGGCTTTAGTGCATGGCGTTGTTTCTGCTGCTCTGGGTCTCTGGTGAGGTAGATTGCAGTGGTGGAATAGGTCTGTTTATTTCATGGTGGTCAGGCAAAGGAAACAGAAAGGGCCTCTACACTTGAAAGACACTCTTCCAAGGACCCAGCTTCCTCCCACCAGGGCCCTACTTCTAAAGGTTCAGCTGCATCTCAATGGACTCAAGATCCAAAGTATAGCATTAAGAATGAACAAATAGTTTAATCCGTGTCTCTTTTCCTATGTAGAAAATGGGGCTGACCATAGCATTAAGGTTTCATTTACAAGGTACCATATGCACAAAACACTTAGACCAGTACCCGATCTGGAGGGAGCTCTAAATTTGTATTAGTTCTGGTCATGATTACCTAGAGTCAACCTGTCTACCTCATTGTTAGGTAGCATCCACAGGCTGGCCTTTCATGTGGGGCTGAGCAAAACCAGGCATCTAGAAGCAATGTATGCGGAAGGAACAGGAAGTTGAAGGTTCTTGGGCTCGCCTAGGCCCTTTCTGCTCACCATCTATCTGCTTACTGCCCTTGAGATGCTCTTGAGAGCGGCTAGGCTGGCAGCGTTGACACTGTGACAGCGTGTAGGTTGTCACGGCTTAATTTTATTACACTCAGGTTCATACAGATAGCACACTGCCAAGTTCTTAGCAAACAACTGTTCAAGCCAGGGGAGACGTGGTCTTCCTTAGGCTAGAAGCTTGTGGAAAAGAGTGCTGGGTTTCCAGGGTGGCTGCCGTCTCTGATTCAGGGAATAGGATGACTGCAGGAGAGATTGTAGATACACACTCTATTGCAGAATTCTGGATCCTGTCTCTCCTCCGTCCAGGCCAGAGGCCTCCTCTATCAGGACGGGAACACACCTCACAGCAGATGGTGGTAACACAGGAAGCCTCTGTGCGCACTTTCATTGGTATGCTAAGGTTAGGATACTCATTCATAGAAATTTTACAGTAAAGATTAGTTCCTCCCTACTATTTGTTATGCCTTCTCTTCTGCATTCCTTCCTGCCCACCTTCATCTTCTTGTATGGGTCTGGGAAAGCCAAGCAAAGAAATAAGGAGGAAGCCAGGACCTTCCTGGTACCTGATGTTGACCGGCCCACAACTTCCCTCCTAGGCCACAAAAGCTCAAGCAGGAAAACTCTAGGAGATCCTAGCTGAGGCTAGATGTGAGGCTGCTGACAGGAAGATAGGTTAAAAACAAAGCACGGGTGAGGGAAGGCTCGGCGCCACGGGATGCAGATGACAGAAACATTCAGGCATCACAGGAATTAGGTGGAAGGCAAGAGTTGGGCATGGCGGTGGAGAAAAAGGCCACTTGAGGCCGGTGGGAAATGGGGGACTGCCCAGGGTGGGGAGACAAAGAAATACGTGGGTGGTGGCAGGATTGAGGAGTCACAGAGCACATGGGTGTTCTATAGGAGATCGGGATGCTGAAAACAAGGAAATACTGAAAAAAAAAGATGGGGAGAAAAAGAGAGGGAAAAGGAAGAGGAAGGGAGAGAGAAGCTGGGAGTGGGGCTGAATGTGAAGTACTCAAGGCTGGGTTCCAGGGCTCTGGAATGACCACAGAACTCTGACAGGGAAAAGAAACACCAGTCAACATGAGACCAGAGGGAGTGGCTAACCCGCCTTGCAAAGCAGGGTCTAAAATAAGAGGGACAAAACATGGCCTATACTCAACCTGGGGTCCCCAAAGAGAATGGAGGTTCCTGGCTTGGGGGAGCAAGTGTTTGGAGAAAGATGTGAAGCGCTGCTGGACAGGGCAGGCTGTGAGGCGGTGTGGAGGGCACAGGCATAGAGGAAGACTGAGCCTTGTTCCTGGAACCCATGGTTTTTCTGGGTCCTGGGCTGCGGAACCGAGAGGTGGGAAACTAGATAAACTGGGGAGAGGTGCCGAACCCAGCCAGAGACAGCAGTGGCTGTGGCAAAGCCTCAGTGTGCCTGTGAAGGGCGGGTTTTATGGAATATCATGGAATCAACGGTTAACTGACACCAAGCAGAGATAATGTAAATCGCATTACATCAGGGTGCCACTTAGATATAACTAATCACGGAGATTAGCGGCGTCTAATGGAGAAGGCATAACCAAGCACGCAGCTGCTCATGGCCTTCAGCCTGTGAGGCAGTGAAGACTCCTGTGTTCCCATCAGACTCATCCTGTGGTGTGCTAATTCAGAAGCTCTGGACAGCTTCCTGCGCAGAAAGCTGGCTACTGTAGGACAGTTGGCAAGAGCAGGCCAGGGTTGGGTCCAGCTCTGGCTGGGATTGTGATGGGGTTCTAGGTCGGTTGGGGGAGTATATAGACCTGGGAATGTGTGCTTTTCATAGATACCTGTCCTGGAGTGCCACTGGAAACATTTGAAGGCACCGATACATTCATTCATCTCATCACACACGATCTGGGCTCCCAGAGACCTAGAACTGTGCAAGGATGGAGTCCATAGATCTGAAACTAACCCCCAAAGCTGATGGTCTGCCTACCCGAGCAGATGGAATTGGGGGCTATGAGCTAAATAAACTCCTTTTGGGGGACTCAGGAGCTTCCCCCTGCCTCAGTTGTGCCCGGATAGACTGGAGGACCTCATAACTATTTCTTCCTACCCATGCTAGAATAAATGAACAGATTTATGCAAAAGACTCCTCTCAGAGTAGGGTGCTGGAGGCCGCTCCCCTGGAGCCAGCCATGGCAGACATCTTTAGGTTGAAGCACACAGTGCACTATAGTCTATGAATACTAGGCTCTGGCAGCCTGGAGTGGGTATAATGAGGAAGAGGAGGCAGTCCTTTCTGAGTGACAGAGAGCTGGGTCCTGCTGCAGGTCTCTAAACAGTATGATAGCAAGGCTCTGGGGAAGCCTTCAAAGCCCAGGCAAGACACTCTCCTTCCTGCTCAACCCCTTTCATCAGCTCCCCACAACCCCATCGTACCCTCTCCTGGTCCTGGGCCCCATGTCTGCCTGACTCCGAAGGCACGGTGCTACGAAGACCATTAGACCCAGGCACCAGCGTCCCCTTCTTAATAAGACACGAGGGAAATGGTGGCTGCTTCCTCTTTCAGATATGAGTCTTGAGAGCCGACAGCAAGCGCTCTCACCGCTCAGTGCCTCAGCTTGCCTCCATACGACACGGCGATAGTAAGTGCGCATGCCTCTGTGGGAGTTTGAGTTTGCGCAATGTCGGTTATGGGAAGTACTGCAAGGTCTACCTCTGAGGACGTGCTCAATGCCCACCATTGCTGCCACGACTGCCTCAGTTCCTGAGGGCTCCTGCTTCACAGAAGTCCCTTCCTGCCCAGGAGGATCTGCTACTCTGCGGCCACACAGCCAGGGCCACTGTTTTGTGTGGGTTGAGCTCCTGCCTCGGCGCCCTCTGGGTTTGGGAATCCCTCTTCTCATGCCTTCAGTTTCTTTTCCCGTGGCAGGATCAGAGACAGGGAACCACAGTGTACCTTCCCACTGGGCTTTTACACAGTGTGAATACGTTTCCACATTAAATAATTAAATGTAATAGCTAATACTTCCCTTCCCACACTAAGGCTTTATGTAAGTCATATAATTATTTTTTTATCACTCATGGCAAAAGCACCATGCAGGAAAGAAACCTGTCACAATGTTGCAACAATATGCAAATCTCTGGGTACAAGAGCTGGGGAGAGGAGGCCCCTCCTGAGGAGCCCATTTGTGCCTGTCTGCTGGGCACTGTGCACATCAGGTGTCCGTGGGCACACCGCAAATAAACAATAATCAGGGGGAATGCCTGCTTACCAATCAGCTGCTAAAAAGCAAGCCGGGGCTGGCCGTACACCCACAGGCCACTGGGCTCTCCTAATGAGGCCAGAAGGAGCAGAAGCGGTTGTGGCATGTCAAAGCCAGTGACCTCCTCCCTCCTCTTTTCTGTTTCTATTTCTTTAAGCGACATGTGTGGTGAGTCTGTGGTCCCATGGGTTTCACTGACAGCGAAGACACCCACCGTGGTTCTTAGTAGCTAAGGTAAACAGATCTCAACTAAATTCCATTAGGAGGCTCTATGAAGTTCCGCCTTGCTCTTTGTTCCACTGGTCAGCCTCCAGGGGGCACTGTGGAGCTGGGTAGAGCCACAGAGTGGGTCCTGGTGGCCAAGGCAGCTTTTCAGGTTTAGGGAGAGCACATATCCCGCCGTATGGGCCAGCTGTGCCTTAAGTGTGATGTAGCCACATGTCTTCTGAAAGACATGTAGATAGCTACGGTGCACAAATGAACCTGGCCTGTTGCAACTTCAGCTTTTAGTCTAAGGTCCCATACCTTGGCTCTTCTGTGGTCTCCAACTTCTGAAGAGGATGAATCCTTAACCATACGCAAGCCTTTTCACTTACATTACGGCTAAGAGATCCTGTATTTTCAACATTTTATGTTGAATGTTCTTGGAATTAAAATTATAGAATATAAATTACAGAATATTTATCATAACATATAAACTGTAGGTCGAAAACGGGTTTAAGATCATTCATCTAAAAAGGAGGCTAATGCAAGTTTTAAAAGAAAAAATTTTACCTATTCCTGAAGTTGTTTAAATTAATTTTTTTAGGTCAGGGTGACTATGAGGAAATACAGTTCTCTGAACTATTCAGAGAGGGGGAACTAGTGTGGGGGCTTGAACATCTAGGGCCCCCTCCTGTTCCTTGGGGTAAGGAGTGAACTCTCCTGGGTCTCTGTTCACCCCCTCCTTTCTTCTCTGTGGGTGACTTCCCTCGAAAAGTCCTTCAGCCTGAGATATAGTGATTTGTCTTGGTCTCTTTTGGCCATCCTTGCTCTTAGCCTCCAGACATTCTCTCCCCCCTTCTTCTCCCCAGTGTCCCACCTGTTAGCTCATCATCCACATTCCCTCTGGGAGGAGGAGGGTCTAGAGCAGCCCTCTTGGAGCATCTACTTAGGAGGGCCATATGTAGTACTGACCACTAAAATAGATCTCCTGCCCAGACTGCCTGTTCCAGATCCCAACACATCTCCAAAGCCCTTCAGGCTGGCCTTCCCCACTCTCCTTAATTTCAACGAATTGTTGCCCTGGTACAGTCCCTGAGGGGCGAGCCAGGGAGCTGGGAGCCATCTTTCATTCCTTCTCTTTGTCCTTTTGGCTGATACATCATCAGAAGATGTCTGAACAATGCTGGCATTACTCTCTCCTGCAACGTTTCCAGGAGGTTCTGTAGGAACGCCTCCTCTTCTCCTACACCAGGCTGTTCCTTACCAAATAACCAACACACTGGTCCCTAAGCCCCCCTACTTGGTACCCCAGGGACTTCCTAGACCACACCCTCCCACCCAGGGTGCCTCTAGCCATGCCAGGTAGCGGGTAGCGTGAGTTTCAGGATTAGCAGCCCTACTGGGAATCTTATGGAAGCAGAGAGGTTAAGAGCCTTCCATTAGGGACACTCTTGCCACCCCAGACCTACTGTGTTTCAGCCCTGGGTTCACCAACTCATCAGCTCAATTTGTCTGAGTTGTTCATGCTGAGCCTGTGTCAGTAGCAAACCCTAGGCATTGATTGTCAGCCTTACCTCCTGGCATGCAGACCTATTGCTAAGACAGGAACGTCTGTGGCTACACTGCCCTTCACCAGACCCTGTGCTGCCCTCTACAGTCCAGTCAGAGCTGCCCACACGGGCAGAAGCCTTGAACTGAGGCTCATCCTAACAACCTGTATGGATCCCTCTCGCACCTGCTTTTCTTTCAGAAGTAGGGTTCCTTTGGAATTTTAATTGGGATCGTCTTGAATCTGCAGATGAAGTTGAGGAGAAATAATATTTCAGCAAACGAGTTTTCCAGTGTGGAACACATCTCTTGTGCTGTTAATTTTCGTTTAATCATTGCTATAAAATTTTAGTTTTCTTCTTGCTATATTTTTAGACGCTGGACTTCTTTTCCATGTTTATCTTAAAAAGTATCTTAATTTTCTGTAATTATTGACATTTCAGGTCATGATAGGAATATAATCTAATTAAACAACTATTTAATTACCTTTTAACCATTCCAAACAAACCTTTACCCTAACTTGCACCTGCATACTAATGCAGACATAAATATCATGCAAGTTTCTTTTGCCTATTTCCACTACATCTAAGGACAGAACTCCTTTGGCACCCTGTGAGGTTTTAAGCTGCCTACCCTTTTCTTTGGATCTCCCCTGCATTCTTCAAGCAGTTCTGAGAGGGAGAGGCTCTTAAATTTGTGTATATTAACATCTCATTTTTTTATAGTTTTTTTTTGTATGAACAAAGTATGGGCAGCTGGATTCGGGGCAGAGATTTTCTTGAGTAAATTCATTTTACACAGAGCAGTGAGGAAAACGGATGTGAATGAGGAAAGATTCACTAGCGTCCATCACTGCAGAGAAAATGGAAGAAAGAAGCAGGGCCGATAGATCAACCCATCAACCAATCAGATACAGAGAGGATACGGCAAGGAAAATCAAAGCAGGGACACCTCCAGATGATATATTCCCAACTATGAGTAATGCCAGGTGCTGTGCTTGAGATGTTAAGTGTCCATCAAAGGACCATGTGTTAAAAGCTTGGTCCCCAGAGTGGTGCTATTAGAGGGTGGAATCTCCAGAAAATGGAGCCTAGCGAAAGGAAGGAGGGAGGGAGGGAGGAGGAGGAATGAAGGGAAGGGAAGGGGGTGGTAGAGGGGGGAGAAGGGGAATGTAAGGTAAGAGAAAAAAATGGAGCCTAGTGAAAAGGAAGGAAGGAGGAGGGAAGGAGGGGAAAGGGAAGGGGAAGGGGAAGGGAGGAGGGGGGGGAGGGAAGGGAAGGGGAGGGAAAAGGGAAGGGAAGAGAAGGGGGGGAAAGGAAGGGGAAGGAAGGGGAGGGAAGGGAAGGGAAAGGGAAAGGGAAGGGAAGGGGAAAAGGGAAGCGGAAGGGAAGGAAGGGGAGGGGAAGGGAAGGGCAAGGGAAGGGAAGGAAGGGAAAGGGAAGGGAAGGGAAGGGGAAGGGAAGGGAAGGGGAAGGGAAAAAGAAGGTTAGTTGAAGTAGCTCACTGAAGGCCTGCTCTTTGAGAACTATAGGATTCCAGCCTGCTCAGTTGCTCTAATTCCTGGTTATGGATGCAACTGTGTCGCCCTATACACAACCGGGCCACCATCTGCCACTCTCCCTGTAGTGTACTGACTGGAGCATCCTACACGCAAGCCTCAACTACTTGTTAGTAGTTGCTCCGGGCACGTCATAGTTATGACAGTATGTGACTAACACACCCGCCTTCTCTGTTCTTGTTGATCGTTTTGTCACAGGGAACTCACGCCACACAACTGGGGAAGGTAAAAAACTTTCAGGTCTGTTAGAAGCCATTCACACCATGGTTCTTGGGCAAACTCTGCATAGGTGTTTTCCACCAGAGCTATGAGGATTTCTGTTTGGCGCGTGGCCTGAAAATTCAAGGGCACATTTCCTAGCTTGTTTACCAGTGAGGAATACGGTTAATGAGGGTGTAGGCCAATGGGCTCCCCTTCATCTTCTTCTCAGTTAACCATCAATGGTCTCTGGTCACAAGTCTTCACTCCTCTATTGTTGGGGTTCCCTTTGAGGAACTCATAGAAGAGAACCCCTTGCCATTATCTAGCTGTGTGAGACGGCTCACTTCTGTACCCAGGAAAAAAAAAATCTCTCATATTTTACCCTGTCTTCTCAGGACAGAAAGACAGGTATTGAAAACAATAGGAAACCAATTGATTATGTCTTAAGAACTGGCTTGCTCCGTCATCTGTAGGATCTATCAAGTGTGCATTTCAGGCTGAAGTCCTGAAGATGTCCTTCACATGGGCTTCCCAGAGCAGGTGACTCGATGCACTGTGAATGCTAGAGAGACATGGATTCAGAAAGCCCACTGCACGCTCTGGAGATTGCCTCACCAGGAACATACCTGACTCCACTGCGGGATGACTGAAGCCTAATATGGTGACCGTGATGACAGCCCCCTAGAGGTTGAGAACTGAGGCTGAAGCCCAGGGGTTCTGCTCTCCTGGCCTGGCTCAGGATGCTACAGGTGATGCTTCTCTGTGCTCAGGCATGGAACCTGGACTAGGGCAGCATGTGGGGGCAATGCTTGTGGGCCCCATAGAAGATAATCAAACAACTTGGTCTTCTCCAGGCCAGGGCACAATTTATGCCCTAATGGTCTGAACTTGGAGAGAAGTAAGATAAAGGGCATATTTCCTTTTTTGGAAGTAGGGAAACACAATTATCATCACCATACCAAGTGAGATTGACTCATGAGTTTTCAAAAAGTATGAAAGATCCCGAGGTGTCCTGTGGTTGCAAGGACGACACAGCGTTTGTGAGTCAGTATCTTTAAGTGCCTCGAAGGTGTCCACTCTTTCTGAAAAGTTCTCAGCAGAGTCCTCTCCATAGAAGCACCCTCGTGAGCAGGTCCAGGTGACAGAGAACATAACAGCTCCCTCTCCTAATACTTGGGTATTTAGATTGTGGGTAAGTCACTTCCTTCTTCCCTGCATTAGGGATGCTAACAGCCAAGGAGGAATCTTACAACCAGTTAATCCTGGGCCAAGTCAAACAAGCAGGATATAGTTGGAGACCTGTCGTTTTACCACCTGCTGTTCTATGTCGCATCTGGTAAAGCTGGTGAAGGAGGGGGAGAGGAAGCTTGGAAAATGGGTTGATAGTTTAAGTCTCTAAGTGTGATCCTCCAACCTTTCACTACTCTCCAGGAAGGGTTAGGGGTACCTACAAGTCAGTGTTACAGCTGCCCTCTGAAGTAGCCCTCAGTCCCAACCAGTGAACACCAGAGATTGTGGCCGGTCTACGGAGGTCAAGGAGAGAACACATCACTTTTACTAGCCGGTTCCAACATCACCTAGGACAGTGGGCAGGACTGGTGAGGAAGGGTGACAGGCAGTCAACCTTGTCAGTTCCACCTCATTCAGATAGTGCCAGCCTCCTCTCTTTGACGAGGTGCTGCTCGCAAAAAGTGATACAGCAAAATCTGCAGGGGACTGCTCTTCCCGTGCTGGAGGACAGAGGAAGCAATGGCAATCTCTCTGTGGAGGGGCCCATGGCATAGAGCCCTGGGCTCTGTGCAGACATAGCATGGCCTGGACTTCTTACAAGCACTCATCTTGTCTGGCAAATGAAATGGGAGAGGGGTAAATCAGGGGTCTTCCTAGATCTGGGGGGCTGGGCTAGGAGAAGTTTGGCTTGCCAGTTGTGGAAAATGGAAGGAAAAAGGTTGGGGCTTAGCTCATAGAAAGACCACAGCTCAGCTCATGGAGGGATCTGCTTCTTGTGTGTCTCAGTCACGGGCCAGAGTATGAGGTAAGGCTCATGTTTTAAGGAGTTGGCCTGGTCCTCCTCTTGGCCACTGTAGCTTTTAGAGCACTCTTTAGAGACGGGATGGCCCTTTACTGCAAGGCTTCCCTTTACCTCCCTCGTCCAGCGGACACATGCCCACCCCATCCCATCAAACAACTTTCTCTCCGAGGCCTACCTTGGGTTTGAAGGCAATGAGCTTCAGGATCATCTCCACCGTGAAGAGGCCAGTGAAGAGCATGTTGAGTATATTCATGGCGATTTTGAAGAGGCAGCTCTGGCCGTAGTGCTAAGTAGAGGGAAGGTGAAGCTCATGAACGAGAGCCAACAAGAGCTCGATGTCCTTGGGCTCGTTATCATTTCTGTCCAACCTACTCAGATGCCCTCATTCTACAGAGGTCTTCCCTGAGCCATCCTGGGGAATCCAAGTGGACTCTGGAGACAAGGTAAGCACTTGCCTTTCCTACCCTTTCTGATAACAGGGGTGGGAGGGATCTGGGCTTCTGACGAGTCCATGATGGCTTCTGGGGGTTTCTGGAGCTTGAAAGCCTTGGCACACCCTGACTTCCCTGTAGTAGGGTTAGGTATTGAATCTATTCCATGCCCCATGCTTGTGATGATCACTCTACATTTACTCTCTTGGGTCTGTCCCTCCTCTATTCTCTGTTATCAATTCAGGGCCCCAGGGATATGGTTACAGAGTGAATTCTCCGAGAAGGGATACATCTCCCATTCTTCTGTCTTTCTTACTTTGCCAGCTGCAGGCAAGTGAACAGCTGATCCGGCCTTGCAACTTCTTTTACTACATTTCCCTAGGTTAGCCCCACCATGGACTGACCTGCATGGCCAGGCAGATGGTGTTGAGCAGGATGAGGACGAACATCAGATACTCGAAGTAGGTGGAGTTGACCACGTACCACACTTTGTACTGGTGCTGGTTCTTGGGGATGTACCTTCGCAAGGGTCGGGCCTTGAGGGCATATTCCACACATTGTCTCTAAGGAACAGAGGAGAATAAAGGTATGTGGAGAGAGAATGGGATGAGGAAGGACATGTGACAGTCAAAAGTCGGATATGTGTTCAACTGCAGCCTGGGAAGGGGTTCTGGGGCTCTGGCTCATAGCTGTGAGATTAATGTGAAGCAGACTGTTGATTTCTCTGGCTTCCCTTACCATCAAATCCTATCTAGACTGCAAATAAGGAGCTCATCTGCTTTTCTCTAATTGGTAATGACTGGAACACTGCGCAGCCAATGTTTGCTGCCTGATAAATCTGGTTGGCTCATAGCTAGTCTTGGTTATGTCCCACATCATAGATTCTCCATGGATTAGCTCTTGTCTAATTTGTCACTTTCTATCTTGCATCCTTCTTCCTTATTGTCTAGTACCTACAAAATCAGAAGACCCAGAACTGTCAGGAGAGGAATTCTTGCTCTAACTAGAATCTTGGGAAAACAAAAAAATGTCAGTCAATTTTTTGTGCACAACACCCAAATCCCCAAATCAGAAAGCAGAAAGCAACTCCAGCCTGCTTGACCCTTGGCCTCCATGCCTAATCCCTAAGTCTTACCAACCTCGCCTCCTGCTTTTACATCTTTACAATTAACTGATGTTGGGCCGGGCTCTCAACATGCCTCATCTACACTTTCCAGTTGGCTTCCCTTCTTGTCTTTCTTTCAACACTAAGTCTACACTGTAGCCCAAGTACTGAGTCTAAACCCAAGTAGCAGGCATCAAAGCCCACAAAGGGCCCGGCTTTCCAGACATGCATGGGGCTGAACATACGGGGCTATGTCCTTATGAGTTGGTTTTATTCAGGACATGTTTCTACACGGCTTCCATGGGGAGTGCAGTGGGAGCTAATCTTTGGTTCAACAACTGTGTTCAATCCTAATAGCACATCACTCACCTAGGGAGTTGCTAGCCTGTTCCCATAAGTTAAGAGAACATATTCCAGTCCTCAGTGTCACCACGCCACTCTCATTTAAGACTCTTGCTTCAAGTCCCTGTTCGGATCTCTGTTTTGCTTGAAAAGTCATCTAAGTGGCTTCCTAAAACTGTTCTCCTGCCCACCACTAGCTCTCTGTCCCCCATTGTCCTAGTTTCTCTCTCTATCGTCAATGGTACCAAAACACTTGGTTATAGTATAATGTTCCAATTTCTAGGTAAGACACAAATGTCTTTCTTCCACATTGCCTGAAATAAAGTTTCGCTAAGTGGAACCTTAACAAATATTTGATGGTTGAACACATTTTCCAGACGTGGGATTTTTGAGGATTTAATGTCTGTCAGGCCTGAGAAATGAAAGATCCATATTTCTGCAGTAGGAATTTGGAGCAAACACCCCATTCTGTTGGATGGTGGGACAGAGGACCTTGGTATCCACACATGTCCCCCCAAAGACCCTAGCCACTCTTCTGAGTGGGTCCTGAGCAACCGCATCCTGCCCATCCTCATGTGGGCCCTGCTTCCCTCCTCTCCTTCCCAGAAGGCTACCTGGTTCTTGTCCAGCTCACAGTTCTTATACTCAGTCTCCCCCTGCTCCTGGAAGGTGACAATGACGAAACCCACGAAGATGTTCATCATGAAGAAGGCAATGATGATGATGTAGATAATGAAGAAGATGGAGATCTCCACACGGTAGTTGTAGATGGGACCCTTGTCTTCTGTGTGGGAGTCAATGGAGCGGTACAGCAGCCTATAGGAGGAGATAGGCTCACAGAGTGACCTGGAGAAGCAGTGTCACCTCCATAAGATGATGGCACCACTGCTCCCAGGGGTCCCTGAAATCAAAGGAAACAGCTCCAGGCTGGGGCCAGAGGGTCTGGGCTCAAGTCCCATCCAGGCAAACTACTGACTCCCTTTGGCACTGAGTCCACATGTCAAGTGGAAATGATAGTTCTCTACTTTCCTAATGTACAGAGCAGCTGATGTAATATATACACAGTGCTTTGGAACCATCAAGAGCTATTGAGCTGTAACAGTCATCACTGACCCCAATTTCAGGTACAGAAATGTTGTTAAATATTGAAACAGCTTTGTAAACTGGCATGGACCAAAGGAGATGAGGCCCAGGAAAAAGTAAATCTGAGAAAGAAATTCATTTAGATATAATAAAATGAGCATCACCCCAATTATTCACACCATCCACAGTAGTTTAGAGCGGCTTGTGTGTGTGTGTGTGTGTGTGTGTGTGTGTGTGTGTGTGTGTGTGTGTGTGCCATACATTTCAGTCTAGGCTATGGATCAATTAAACTTGTTCTTCATGGACCAGGATGATGTCCTTCCCTTCTCTGTAATCACCCTAGTATATGGTTATTATCTGAGCATCACTTATGAGTGGCCATATAATGACAAACCCCATCCATGCCCTGCTACATGGAGACACAGGTATTTAAACAAAGATACAAAGAGCACCGTACGGATAACTGCCTTCTGCCAGCAATGCTGTGTGAAGACCATTGAGTTGGTCCAGTAGAGAAAGAATCACATTTGCAGAGGACTGGACCCTGGCTTTTGTCTCTTTCTTACTTGATACTGTTAATGTAGACAAGAGACCATTTCTCTGTGGTGATGCAGTCTGATCTGACAGAGACCTCTCATCTACCTTTATCCTTGTCAGCTACACACAGAACTCTGTGATGACTAAAGGTTCATACCAGAGAAATTCCTTCTGTGCTTGACTCTGAGATGCCATAAATACAATGGTAGACTCCCAGTTTTGCAACTCATGTTGAGCTCGAGAAAAGGAGTTTAAAGGTATCCGTTTTGGGTTGGGGTCTCTAAAATGCTGCATGCGTACTGAGTGTTACACCCCTGGTACCACATACACAAGGTCTTCGGTGAAATATTCAGCACCCTCCACCCCAATAAAATCTTTTCTGAGGGTATATTTTTGTTTTTGAGATAGAATCTTACTCTGTAGCTTTCGGTGGCCTGGAACTCACTAGGCTAGCCTCAAACTGACAGAGATCCACCTGTCTCAGGGATCTACCTGCCTGTGCTTCCTCAGGGCTGGAATTAAAGGCATGTTCCACTATGGCCAGCTAAAAGTCTATGTTTCTGCAGTGATCGTATTCTACAGTTCTCCAAACAACCTCACTGCCTGGGGACAAGTCTGACCTCTGGGAAGAATTCAGGAAATGAACAAGACCTTGGGTAATACTTGGATAGGCAATGTCTCAACCTTGTGAGCCCTGGTATTCATACTCACTCTGGCCACCCCTCGAAGGTGGAGACGGTAAAGAGGGCCATCATGGCTGCCAGAACATTGTCAAAATCGAACTTGCTGTTCTCCCAACTTCGAGGCTGGATAATGGGGTGGTCAACTTCTCCGTCTTTGTATGTTATATAGTTACCCCTGAGAAAGGAAGAGAAAGGTAATCATGGGGGTGTCCTGTATCTCTTCCACCACCAGTGATTCCTAGCATGTTGGGTGGAATGCCACCAAGCTGTCCAGTCATCAGAAGAGTCAGTGAGTAGAATGTTGAGGAATAGATGAAGTCACATCTCACAAAAATGAGGTCAGGTAATGGGATGGGCCCGAAGACAGTCTTCACTCTCCTTTAACCAAGTCCTCCCCACACCCCCACCGAGTTAACAGCCCTGGATCTGGGAGCCGGCTAGCATAAACTCACTTGCATTCTGCCTCCGTCTGCTTGGAACTATCTGAACAGGTATAGAGCTTTCCCTGGAAGAGAAGAATGAAGTGATTAGAGATTCACCCAAGGATGGATCCGGCAGAAGACAGTCAGTGAGCATGTCTGCTGCACAGCCCTGAGTTTGAGCTTTGAGGATACCATGTACGAGATGAACAGGGTCCAGAGGCAGAGGACATGACTCCCAGTCAGAGCTGAGAGTGTAGCCAGATCCAAAAGCAGGGAGCACCGATGTCGGTAGGCCCTGCTCTCTGGGAGGGTCTTGAGAGGAGGAAGGAAGAGGAACTGGGTCTGGAGAGAGTTTATGGGGAGAAGTCAGTGGACATTTATACAGTGGGGGTGAGGGAGGCAGAGAAAGAGTGCTTCCTGGAAGAGACTAGAAGAACTAAAGAGATGGAGGCAGGAAATAAAAACCAATTAGGCCTCAGGCTGGATGGTATAGTGTGGACACGGTGCTGTTGTTAGCAGCTGCTGTGGACTTTAAGCCAAGGTCTGACACATAGGGACCAGGGGATGAAAGTCATCTGGGAGAAGGGGAGGCAACTGAAGCGTAGCACGGCAGAGAGCACCGATGTCTTTAGCTGGGAGAGGCAGAGATAACGTCCCTCTACTTTCTTGGTCTAGAAAGTTCAAATAGGTTGTAGTCAGAGTTCACCCTGTTCTGCACACCTGACTCAGACTGATCTCCCTTCTTGGATCCATCGGTTCCCTTCCTTGGGAATGCTGGGAATGGAAAGGAGGCAGGACTTTACCTTGAAGAGCTGGACCCCAATGCAGGCGAACATGAACTGCAGCAGAGTGGTGACAATTACAATGTTTCCAATGGTCCGGATGGCCACAAACACACACTGAACGACGTGCTGCAGTGGGGAGAGAGGACAGAGAGGGGATAAGGTTTCAGACTAAGCATCTGTGAACCAGTCCCTGGCCCCCGCCAGACCCAGGACAGGCAGATCATATGCTCCAAGAGGGAGAAATCAGCTCCCAGAGGTCTGGAAACCTCCCTGGAGCCACACTGATGGAAGTCATGGGATGCAAAGGGGTCCTTGTCGTGAGTGACGACAGATATCAGCCCTTCCACACTCTTATCAGGGGGTAAGAACAACATTAACTCAAAATAGCTTCTCCCTTGCCATAACCCTTCCTTTGCATCTTATCTAAGAGCACGAGTACTCTGTGTATTCTGTTATCCCAAATGAATTTCCAAATTGCTCTTTCTAATTCTGTGAAGAATTGACTTAGGATTTTGATGGGGATTCCACTGAATCTGTAGATTGCTTTTGGCAAGATGGTCATTTTTACTCTATTAATCCTGCCAACCCATGACCATGGGAGGTCTTTCTATCTTCTGAGATCTTCGATTTCTTTTCTTCAGAGACTTGAAGTCCTTGTCCTACAGATCTTTCACTTGCTTGGTTAGAGTCACCCCAAGGAATTTTATATTATCTGTGACTATTGTGAAGGGTGTTGTTTCCCTAATTTCCTTCTCAGCCTGTTTATCCTCTGAGTAGAGGAAGGCTACTGATTTTGAGTTAATTTTATATCCAGGCACTTTGCTGAAGTTGTTTATCAGGTTTGGAAGTTCTCTGGTGGAATTACTGGGGTCACTTAAGTACACTATCATGTCATCTGCAAATAGAGATATTTTGACCGTGATGTCTGCTGAGCCAGGTGAGGAACCAATAAGGGGAATTTAATTGCTCTGAAGTCCACTCCTTGGAACCAGCCCTGTAACTGCCATGTAGCACCTTCTAGGAACCAGCTGCCAACTTTACCCATCCCTACATAAATCCTAGCCCCTGGCAAAGAGCACCAATGCCTTCCTTAGTGGCCTTCCTCAGTCTATAGAGAATGAATGAAATTCTTCGCTTATGCTATCATGGTGGAAATCTTCGCAGTCTGTGATCTTGGCTGTGATTTCCACCTAACATTGTGGTGGCCTAAACAAGGACCCCTTCTTTGATTTCCTTGATCCCTTTTAACTCTGGAGCTTATAGTAGTTGGCTGATCCCACAGACAATTGAAGATCTATGGTTGGGGAACTCTTCAGTGATATCCAAAGGCCTACAGGGTGTGGGATTCTGGAAGTCCAGCAGCAATTCTTTCTGCTCCATGTGGAAGGCTGTACTTCCCACTTGCAATGGATGGACTGTAACTAAAGCTATTCTTTAGTGGATTGTGAAGGCAGTAAGGAAAAAAAAACCCAGCCAACTATAGCCAGGAAGGGTGAGGAGCTGTTTTCTCCTTTTTCTGGGAATCTCTTAGGACTTCCTCCACCCCCTGTATTTATTTTTCTATTTCCCCTCATTACTCTTTCTCTGTACTCTCAATGCTACCAGATCTCCGTGGACTGCCTGGCTGCTGGTGACCCTCCTTAAGGAATACTGTAAGTTAGAAAGGGACATTCCAGGGGAAGAATTCTCTGGTGATAGGAGAGGAAGAGTTCAGTGTTTCAGATGTCCAGTGCCTTTTCATCTTTAACCTAGTGTGCCCCAGTGCAGGGTCTTCTCACTCCTTCAGCTTGTCAGAGGCAGCTTCAAGAACCTCTTCAGTGATGGAGTCTTCCTTTCAAGAGGACTCTGATGAAGTAGGGCCCCCCTTCTTTGGTCCTCATTTAACTGTCTCTTTGGAGGACTGGTGAAGGTGTCCCATTTGCCTCATCACCACTTTTCTTCCCTAAATGTGATGGTTAATGTTAGTTATCACGTGAGAGGATCTGGACCCCCTTGGAGACATCTTCCAGGACCACTTATGAGGGATTAGTTTTAGCTTCTGGGCATGCCTGTGAGAGGCTACGCTGATTGGGTTAATTGAGGTGGGAAAGCCTACACTAAAATTTGGGGAGCAATGTTTCCTGGGGTTGGGTCCTGGGCTGCATAGAGAAGAGAAGGCAGGCTGAAGCCACGCTTTCCTATCTTTGACTTCCTACTGTGCGACGTGACCAGCTGCTCCAAGCGCCTGCTGGCTGACTTTTTGCTGTCATGTACTGTGATCCTCGGACCGTGAACTGAAGTAAATCATTTCTCCCTCAATCTACTTTTGTCAGAGTATGTATTTTACTGGAGCTACAGGAAAGGCAGCTAAGACATCCTAGGTGTTACCACGGAAAATGCTTAACCGATTTCCCAACAAACTCCCCTTTGGGATGGCTTTTCTTCTCTCCGGAGCATGAGGATACAGAACATGTGGTTAAAATGTTGACATCTGTGCCTGCAGCTTTCCTTCCCGGCCAGAATTTCTGATCTGAGAGACCTACAGGAAGCCAGACTTTCAGTTTCCCTAGGATGACAAATTCCCTTTTCTCCTAATATCTGATAGTCCAAACCTGCATTTTCTGACTCACACCTGAGACCTTATATCCACTCCCAGACCAACATTTTTGGCCACTAATGGCGCAGTATGGTTTTTCTCTACTTGCCAGCAGTCTCACCTCCTGCTCTGGCCTCTTCCTGTGACCTTTCACCTTCCTATCTAGCTTCCCTTCCCTCTGATCTGAAGTAGAGCTCTCTCTACCCAGGTGAGCTCTCTCTACACGAGCCTGGGAATGTCATATGAAGAATTCAATAAACAAAACTGCCCTCTCTCATTTGAACATTTCTTATGGACATTGACCGGCCTACTTCCTTTAACCTAAGTAATACAGAATTCACTGTCCTTTGTCTTCCCTGTGCCCTTCTCAATGTCTAAGTGAAACTCTGTATCTTGGAGATATAATTTTCCTTCCTGGTTTCTACTAAAAGGCACATTTTGGTTGTGCTGTGTCTGCTCATGATAGTTATTTTCACAAAATTGTCTTTATGTGTCACTTTGTAACCTAAAAAAAGAGCTGAATGACAAAATCTGTGGCCACTCCATTTATAAATCTTTCAAGAAGTTATCAAGTGCCATTTCTGGGATACACTTAGTCTTATGGTTTATATGTATGTATGTAAATGGGAATATTTTAAAGATTATTTTTAACTGTTACTGTGTCTTGAAAAAACACATTTTCAAGATCCGTATCTAGCCAAGGCTAGATAAGATACAACAGGAAAACTAGGAAATAAGAAAAAAATCCCTGTCATTTTAGAAACCAGTTACCCTACTGAAAGGCAGATAATGGCACCTTAAGATTTATACACGATCCTAACATGCTCCATTACAACATAAATATATTTCTTTGGTATTGTATTGGAGTCATAACTTACTGCATCTTCTGGTTTAAAGAAGGAGAAAATAAAAAAAGGAGAAAATACTTTAAATAAAGCACTTGTTAAATGATTAAAGTCTTTACTATAAAGGTAACAGATGACCCAAAGTAAAGTTGATAAAGAGGATTAGAGACAAAATGGTTCTACCTTTCAGTTGCCATGTAGACTTAAAAAGCAAGCCATTGCTTTTTAAACAGAGACAGTTTGTAAATGCCTATTATAACCAGACTTATTATATATACAACATATAATATTATGAGTATATTATATATTATAGAAAAGTATATGTACTATATAAGACACTATACATAATCTATATTTTATATAGTAAGAATTACAATAATAATAAAAATCCTTAACAAACAATTTAAGTGTGATGAGGAAGATGTCTCCAGAACTGGTCACATTTTGTGTTTCAACTTCCTGTGTTTTCAAGGACAGTGGTGGAAAACAAGACATGGGTGGGGTACAGCAAAGTGGGGAAATCTCTATCATAGGCCTTTGATGTCACCTGATGGCATTCTTAGCCACAAGTTGCTGAAAAGTTGGGATCTCTTGGTGTTTTCCCAAAGGATTTACCTAATAATCAGAGGTGTTGGATTACACACCTTGACGCTGAGAGACTAATGGTGTTTCTATCTGTGTAGGGGCCAAAGGGGAAGGGTTGTTTTGTTTTTGGTTGCCTGGTTATTCCAGTGACATTTGTGTCACTATTTGCACCAGCGAGATAGTCCTGCCAGGACAGCCATTATTTTACCTCACAGGTTTCAGGTCAGCTTGATTTCTCCATGATCTATGAACTTATGCATGCAGTGCCATCAACAGTAGGGTCTTACCAGCAAGTTCTAGAGGATAGTCAAGAATAATGGCCATAGTCTGTTATGTTTACGGGTTCATGGTACCCCACTAACCAACAAATTCAGAAGAGGTAACCCATTCCTGGTACTGGACTCAATATTCGCTATCTCATGGTGCCTAGTAGGGGCCTTGTTCCTACCCCTGTCATAGGGTAACTCCATTTAAAGTATTTTATATGTGTATATTATATATTTGAGGACCCTTCTATAGTGATAGGTCTCCATGGGACTTTTTCAAAAGGTGTTGCTAGTTATCCCCTTTCTATCCTGCCAGTGTGTTCCTACCCCACCAAAATAATCCTCTACCCCATGATTCATTAGTGTTCCTATAACACACCCCGTTCCAAGGCTCAGGGATGATCCTAGAAGAGGGGGAGAGCGACTCTAAGAGTGAGCGGCAGTGCAGAGCTGCGCTGAAACTGCTTTGTGGACAAACAGGACAGTTGCACACATTAACTCACAGCAGTTGTACCAACATGCCCAGGACCTGCATAGGCTCAAGCCATCGAATCTCCAGCATGGTGGAGAGAGGTTGGGACACAGACCTATCTCTAGCTGAGGAACTATTGTCAAGTGATAGCTGTTGGGAAGACAGTCCATTTTCTTTAAGGGTGTGACTCCTATCAATCAACCATAGTCCAGGGGATGATCTCACGCCCAAAAAATATTTGGGCGACATAAATTAGATTGAATGGGTTAAAAAAAAGAAGAGAGCATGCAGTTGGGGCAGGGAGGTGGGGGTGGATTGGGAGGAATAATGAGACCAGGGATTAATAGGTATAGAAATTGCATGAGATTTTCAAAGAATTAATAAAATATTATCAAAATAGTTTCAGTTAAATGGCTATAAAGCTTAAAACCTAAAAAGAGATGACATCAGTATGGCTAAATAGGTTATAATGAAAGGTCATTACAATTTCTTAGGGTCAAATTCAGTACCCTGATACCTGATACCTGAGGATAGCTAAAGAAGAAAAGGCCCAGAGAACAAGGATATGTTATTTTATCCTTTTATCAAATAAACCATTTGAAACTTGGTGATTAGACGTCATTCAGATGCTAAAATTCTGAGATTGTGTGTTTACCAATGGGGTAAATCCTTCTTTAGCTGGATGGCTTCCACCTCAATAGTAGGAGAAAATTTTTAAGCAAAAATTATTTGTATTTGGGGACATACCTGTTAAATTGCTTAACAATTACAAAACTATTGTAGCTGACAATATTTAAACCTACTTTTAAAGTTTGACCCATTGTACAATATTCCGTCCCTCTGCCCATGAGCTTCAGTCTTCTAGATCGGTAGGTAAGCAAGCGAGTTTCACTAGCTGTTAACATAGCTAAAGTCTTTGCCTCCTTAGTCTATGATATTCTCGCTGGCTCTTTGAAATCTAACATCTACTTATAACTCTTGGAAAGCATTCATTAATTATCTCCTTATTTAAAAGGTATTGGTTGTCCCATTAAAATTAAGTAAATCAATGAGCTGTCCATCTTGTTCTGTTTTCTTTCTTTTTGTTCCAACTTGACCCAAGCTAGACTTACCTGTAAAGGAGAAGCTTAACTGACAAGAAGCTTCCATCAGATTGCCTATAATGTTGGATTAATGATTTATGTGGGACGGCTCAGCCCACTGGGGACAGTGCCACCTTAGGCAGATGGCTAGTCCTGAGTTGTATAAGAAAGCAGGCTAAGCAAGCCATGAAAAGCAAGCCAGTAAGCAGCACTCCTCCATGGCATCTGCTTCAGTTCCTGCCTCTGGCTACTGCCTTGACTTCCATTGATGATGAACTCTAACTGTAAGTGCAAATAAACCCTTTCCTTTCCAAGTTGATTTTGGTCATCGTGATAGCTATTCTTGACTGTCAACTTAGCTATATCTGGAACCAATTAAAACCAAAGTAACTGGATATGCCTATGAAGGATTTTCTTGATTGGATCTGTCTAAATCTGGGCCACATCTTCTCCTGGCAGCCTACATAAAAGGACAGGGAAAAGAAGAAGCCTTTTACTTTTTCTCTCTCTCTCTCTCTCTCTCTCTCTCTCTCTCTCTCTCTCTCTCTCTCTCTGCAAGTTCATCTCTCTGTGGCATTCCTTTGCTGGTGATAGACCCTACTTCTTTGGGATTCCAAGGTTGAATGGAAACCAGTATCCCTTTAGGACATTCCTAGGAATCCAGCAGGAGAGCAGGACTGCTGAGATACCTAGTCTCTTGGACTGAGCAACTACAGAATCCTTGGCCTTCCCATTGTGAGACCCCTATTGTTGGACTACAAGGCACTCTAATAAGTTCCATATATATAATCCTACCACTTCTGTCCTTTTAGAGAACTTTGACTAACAAAATCATAGTGTTTTTCCACAGCGATAGGAACTGAGGACCAAATTTTATACCAGGTTCATGAACTATTGCTGTTACAGACCTGAGCATGCTGTTTGGGGGATGACTGTAGAAGGACTTGTGGCTGGAAAAACCGTCGGGTGCTCATAGCTTTACTAGGCTGTTATAAGAGCTGGGCTTAAGGAGTGCTGGAAGAGCTGCAGACAATGGAGGCCTGGCTTGATAGATACCACAGATGTTTGAGTGATATTCTGAATGAAGGATGTGTGACCTGGACTGAGGGAGCTGAAGACTCAGCTCTGATTAACAAGAGACCAGCACCATGAAGTACAACCTTCTTTTGGGTGGGACAGTCAGTGCTGCTTATCTGGAGCTGAGAAATTAGCAGTGATTAAGAAGAGATCAGGCCCACCTGGGGATCCATCCCATACGCAGCCACCAAACCCAGTCACTATTGCTGATGCCAAGAAGTGCTTGCTGACAGGAGCCTTATTTGGATGTCTCCTGAGGGGCTCTGCCACAGCCTTACTGATACAGATGAGGATGCTTGCAGCCAACCATCAGACAGAGCACTAGACCCCAATGGAGAAGTTAGGGGAAGGACTGAAGAAGCTAAAGGGGTCTGCAACCCCATAGGAAGAACAATATCAACCAATCAGACCTCTCCAGAGTTCCCAGGGACTAAATCACCAACCAAAGAGTACACATGGAGGGACCCATGGCTCCAGCCGCATATGTGGCAGAGAATGGCCATATATGGCATGGATGGGAGGGGAGGCCTTTGGTCCTGTGAAGGCTCGATGCCCCAGCATAGGGGAATGCTAAGGCTGTGGGGTGGGAGTGGGTTGATTGGTGGGGGAGCAACCTCATAGAAGAAGGGGGTGGAGAACTGGGGTTTTGAGGAAGGGAAACCGGGAAGGGAGATAACATTTGAAATGTAAATAAATAAAATAACCAATACAAAGGAAGGGATTAGCATCACTCAGGTGAATCTTCTGGGAGTATTTTCTCAGGGTCATCACACAGAAGCTGTGGTCCAAAGAGGGCTGACACTACTTCTCAGGCTGGCAGCTAAAGGTGGACCTGGTTTTGAAGCCACAAAGGCTCACGGAGAGTAATTAAGGTTTGACCATGGATTGACAGGTTAGAGTCCTTAGAGAGATCTAGAGAGTCCATTGGTGGAAGTGTAGCTTCTGTTGCAGTGGAGACCCCAGAGTGTTGGAGACAGCAATGCCATGGATTGACTACCAAGGACCGGCCTAAGCCTGTGAGATGGGCTGGGGAAGTGAAGCTGTCCAGGCCTTAGGAACTCAGGAGATCCCGAGCGGGGCCCAGATGTCAAGCTCTGAGCTCCATACACTGATTAATTTTAGTTTTGCTTTCATTCAGTTGTTACTGTGCCTTGGTTCTTCCCTTTTGGGATATGAAAGTATTTAACTTTGTGGTATATCCCCTGTGGGAACTTTTAAAGAATCATCGGGTTTTAAAAGAGACTTTGAGGGTTGGGGATTTAGGCCCTGGGTTTGGTCCCCAGCTCCGAAAAAAAGAAAAGAAAAGAAAAAAAAAAGAGACTTTGAACTTTTTTTTTTTTTTTGTTCTTTTTTTCGGAGCTGGGGACCGAACCCAGGGCCTTGCGCTTCCTAGGTAAGCGCTCTACCACTGAGCTAAATCCCCAGCCCCGACTTTGGACTTTTTAGTGTTGAAAACTTTTGAAAACATTGGGACTTACACGGTTATACTATGTTTTACAATATGATATTAATATTAACATGGCATCCTGGGGACAAACAAGAAGGGAAACTATGGTTTAATAGTGATATGTTTGTGTGTCAAATTAACACGGGGGCCAACTGTCTTTGGTAGTTTGTCAATTTGACACAGACTAGAGCTATCTGGGAAGAGGAACCTCAGTTGAGAAAATGCCTCTATTAGATTATTGTGGGCAAGTGTATGGGATATTTTTCTTGATTAATGATTGATGTGGAAGGGCCCAGCCCACTGGAGGTGCTCCCACCCTTGAACAGATCCTCAGTTGAATAAGAAAGCAGGTTGGGCAAGCCATGGAGAGTAAGCCAGTAGGCAGTGCTCCTCCATGGTTTCTGCTTCAGTTCCTGTCTTGGGTTCCTACCCCTACTTCTCCTCATGATGAGCCCATAATAAAACTGAAATAAATTCTTTTTTCAAGTTGCCTTCGGTCATGGTGCTCACCACAGCAACAGAAACCCAACTAAGACACATCTTTGTTAAAGAGAGATATAGACATATACTGTAGAGAAAATGAAATTATAAAATTTGTAGAGAAATGGATGGATCTGGAAAGTATTATATTAAATGAGGTAACCCCAACTCAGAAGGACAAACACTGCTTTTTCTTATTTGTTGGTTGTTAGCTCTTGTGTCTTGTGTATTCATCCTGGAGTAGATGTGGAAGTCTGGGAACTAGCACTCAGCTAGTGCATGGGGAACACACGTAGGAAGAGGGGATAGATGATAGGAGGAGAGATGGAAGTCGAGGGCGGAGATCCTGGGGACAGAAATGGTTAAGTAGGGATAGCAGTGATGGGGCCAGGAACCAAGGGGAGCAGAAAAGGTTAAACAAAATGAAGTGTGCATGAAGAAGTCACATGGGAACTTTGACCTCACAACCAAAGCAAACCCGATAAGATGGTAGGGAAGAATGCATGCGAAGTAATGGGGTCATGGAGGATGCCGAGAGCTCAAGGTTTACAAGGAGATGCGGGCATGGAGGTTGCGAGAATCAGACACAGTGAGTGGTTTAACCAAGTGAAGAAGTCTTATGGATCCCATTAGTTTTATCAAGAGTTATGAATTCCATCATGGAGGAGGAGGGGCTCCCGATCCCTGACCCTTGCTAAGGAGCTAATGGCAACTGAAGGCTTCTGAGGGATAGTCATTTCTCTTTGAAGGGTGGGGGCTGGCCATTAGTAGAGTGTCAACGCCCCAGTAGATACCTTGCCCCATGTACATATGAGTAACACTAAGAAGCCTTATTTTGGGAGTTATTGAAGAAGACAAGAAGTTTGGGGGGGGATGGGAGATGCTGATAGGGGATGGTGAGTAGCAGGGAGGAAGACCCAAAGGAAAGGGGTAGGGATAGATAGGGCTGAGACACACTGTAGACAAGTAAAAAACTTCAAAACAAAACAACTGGTAGCACGTGAAGACAGGGGCTTTGCAGATGAGTGGATAATAAAAATGTGGTATACGCACACAGTGGAGGTTTTGTTTTTTTCTTTCATAAATGAAATTTGTAGGAAAATGAATGGAACTGGAGAACACTATATTATGCAAGGTGACCCAGACACACAAGGACAATAATTGCAAGTTCTCTCATTTGCACCTTAGCTTCTAATTAAGTGTGTGTATTTAGGTGGGAGCAAATGTGGCTAATCTCCAGGAAACAGGAGAGGAGACAACGAGATGGGAAGACAGAGGCTTCAAAGAAGGAGCTTTGGAGGACAGTAGAGCACACGAGATAGGAAAAGGGAAGAGGGAATACTGGGGGAAAAGATAAACAGGAAGGGGGGCAGGTGTGATGGGGAGAAGTGAGGAGACAGGAGATAATCAGAATGAAGTATGCATATTCAGGAAGAAAACCCACTATATTATGAGCCAACTAAAATAATAAATGAATACATAATTAAACGACAACAAAACCATGGCATTTGGAATACCCAGGTTGTGATCGTTCATATTTAACTCCAAGATAAACTACCTCTTATTCTCCTTCAGGAAAATTCGTGGGTCTTTGTTTGTTTTGCTTTATTTGTTTGTTTCCTTGACAAGAGGTTGGAAGACCAAATAATATGTTGGTTAAGTCAGAAATGGCTCCCCCTTTGCCTTAGTCCTACCTATGTGAACGTTACCTAAGTGGAAATGTACTGTGTGTGCTCTGTGGCATTTGTCTGCTAAACCAGATTAAGGAACAAATGAAGGAAATTGAATTGCACGGAAGGCCACTCTTTGGAGTCAGCCCCTTAACTGCCCTGTAGATGCCTCCCAGGAAGCAGCTGGGAGACATGCAGTGCTATATAAACTCTAGACCCTGGCAAGACAGGGCCAACAACGTCCTAGCATCTTGGCCCCTTTCTGTCTATAGCAAGTCAGTAAAACTCTTTGCTTATGCCACCTTGATGCAAATTAGTGCTTCTGGAACCCCGGCCTCAGTGCTCATCTTACCAAGAGTCAGGTATAGGAAGACTGACTCGTCACCGGAGTCATTCTGCATTTGTGGGGCGTTACCGGCTGAAATATTTTGCCTAAGAGAGTGACTCTAACACGGTAGATGCTTATCTCTCCGTCCTGTAGCCCATCCCTCACCTCAGCTTCCACCAGGCAGAGGGATAGCTAATGTTTACTGCATTGATGGCTGCCCACCCAGACCCTCTTCGTTCACCTTTAGCCCCTTGGCCCTGTTGATGGCCCTCAGGGGCCTGAGGACACGAAGCACTCTTAAAATCTTCACAACGTTGATCGCGCTGGACCTGGGAGAGAAACAAGGCAGGCGGTAAGTTCCCATGCCTGGGTTAGGGCAGAGAATGACATGTGGAGATGCTACCCAGATACCTTAGACTAAAAAAAAAGTCATGCAGAATCTGTCTCCGGCGATTGAGAACTTCTATCCCTCACTGCTAAGAATCTGGGGCGTCTTTTGTGACCCTCAGACAGTCCTGATTGTGAAGACACAAAAGAAGAAGTGGGGATACAGCTCAGACAGCCTGCGCGTTTGAGGCCTTCTTTTGATCCCAAAAGCACAGAATAGATAGGGATGAGGCACAAAACAAGTCATTAGCCATATAGTATGTGACTTAATATGTGACAGGTATCTACAGTGTCAAAGAACAGGATGAGGAAAACAAGCCAGACCTGAATTCAGTCCGCATCGCTCTCACCCTCCAGCGAACCACTCAGGACACATCTCGCATCGGGAAAATGGGGCAGTAATTAGGAATGTTTCAGGAGCGAGGGAGGGCTTATGGAGAATAGAGCGGAGGGTCTCTGAATAAAATGGTGTGTCTGCTATCCTGCCTTCAAGAGCATCACTGCACTACATATCAAATGAACAATGGTAAAACTCCAGGCCTTGCGGTTGGAGCTGGTAGGTGTGAGCAAGGAACTCGGGACCATTTCCAAACACAATATCCAGGTCGTTGCCCACTACAGTACATACATTCTACCATGGTTCAGGACATGCTCTGGGTTCCAAGAAGCAGTGGTGTCCCAAGAAACATGGGATGCTAAGGTCAACATCTGGGAGTCTTAGTCTATGGCTTCTTTCTGGTGGGGAGTGGTGACAGGCACTCCCATAAGCCCTTCAGGAAGGCGGCTAGATGGTGTCTGAGGGTCCCAGCCCATTGGAGCTCACTAACCACATTCAGGGGTTGAGAGGCCTCTGCAGTGTTCTCTGACCTGAGGTGCTAATTAGAGTATCTTCTCCAGCACTTGACAAGAGGGCTCAAATTCTTCCCGTGTGGAGAGGGAGCGAGCACAAAAATCCAATTTCTCTGGCTCATGGATCTTTATTTCAAAGACACAAAGGGCGTTCTTATCTATCACTGTTCCCAAAGCATCACCAGGAGGCACAGATTGCACTGAATCACAATGGAGGGGGATTTAAGAGACAGATGGAAAACAAAACAAAACAAAAATCGAAGCAACCAAGAGGAAGCTTTGGTTCAGAGTGACAAGGTGACTTGTAGTTGTGCTGAGATAAGAATCTAGATGTCTAGGTCCCAGAGAAACTTTGGGCAATGTAACTGATTGATGATCAAAGAACAGACCCTCAATCTCATTGTCCCCCGTGTGACCATGGAGGCTAACGGTGAACCAACCCTGGGAAGGAAGACCCGAGGTACCAGGGGTACAAGCCTTTCTCTGTTTGGTATATATAACCTTCGATAAATCTCTTAATGTTCTGAAAACCAAATTTTATGATAGCAGTTTATATAGCATTTCCTTGAGCACCTTATAGGTAGGTGTGGTGTGGTGTGGTGTGTGTGTGTGTGTGTGTGTGTGTATGTGTGTGTGTGTGTACACCATGAAAGACTACATATGCGAAAATGTTTTAAAACTCAAAGTGTACAATTAATAAGCACAGCTGTTAGAACAGACACTCAGAGTCAAATTTCTTTCAAGCCTGAGCAAGGTTTGACACTTGACCTTAGAGAGAATCAGACTGGAGAGTTTTAGAGCTCATGGCTCGTACCAGTCCATCAACATCTCCAGGGGTAGATTCTTCGTAATTTCCCCAGCAGGTTCCTCTGTGCAGCTAAGATTAAGAATCAGTATTCCCCAGCCCCTCCTTCTCAGTCTCTCTTCTCCCTTTCCTCTCTATAACACAAGGGTGTACACTCCCCAGTTCTCTGTTTGTGTGTGTGTGTGTGTGTGCGTGTGTGTGTGTGTGCGTGTGTGTGCGTGTGTGTGTGCGTGTGTGTGTGTGTGTGTGTGTGTGTGTGCGTGTGTGTGTGTGTGTGTGAGTGTGTGTGTGTGTGCGTGCGCGTGTGTGCGTGTGCGTGTGTGTGTGCGTGTGTGTGTGCGTGTGTGTGTGCGTGTGCGTGTGTGCGTGTGCGCGTGTGCGTGTCGCGTGTGCGCGCGTGTGCGTGTGTGTGTGTGTGTGGTGTGTGTGTGTGTGCGGCGTGTGTGTGTGTGTGTGTGTGTGTGTGTGTGTGTGTGTGTGTGTGTGTGTGTGTGTGCATGTGTGTGTGTGTGTGTGTGTGTGTGTGTGTGTACTCTTGGATGGAGGGCAGAGGGGGGAATCGTGGAAAGAGGCTGAGTCAGGCCAGGGTAGTCATAGCAATGGCAGGTTTGGACAGCTGTGGAGCAGCCTCAGGGCTGAAGCACAGTGAGAGAGACTCAGGCGGAGAAAGGGAATACAGATATCTGTCTCTTTAAAATGGGGCCTGTACCTGTTATGACAAAAATCTAGACATTTAAACAAATCTTGGTGCATCAATATATCCCACGTGTCGGATTATAGAAGAGACAGATAAAAGAAATTAAACAGGACCTGGTGGTGCAGGCCTATAAACCTTGCTATATGGGAGGCTAAAGCAGGAAAATTGTAAGTTCCAGGCCAGCCCTGGCAACTTAGTGTGACCCATGCCAAATAAAAGTAAAAAGAGCTGTGGCTGTCGTTTAATGGCGGAGCACTTGCCTAGCAAGTCAGACCCAGTGTTCGATCCTAAATACCACAAGGAAAGGAGGAGGAAGAAGGAGAGGAGGAGAAATGAGGAGAAGAGGAAGAGAGGGAGGAAGGAGAGGAAGAGGAGGAGGATGGGGAGGAGGGGGAAGAATCAAACATACATCATGGGCTATTTTAGCCACCACCCCAATCAATCACAGTCACAGAAGGAAGCCTCCCCCATGCCCCCGGCCCCAGGATTTTGCTGACTTCATTGACACCCCTCCTTAGCTGCCTGCTCCCATCTTGGGAAGAGGGACTCACTGGATGCCAAAGGAGATGAGGGACACGCTAACCACCAGCAGGTCCAGGATATTGAAGTAATTTCGGCAGAAAGAGCCCTTGTGCAGGAAAGCCCCGTAAGCAGTCATCTGCAGGGAGGCAGAGAACATGAGTGAGTGACCTGCCCAAGCCTCAGAGATAACATTCAGACACCACGCTTCCTGACTACAGCATCAGCATCCCCAGGGAAGAGCCCAAGCACTGCACGGCGACAGCAGGAAGGACCGAAGGAGACACGGTGCCAAGAAACCCCATAGCCATTCACTCAACCACCAAAGAACTTCCCCAGCTCCGGACAAGTGTCAGGTCCTTCAACCCAAAGCCTGTCAGACTGACACTGTCACGCTTCTGTAACATTCTACTGTCCTCCATCCCCAGGTCACCATGGTGCCAGCCCTTGGGACCCTTTCGCTGCTTCTTCATAGGTTATGTTTCCACTATACACACTCCCCTAACCTCCTGTCCACATTTTACCCTCAGGGCCAGCAGAGACAGTGGCATCAAGGGAAGGATGAGACGTGCCCAGATGGGTATCCAACCATCTTGATTTATCCAGGACTTAGGTGGCTTCACCACTGAAATAACCTTATACTCTAGAAAATCTCCTTCTTCTGCAAGCTGGTTAGCTCTCCTCGGAGTCTAGTGAGTTCTCCTAATAACTGTCCTCAGCCTCTCTCTCCTCCCCGGTTTCCGTGGTCTGAGGATCTCTGGCAACTGCGTAAGCTTAGTGTCACAGTCTGGTTTCTGGGCTGTATCTGGGGTCCTTTAAAGAGTAGGAGCTATGTTCAGAGGGGACAGTGATGGACAACATGGGCTCCGGATGACCTGGCCTCAAATCCCAACTCTGCTGTATTTCAAGCACTTCACGTGAGAAAGTTAACTTTCCTGTGGCTCGTTCGCCTCGTCTCTACATCGAGATAACGGTGACACTGGTCTCATGGCTTGTGTCGTGGAGTAGTTATATATAAAACCCTTAGGACATGCTTCCACACAGGGTGTACCTCACAGATGCATTCTCCCTTGCTATAACTTGGGTTAGAAATATGTGTTCTTCCTGTACAAAGGAAGTTGTGTCCTTATCTATAAAGTATGAGTGGTATGTCATGTTTTTTTTCTCTCGCAAGGATCAGACAGCGAAACAAAGGGAACATTCTCTGAAAATGTTCAAAACGAGACCGTGTAAGGTTTTCGTTACAGGATCTGGCTACCGTCGCCTCCTGTGGTAACACTGCTTGTAAGAAACTGTGTGTTCGCATTTTGCTGACTGAGGTAAAGGTTCATGGTACCCAGGATGAGCCGGTGTAAAGCTACAGGCCCTGAAGCATCTGCCTAAGGAAAAAACTAGGAATTGATGGTCGAGAGACCAGGAGAAGTTTCCTGATCATCTGGAGTCCAGACTTCCTCTCTGGAATCAGAGCGTGTCCAGGGTGGGACACCCAAAGACCAACACAAAAGCCAGCATGGGGAAATTGGCAAAAATAGCTCTCGCGACCTAATTCTTGCCATTTATCTCCTGCAGCAGGAGATCACAGGGGACCGGAGAAGCTGTGTTCTGCGGCAGCTTTTAGAAGTGGGGAGATTACATAAAAGGTTCTAGGGTAACATGGTTATAGAGCTCTCCCAATGGCCACAATCTGGAGGCCTCACTGTCCTGGGTCTCTGTGAAGACCTGGGCCCCAGAGAGTAGAATTAAATGGCTGCCATAATTCATATTCACCAGATAGTTTTGGACAGGGGGATAATGTGGCTCACAGCAGTTTCTGTCTCCTGACTTTGGGCTTGTTTTGTCTGGACCCTAGAAGTAGACCAGCCCTTTAGAATGCGTGAGAATGATGGGTGAGAGCAATGGGCTATGTACACAGGCAAGGCCAGATAAGAATGGTTATGAGAAAGGGCAAGCAGATACTTGGAAGACAGAACATTTTTTCAAGTCTATGTGGATTCATGGGGCCAGAAAATGCCACAACCAGGTACCTATACAAGTGGCCTTCTAGCTTGTGCTACTGAGGGTCACCCACCTGGTCCCTGCTTCCTGAAAGGCGTTTCTCAGGAAAGGCCCGAGACTAAGCATCTATATACCAAGAAAGGAATGGGATGAGACACAGCTTCCAAGTCCTTTGAGCTGGAGAGCAAGCTGTCTCTTACCATCCAATCTTAGACAGCTCAGACATGGCGTACCTCTAGGGAGAAACCATCTCCTCACTTCTGCCATTTCCACAGCTGGTTCTGAGTCTGCTTTCCTTCTGTGGAACAGTCCTCTCCATTAATCAGACTAACTGCTGTGCTCTAACCTGTCCTGTCCTCTTAAAGACACATGGCCCGGCTCCTTCAATAGTCCCTTAGAGCAAATGAAGCTCTGGGCCCCATCACAGTCAGTGCCTTGGCATGATATAGGGCCACCCCCAGCTGGGTGGACAAACCCAGGGGTGGGAGGCATGGGGAGCAGAGGGGATGCCGGGAGGGGTGTTCAGAAGCACAGTGAAGCATAAAAAGAGACTGGAAGCAGAAGAAGGAAGAAGTAGGGGGAAGGGCTTGCCATGGCAAAGCGTGAGAGAATTTCTGCTTGCATGGCAATCCTAAGGAGAAAGCACCATTGAAATCCTCAAGTGAAGCTCGGCATGGGCTCCTGAGAACTGGGCCTCAGAGATTTTTGTGTCCCGGGAAAGACCTCTCGGTACCGGCATGCGACCTTGAGCTTAGGGTACAACAGCAAAGCAGCTCTTCACAGAAAGGGACGCTGTCCCCCACCTACACTCTGATCAGGAAAGAAAAATCCTGAGCCACGCAGCTGGCGAGCAAGGGAAGCTAAGGGTCAGAAAACAGAGCATCTGAGGTGTGAGGACATCCTGGGAGACGCAGAAACTCCCAACTCAAGTTGTATCTGGATGAGGCAGAAATGTCAAGCCCACTATAAGGCTGGGCAGGATATGAGGGTTTCATCAGGGAAAGAAAGGCCTGTCGCTGGCACTGGTGCGCGGGGCGGACATCAGCTTGTATCTACCCCAAGGATGAGCTGAAGAGAGGCCTGAGCTTCTTGGGAGAGGGCATCTCAGGCAAGTGTCCCGGGAAGATGTTTAAGCTGAAGCCTGAGCTCAGAGACTATGACCCTTTGTTCTGTGCAAAGGTGAAGAATCTCTACCTTGCCCAGAGAGAAGCCAACAATACCCCAGGTCCTACGTCCTGGGTGCACCATCAAGGCCATGCTTTGATTTACAGGTGCAGACATATACGTAACAGGGCCTCTCATCAGAGCTGCAGGTTACCAGGGGATCAGAGCAGCAGGTTACCAAAGGGTTAAAGACAATCTCTAGTTGTCTTATGACCCAGCTAGGACGATGGCTGCCAATCCTGCTCCAGGTCCACCATTAGTGTGGCATGGCCCCAGTTTCTGCTCAGCTCTTCTGATTGCTTTGGTGGGGAGGAAGGTGTGGATGACAGGCCTCCAAAGAGAGGGGACAAAGTGACTCCTTCATGCTCCAGAGGTCTTGCCTTTCTAGAGTTTGCGTGGCATTTCCTCTATGCAGGAGGAGGGAGAGAGAATTTCAAGTAGGGCTCAGCCACCGACTGGTTGGAGAAGGTACAGGCGAGCCGAGCACTGCTGACAGCCACCATGCTCGGCCAGTGATGGGACAGCACCCGTGGTGACACAACCAGCATGTGACTTTCATCGGAGCTGGGACTAAGTGGTAGCATGAAGTGAAGCACAAGAGTCAGAGAGTGAAGGAGACAGAAGAGTCAGCCAGACAGAGCGGAAACACAGAGAGACAGAGACACATGGCTCAGGGGAGCATTACCTTAAGGATAATTTCTAATGTAAAGATACTAGTGAAGACATAGTCTGCATTGCCTAGGATCTGAAAAATAAGCAGAATTGGATTAGTGGCTCTGAGAGTGCACCCAACACCAACAGGAGCATGTGTTAGCGACAAGACAGACAGCAGCCGAGAGCTGGGACTGGCAGAGAGAGGAAGGAAGAGAGAGGGGGTGGGGCTTTACCTTTAGAGCAATTTCAATGGTGAAAATGGTGGTAAAAACAATGTCAAAATAAAACAGAATCTGCAAAACAGAAACAAACAGGATGGGGAGGGTGGGGGCGGGGGCACAAGCAGGGCAGGGGAGAGGTCAGTGGATGTTCACCAGAAAAGGAAAAGCACTTCAAAACAAGGTGCATTCCCACCCCCACCACACCACCAGAGCCTTTGCACACGGGGACAGGTGAGGAGACAGGTAGGAAAGACTTCACAACGTTAGCTCCCACTCGGGGCTAGCACAGGGGGCTCTGGGTCGGTGTGGTGTCTGCAGGCAGGTGTGGGAGCTTCCAGGGCAGGCCTCAGCCGGACCTGGGTGTGAGCAGCATCTACTTGGATGCTTCTCTCATCAACCCAATTTACTCACAAACCCAGAGTGGACCATGGGATGTTGGTCAAAAGACCAGTGAATGGGTTTGTTTTTGCAGGGCCACTGAAATATGCTGTCATGGCCTTGGGCATCCAGGTCAGCCCCGGTTGAGGACAAGCTGACTGATACTTGATTTCATCTTGGGAGATGGACCGGAGCTGAGGTCACTCCTGCTGACCTCAGCAAGACAGCCTGGAACAGGCAGGATCCCAGAGCTGAGAGCTTTGATTATGGATATGGCTTTGGAGCAGTGGCTCTTTTCCTCATGCCTGTGTGGCCGAGATTTAATAAAGCTTTGGGCGTTTGAGGTCTAGTAATTCTTATTTTAGTATTTAATATTGATCGCCAGAACCCTGGGTAGCTCCAATCAGACTCCCACTATCAAAGATGATCACAGTTTTCTTACAGTGTCAGCCATACCACGGGCACCTAGTTGCCAACGCTCCTCCTTGGTCAGAGGAATGGGGGCAGGGCATGAGACCAGGGGCCTCATCGCTGACTTCCAGGCAACTCGAGCTTCCTGGGGAACATCCACAGCAACAAGATGCCTGACCACTGTCCATTATCAACCAGCCAGATGCACTTAGGTACATGCTCACTTAGTGGAAAATCCCAGGCTGGGTTTTCTGTCAAAGCCCTAATGTCTTAAGGGAATCATCAATGTCTACAGATTATGAGGTTCACAACAGGCCTCCTAACTGAGCAGGGAAGGCAGCAGCAGAAGCTGTGGGCCTGCTCCACTCTCAGGACAGGGTGCACAGAACAAAATGGAGTGCATACGTGGTTCCTGAAGGAGGTGTGCTGGACGGGGTCCTCAGCCGCCAGGGAGATGCTACTGAGCAGAATGAAGAAGAGGATGAGGTTGGTGAAGATCGTGTCATTGACAATGCGGTGGCACTGCAGGCGGAACCTACGTGGGAAGGAGGGAGAGAAAGATGTGTCAGGAAAGATGGGGTACCACTCGGGCCTCAGGAGCCCGTCCCTTTGGTCCTGATACATAAGCTGGACAATTTCAGTCCCGCTTAGCCTACGATGTCTCAGTGTGAACAGAGTGAAGTATGAAAGGCAACCACTGTCCAAGTAGGAATACTTCACACATTCAAACCCAAAGAGGGGAGTAACTGTAGACCAACTGATTTACAATCCAGGACTCTCCACATAAGCTGTGAGGAGCTGGGGGCACCCAGGCTTCTCCTGTAGGTTGGACACAGGCATGTGCTAGGCTTGGTTACAGGAAGAAACAGAGTTCCTTTTCCCTGCCATTCCTTACACACCTGTTGTTTGGGCTGAAGATGAAAAATGCACTGGCTTCCGGCATGGGGACTGCCTTTTCCTTAAGGTGCAGCTCAGACAGGGGCCGGGGGCGTGGGCCCACAGGCATCTCGGGCTCCTCCTCATCCTCTTCACCTACGAGGAAGAGAAAAGCTCCATTCTCAGCACCTCTGCCACTCACTCCCACCTCTGTGCCCACTTCCCGACACATCCTGCGGCAGGATCAAGACATCATTGCTGGTGCTGCTGAACGATGAGATGCTAATCCAGGCAGATGCTCTGCCCCTTCCCTTGGGGCTATCCAAGGCCACCTCTGTTAGAGACAGACATTGCTGGAAGTATATAGTCCTAGGGGCTGTAAGTAGGTAGGATGAGTGATGTGTTCCTGGTTGTTCAAACTGTTCTGGATTCAAAACCGAAACCCCCACATGCTTGGAAATCCCCTAGTATGGAGAAAAAACCCCAGATGATTGGTTACCCTGGTTGGAAGGTGCTAGAGCACAGGCTGGGTAAGCCCAGGCATTGATCTTAGCTGTAGCCGAGTAAAGGGGATGGCTTAGCTCACGTGTGGAATACCTTATGGACAATTCTGTTTTTGAATACCCACTGATCAAACGAGGGGACTTACTATTGTCTCGTAGCTGAACTGACATGGCCACAAACTGCCTTCTAAATATTTATTTTTATGCCTGGAAACCAACGTTCCTTTCAGCCATAATCAGAGAATCTTTTAACGGAAATGGATGGTCGTAAACGCAGAGGCTCATGGTTGCCGTATGTGCTCGGCCCTAAGTAGGACATTTATATTTAAGACTCAGGGGTGGAAGGAGTCCGTGAGCCTGAAGGTAGCCTAGGAGCTGCAGGATGTTATCTTCTGGGTATGACAAGCATTGCACGCAGGGCCCCACGGCAGCTGAACTTGCCTTTACACGGCCTGCGTAAGACTGGGTCTATCATTAATCAATCATGGATGGGGTGAGACTCATGAGCCCTACTTCTCTCTGCTGAACTACGGGCTCCACTGGATTCTTCAGCTGTATACCCACGGAAGAGCCCACCAGGCTGCAATGGAGACCTCTAACACCATTGTCACACAGGCAGCTCTGATTAGGTCCTGCATAGACAGCTCTGACTAAGCTCAGGGAACCAAACAAAAAGACATGAATGTAGGGAAGGGGGAAGGTATGATGGGAGTGGGAGGGAGGCAGAAGCGGTGGGGGTGGGGTAAGAGTAACCAGAATGCACTACACACTATAGTCACGCATAAAATTGTCACGCAACAAATTTAATTAAAATACACTTTTAAAAACTTAACAAATTATACTTCACCCTGATTTCTCAGAAAACAAGGCAGGGAGAGTAGAGCTTAGGTAACGACAAGAGGCCCTACATCCTGATGCTAGACACTGACATCAAGTGAAGGGGTTCCTTTGCTCTTCTAGCCGGTGGCACAACTTGGGGAAATCGAAGGCAAACCGTTCCTATTAGCTTGCCTCACAGCATCTGTGGGAGAAGGCTCTGTGTGTGCTTCTGGTCAAACGTCCTTGGAATCTGGCAAAGGCAGCAGTAACCCGGATGCTCCAGAAATGCCTTTATCTAAATCATGGCTCCGTTTCTTTCTGAATATGGCCCTTGCATCTGGACCCCCCGTGCTGAGCTCCTCCTAGGACGGAACGGTAGTAATGGTGCACGGATATTTCAGAACACTGTCTGGCATGCAGCTGAAGCTGTGGAAGCGTCATCTCTCGCATCTCTACCCACAGGACAGATGTCGAGCGAATGAAATCAGTGCTTAGCCTCCTTCTCGGTCTCATCCTTCCCTGATCTGAATCTCTATCAATCTATCCGCTCAAGCCCGATCACCTCCTGGCTAGCCACTTCAGTGCGGTGACTCTCATTCTCCATGCGCACCCAGAATTCCAGAGTACGATTTTAGAAACAGTGCCTTCGAGGATGCAATCAATTATGATTAGTCTGCCCGGCACACGATAGTTGCGCTTACAAGAAGGTTTCAAGGCTCACACAAGTTAGAAGGCCATGTGAATAAAAACAGACAGAGATTAGCATGGTTGGTCTGTAAGGTGAGTACTTCTGGCTACCACAAGGCATTAGGAAGGGGCAAGCAAAGGTTTGTCATAGAGTGGACAGGATGAGGATGGCTCCCCTAAAACTTGATGTCAGACTTTAAGTGAGAGAGAAGGCATCCAATGTGTGGTTATTTCTTGGGTCCCAGAAAGCTGCAATGCCATGTGCTCTGGGGTAGGTTAATGCTCTCCATGTTTGAGCATCCTTTCCTTGCCTTCTGTGCAGAGCTGACAAGGATGTCAGTGTAGAGACATGGATATAAGAAAGGTGCTTGTAGGGGGAAGGGGAGGGGACTAACAAGGGTGGGAGGGAACCGAAGAGGGTAAAGAGGTGAGACTAACCAGAATGCATTATATATGGATGAAACTGTCAAGGAATAACTTTAATAAAAATATTCCTTATAAAATTAACAAATTATACTTAAAACTAAAAAAAAACTCAAAAGACAAAAACCAAACCAACCAAAGAAAATACAACCCTCCCCAAAACAAAACAAAACAAAACAAAACAAAACACCCCAACCAATCCATCAACCAAATGACCAAAAAGACCCAAACCCCTCTCTGAATTCAGGAGGCAGAGGAGGGTGATCGCTTGTTGAGTTTAAGGCCAGCCTGGTCTGCAGTGTCAGCCAGAATTTTTCAGTAGGACTTTGTCTCACAAACAAAAAGCAGAAAGCAATAAATAAAAATCTCATAAAAATTCTGGCCAGCTAAACAAACATCCAAAATCAAACAAAACCCCACCATATTTTCCCAGAAAATGTGCTTCGGAGAGGAGCCTTCATCCCAGGGCCCTGAGTGCTTGGGTTTCAAGCAGTGACTTCCCACCCTCCCCTCTGTCCTGTCTCCCAAGTGCTGGTGCTCAATGCTGTGTTATGACATCTGTTTATATGGTGCCCATGAGGTCTGCGTATGGTAGAACCAGGGCTTTGTGATTACAGACAAGCATTCTACCCGCTGAGCCACACCGCCAGCCCTTTGTTTTGGTAACGACGAATCCTCCACACGTTCATGAACAACATAACCACAGACTCCTACCTTTGACCTATGTGGCCTTGCCAAAGGCCCGTGCTACCCCTTCAGATGGCCACAGGCTTCGGCCTCTGACTGTGAATGAGTCAGGCTTTCCTACTTACAGAGTACACTATCTCTGGTGTTTCTTCAATGACAGAAAGCTGACCGTCAGGAAGATTAAAGGGACGCAAGGACCAAGAAAAATGAAGGCCATTGTCAACATTCTATCAACCTAGAACAATACAGCTCAAGATCACTGTCACAGACTAGGAGCTCTGCCATCGCCCTTGACGTGCAGAAGTGTGTGGTGGGGGCTTCAAGCGTGGCTGCCGCTGGGAATGTCTGTGAAAAGATTCTAGTTCAGATTGTTCCCCGCTACGGGCCACAGCAGCTTGTGATGGGCCCTTCTTGGGGCCAAAAGTGGTGTGCTCTCTTGCTGTAATTTTATTTAAACTTTAAAAAATATACATGGGGTAGACAGACTTATAAAGTGGCTCTGTCTGTCTGTCTGTCTGCTCTCATCATTTCTTACCATTTGCCTGATCTCCCAGTTTTACTTATCCTTTCTGCTGTCACTTTAGGAGATTGTTGAAATGTTTGTAAAGCAACTTCTAAACACTTCAGACTCTAGACACAAACACTGTAGTATTTTCGAAACAGAATCGCCACATTTTTACGCTAACACGATTAACCAAAATCTACTTAAAATAATTTAGCTCCTAGTCCACATTCTCCCCATTATCTCAAAAACTTCACTTTAAAATAGAAATTGTTTATTGATGACCTAGACGACATCTTTCCATTACGTTGAGTCATTGTTTCTAGCAAGTCTTTAATACTCCATGCAGCCTTCCACATAAACCCGTGAGGGTTTTAAGGCATCAAACTCTGGAGACACTCTGCTCTTCATTATACGTGAGGCCACACTCACCAAATCCCACTTCCCCTACAGGAAGAAGGGAATGTGGGTGGGTGGAGGAGAAAGGGAGCTTCCAGGGAAGAGGCCTATCACACCCTTGGAGGCCCAGTAGGAAACCAGTGGAGGCAGAGCAACATGGACGCATAGCTTTGCTTTAAAAAAAACGTGGCTCTCCACCACCTCCCTGGGTTTCCAGCCCAATGCGGCCTGACCTTTGGAGAAGAAAGGTCATTCAAATCCACAGTCATTTGCTGTCTGTTGACTTCAAGCTCGGAGTTGGTGACAGATTGTCAGCTCGAGGAAGCAAGCCTAAGGCTTATGCCAGGATGGGGCTTCCAGAAGCTGGGAATGTGTATGGTGGAAGGAGAGCCAGGACCTCCGACCTCAAAACCCTCCAAAAGGAGACAGCCTGTCAGTCACGCATCAGACAGAGGCACAGCATGTAGTCAGCGAGAGTTCCTTTTGCAATGAGAGACCTGAAAGCATTTTATGGAGCCACAAATGGGACATCTGTGATGGCAGCTGTCCTCATAGTGAGCAATGCCTCCTGGGTAATGACAAGATGGATTTCGGATTGACTATTATTAGGTGAGCATAATGCAGCAGCATATGCTATACTAATCAAATACGCAAGTTGACAGTGATAGCAATACACACGGTGCACTGAGACCTTGAAACACAATGGTGGCTTGGGAGCGCAGCTTCTTAAGCTGTGGGTCAGGACCCCATAAGGGGTATCATAAATAAATGTGGGCGTTATAAAAACTTTGCCCATAGTGAACGGTTTATGACTGTGCAGTTGCCAGGATAGAGTTCAAAAGCAAAGGTGAGACATGAGACAAGTCGGAGAGGCTCTGAAGCACTTACTCACGTGTTACACAGCTTCACCGTGGCCTAGGTTCTAACGCCTAGCGTGTGCTTCCATTGTGCGTGCCACCAACCCATGCTACGCTAGCAAGTACAGCCCGAGACACTGCGACTCAGATTTACAGCCACTGCCAACCGTAGGTACACACAGAATCTTCTGCAGTTGTTGAATCATAATGGTTCAGTTGTGGGAAACAGGTAAAATTTTACTATTGTTGTTCCTTTATTGTAAGGATCTAATTATCCTCGAATCCTCATGTCTTAGAATACTAGATTTTAAGAATTGCTGATCGAGTCACTGACTGGTGTCATTAAAAAATTATGAAATGAACTTTGGTTTGGGATTAGGATGACATTTCTAACAATTTCTATATCTGGCCCTAAGCACAGGCCTATTGTTTTATACTAAGTTCTATATGGAATTGTATTATCAATGGCAATTTAAAATAAAAATTTCTCATAATTGACCAATTATGAGAAATATTGAAGATGCTCTGTGTCCTGCAGCTTGGAATATTCAGCCAAATTTGTTTCTTTATATAAAAATGAGTCTATCCATCTCTTTAGTATGAAAATTTGCATTAGTCTTTAATAGCTGGTAAAATTATATGTATATGGGAGAATTATTTTATGATAGTCCTTCATGAAATTTATTACTATTAGAACATATTTAATTTGTATTTTATATACCTATATACTTGAAGTGGCATAAGATTTCCTTGGGAATGGCTGAAAAGATAGCTCAGAGGTTGCGAGCACTAGGTCCAAGTGGACCCAGGTTCAAGTCCCAATAGATGCATGGTGGCTCACAACCATTTATAATCCCGGTTCCAAAGGGATTCAATGCCTTCTATGGCCCTTTGTGGGCACCAGGCATGCACACGGTGTATAGATATTCATGCAGGCAAAACACCAATGCAC